>NW_027472058.1:0-286000 GCF_965638725.1 Aptenodytes patagonicus
TGTGGAAGGGCTGCCTAGGGAAGGTCATGGCCCGCAAGAGCTTTCAGTGCTAATCCCTTTCGTGTGGGAGCAGTGGCTGGACGTTTTGGATTTGGGAGCTGGGCTCTGGCTGTTTTGAGAAGGAACGTCCGCAGAGTGATGTGGCTAGGAAGCTCAGAGCGCCAGTGCTTGTGGGGCTGTGGAAGGGCTGCCTGGGGAAGGTGATAGTCACCAACAGATTTCAGTCCTGACCCCATTTGTGTGGGAGCAGTTGCTGGACATTTTCAATTTTGGAGCTGGGCTCTGGCTGTGCTGAGAAGGAACGTCCGCAGAGTGCTGTGGCTAGGAAGCTCAAAGCGCCAGTGCTTGTGGGGCTGTGGAAGGGCTGCCTAGGGAAGGTGATGGCCAGCAAGAGCTTTCAGTGCTGGCCCCTTTCGTGTGGGAGCAGTGGCTGGACGTTTTGGATTTGGGAGCTGGGCTGTGGCTGTGCTGAGAAGGAACGCCCGCAGAGTGCTGTGGCTAGGAAGCTCAGAGCGCCAGTGCTTGTGGGGCTGTGGAAGGGCTGCCTAGGGAAGGCTATAGCCAGCAAGACCTTTCAGCGCTGGCCTCTTCTTTCTCGGAGCAGTGGCTGGACGTTTCGGATTTGGGAGCTGGTCTGTGGCTGTGCTGAGAAGGAACGCCCGCAGAGTGCTGTGGCTGGGAAGCTCAGAGCACCAGTGCTTGTGGGGCTGTGGAAGGGCTTCCGAGGGAAGGCTATAGCCAGCAAGAGCTTTCAGTGCTGGCCTCTTATTTCTGGTAGCAGTGGCTGGACGTTTCGGATTTGGGAGCTGGTCTGTGGCTGTGCTGAGAAGGAACGCACGCAGAGTGATGTGGCTGGCAAGCTCAGAGCACCAGTGCTTGTGGGGCTGTGGAAGGGATGCCTAGGGAAGGTGATGGCCAGCAACAGCTTTCAATGCTGGCCTCTTCTTCCTGGCAGCAGCCGCTAGACGTTTCGAATTTGGGATCTGGGCTGTGGCTGTGCTGAGAAGGAACGTCCGCAGAGTGATGTGGCTGGGAAGCTCAGAGCGCCAGTGCTTGTGGGGCTGTGGAAGGGCTGCCTAGGGAAGTTATGTGCCCGCAAGACCTTTCAGTGTTAGTCCCTTTCGTGTGGGAGCAGTGGCTGGACGTTTCGGATTTGGCAGCAGGGCTGTGGCTGTGCTGAGAAGGAACGTCCGCAGAGTGCTGTGGCTAGGAAGCTCAGAGCGCCAGTGCTTGTGGGGCTGTGGAAGGGCTGCCTGGGGAAGGTATGTTCCCACAAGAGCTTTCAGTGCTAGCCCCTTTCGTGTGGGAGCAGTGGCTGGACGTTTCGAATTTCGGATCTGGGCTCTGGCTGTGCTGAGAAGGAACGCCAGCAGAGTGTTGTGGCTAGGAAGCTCAGAGCGCCAGTGCTTGTGGGGCTGTGGAAGGGCTGCCTAGGGAAGGTGATAGCCATCAAGAGCTTTCAATGCTACTACTTTCGTGTGGGAGCAGTGGCTGGACGTTTCCGATTTGGGAGGTGGGCTCTGGCTGTGCTGAGAAGGAACGTCCCCACTGTGCTGTGGCTAGGAAGCTCAGAGCGCCAGTGCTTGTGGGACTGTGGAAGGGCTGCCTAGGGAAGGTAATAGTCAGCAAGAGCTTTCAGTGCTGTCCTCTTCTTTCTGGGAGCAGTGGCTGGACGTTTCCGATTTGGGAGCTGGGCTCTGGCTGTGCTGAGAAGGAACGTCCGCAGAGTGATGTGGCTGGGAAGCTCAGAGCGCCAGTGTTTCTGGGGCTCTGGAAGGGCTGCCTGGGGAAGGTATGTGCCCGGAAGAGCTTTCAGTGCTAGCCCCTTTCATGTGGGAGCAGTGGCTGGACGTTTCGGATTTGGGATCTGGGCTGTGGCTGTGCTGAGAAGGAACGCCCGCAGAGTGATGTGGCTGGGAAGCTCAGAGCGCCAGTGCTTGTGGGGCTGTGGAAGGGCTGCCTAGGGAAGGTGATAGTCAGCAACAGATTTCAGTGCTGTCCTCTTCTTTCTGGGAGCAGTGGCTGGATGTTTCCGATTTGGGAGCTGGGCTCTGGCTGTGCTGAGAAGGAACGCCCGCAGAGTGATGTGGCTAGGAAGCTCAGAGCGCCAGTGCTTGTGGGGCTGTGGAAGGGCTGCCTGGGGAAGGCTATCGCCAGCAAGAGCTTTCAGTGCTGGCCTCTTCTTCCTGGCAGCAGTCTCTAGACGTTTCGAATTTGGGAGCTGGGCTGTGGCTGTGCTGAGAAGGGACAACCGCAGGGTGATGTGGCTAGGAAGCTCAGAGCGCCAGTTATTGTGGGGCTGTGGAAGGGCTGCCTAGGGAAGGTGATGGCCAGGAAGAGCTTTCAGTGCTGGCCCCTTTCGTGTGGGAGCAGTGGCTGGACGTTTTGGATTTGGGAGCTGGGCTCTGGCTGTGCTGAGAAGGAACGCCCGCAGAGTGATGTGGCTAGGAAGCTCAGAGCGCCAGTGCTTGTGGGGCAGTGGAAGGGCTGCCTAGGGAAGGTGATAGCCATCAAGAGCTTTCAATGCTACTCCTTTCGTGTGGGAGCAGTGGCTGGATGTTTCGGATTTGGGATCTGGGCTCTGGCTGTGCTGAGAAGGAACGCGCACAGAGTGATGTGACTGGGAAGCTCAGAGCGCCAGTGCTTGTGGGGCTCTGGAAGGGCTGCCTAGGGAAGGTGATGGCCAGCAAGAGCTTTCAGTGCTGTCCTCTTCTTTCTGGCAGCAGTGGCTGGAAGTTATGGATTTGGGATCTGGGCTGTGGCTGTGCTGAGAAGGAACGTCCGCAGAGTGATGTGGCTGGGAAGCTCAGAGCGCCAGTGCTTGTGGGGCTGTGGAAGGGCTGCCTGGGGAAGGTGAGGTCCAGCAAGAGCTTTCAGTGCTAGCCCCTTTCGTGTGGGAGTAGTAGCTGGACGTTTTGGATTTGGGATCTGGGCTCTGGCTGTGCTGAGAAGGAACGCCCGCAGAGTGATGTGGCTGGGAAGCTCAGAGCGCCAGTGCTTGTGGGGCTGTGGAAGGGCTGCCTGGGGAAGGTATGTGTCCACAAGAGCTTTCAGTGCTAGCCCCTTTCGTGTGGGAGCAGTGGCTGGACGTTTCGGATTTGGGATCTGGGCTTGTGGCTCTGCTGAGAAGGGACAACCGCAGGGTGATGTGGCTAGGAAGCTCAGAGTGCCAGTGCTTGTGGGGCTGTGGAAGGGCTGCCTAGGGAAGATGAGGTCCAGCAAGAGCTTTCAGTGCTAGCCCCGTTCGTGTGGGAGCAGTGGCTGGACATTTCGGATTTGGGATCTGGGCTGTGGCTGTGCTGCGAAGGAACGCCCGCAGAGTGCTGTGGCTAGGAAGCTAGGAGCACCAGTGCTTGTGGGGTTGTGGAAGGGCTGCCTAGAGAAGGTGATAGCCATCAAGAGCTTTCAATGCTACTCCTTTCGTGTGGGAGCAGTGGCTGGACGTTTTGGATTTGGGAGCTGGGCTCTGGCTGTGCTGAGAAGGAACGTCCGCAGGGTGATGTGGCTGGGAAGCTCAGAGCGCCAGTGCTTGTGGGGCTGTGGAAGGGCTTCCTGGGGAAGGCTATAGCCAGCAAGAGCTTTCAGTGCTGGCCTCTTCTTTCTGGGAGCAGTGGCTGGACGTTTTGGATTTGGGAGCTGGGCTGTGGCTGTGCTGAGAAGGAACGCCCGCAGAGTGCTGTGGCTAGGAAGCTCAGAGCGCCAGTGCTTGTGGGGCTGTGGAAGGGCTGCTTAGGGAAGATGATAGCCAGCAAGAGCTTTCAATGCTACTCCTTTCGTGTGGGAGCAGTGGCTGGAGGTTTTGGATTTGGGAGCTGGGCTGTGGCTGTGCTGAGAAGGAACGCCCGCAGAGTGCTGTGTCTAGGAAGCTCAGAGCGCCAGTGCTTGTGGGGCTGTGGAAGGGCTGCCTGGGGAAGGCTATAGCCAGCAAGAGCTTTCAGTGCTGGCCTCTTTTTTCTGGGAGCAGTGGCTGGACGTTTTGGATTTGGGAGGTGGGCTCTGGCTGTGCTGAGAAGGGACAACCGCAGGGTGATGTGGCTAGGAAGCTCAGAGCGCCAGTGCTTGTGGGGCTGTGGAAGGGCTGCCTGGGGAAGGTATGTTCCCGCAAGAGCTTTCAGTGCTGGCCCCTTTCGTGTGGGAGCAGTGGCTGGACGTTTCGGATTTGGGGGTTGGGCTGTGGCTGTGCTGAGAAGGAACGCCCGCAGAGTGCTGTGGCTAGGAATCTCAGAGGGCCAGTGCTTGTGGGTCTGTGGAAGGGCTGCCTGGGGAAGGTGATAGTCAGCAACAGATTTCAGTGCTGGCCTCTTCGTGTGGGAGCAGTGGCTGGACGTTTTGGATTTGGGATCTGGGCACCGGCTGTGCTGAGAAGGAACGCGCGCAGAGTGATGTGTCTAGGAAGCTCAGAGCGCCAGTGCTTGTGGGGCTGTGGAAGGGCTGCCTGGGGAAGGTATGTGCCCGCAAGAGCTTTCAGTGCTAGCCCCTTTCGTGAGGGAGCAGTGGCTGGACGTTTTGGATTTGGGATCTGGGCTGTGGCTGTGCTGAGAAGGAACGCCCGCAGAGTGATGTGGCTAGGAAGCTCAGAGCGCCAGTGCTTGTGGGGCTGTGGAAGGGCTTCCTAGGGAAGGTGATGGCCAGCAAGAGCTTTCAGTGCTGTCCTCTTCTTTCTGGGAGCAGTGGCTGGACGTTTTGGATTTGGGAGCTGGGCTCTGGCTGTGCTGAGAAGGAACGTCCGCAGAGTGATGTGGTTAGGAAGCTCAGAGCGCCAGTGCTTGTGGGGCTGTGGAAGGGCTGCCTGGGGAAGGCTATAGCCATCAAGAGCTTTCAGTGCTGGCCTCTTCTTTCTGGGAGCAGTGGCTGGACGTTTTGAATTTGGGATCTGGGCTCTGCCTGTGCTGAAAAGGAACGTCCGCAGAGTGATGTGACTGGGAAGCTCAGAGCGCCAGTGCTTGTGGGGCTGTGGAAGGGCTGCCTGGGGAAGGTATGTGTCCGCAAGAGCTTTCAATGCTAGCCCCTTTCGTGAGGGAGCAGTGGCTGGATGTTTTGGATTTGGGAGCTGGGCTCAGGCTGTGCTGAGAAGGAACGCCCGCAGAGTGCTGTGGCTAGGAAGCTCAGAGCGCCAGTGCTTGTGGGGCTGTGGAAGGGCTGCCTGGGGAAGGCTATAGCCAGCAAGAGCTTTCAGTGCTGGCCTCTTTTTTCTGGGAGCAGTGGCTGGAGGTTTTGGATTTGGGAGGTGGGCTCTGGCTGTGCTGAGAAGGGACAACCGCAGGGTGATGTGGCTAGGAAGCTCAGAGCGCCAGTGCTTGTGGGGCTGTGGAAGGACTGCCTGGGGAAGGTATGTGTCCGCAAGAGCTTTCAGTGCTGGCCCCTTTCGTGTGGGAGCAGTGGCTGGATGTTTCGGATTTGGGGGTTGGGCTGTGGCTGTGCTGAGAAGGAACGCCCGCAGAGTGATGTGGCTAGGAAGCTCAGAGGGCCAGTGCTTGTGGGTCTGTGGAAGGGCTGCCTGGGGAAGGTGATAGTCAGCAACAGATTTCAGTGCTGGCCTCTTCGTGTGGGAGCAGAGGCTGGATGTTTCGGATTTGGGATCTGGGCACTGGCTGTGCTGAGAAGGAACGCCCGCAGAGTGCTGTGGCTAGGAAGCTCAGAGCGCCAGTGCTTGTGGGGCTGTGGAAGGGCTGCCTGGGGAAGGTATGTGCCCGCAAGAGCTTTCAGTGCTAGCCCCTTTCGTGAGGGAGCAGTGGCTGGACGTTTTGGATTTGGGGGTTGGGCTCTGGCTGTGCTGAGAAGGAAAGTCCGCAGAGTGATGTGGCTGGGAAGCTCAGAGCACCAGTGCTTGTGGGGCTGTGGAAGGGCTGCCTAGAGAAGGTGATAGCCATCAAGAGCTTTCAATGCTACTCCTTTCGTGTGGGAGCAGTGGCTGGATGTTTCGGATTTGGGAGCTGGGCTGTGCCTGTGCTGAGAAGGAAAGTCCCCACTGTGCTGTGGCTAGGAAGCTCAGAGCGCCAGTGCTTGTGGGGCTGTGGAAGGGCTGCCTAGGGAAGGTATGTGCCCGCAAGAGCTATCAGTGCTAGCCCCTTTCGTGTGGGAGCAGTGGCTGGACGTTTCGGATTTGCGGGTTGGGCTGTGGCTGTGCTGAGAAGGAAAGTCCGCAGAGTGATGTGGCTGGGAAGCTCAGAGCGCCAGTGCTTGTGGGGCTGTGGAAGGGCTGCCTGGGGAAGGTAAGTGCCCGCAAGAGCTTTCAGTGCTAGCCCCTTTCGTGTGGGAGTAGTAGCTGGACGTTTCGATTTTGGAATCTGGGCTGTGGCTGTGCTAAGAAGGAACGTCCGCAGAGTGATGTGGCTGGGAAGCTCAGAGCGCCAGTGCTTGTGGGCCTGTGAAAGTGCTGCCTAGGGAAGGTTATAGCCAGCAAGAGCTTTCAGTGCTGGCCTCTTCTTCCTGGCAGCAGTCTCTAACGTTTCGAATTTGGGAGCTGGGCTGTGGCAGTGCTGAAAAGGAACGTCCGCAGAGTGATGTGACTGGGAAGCTCAGAGCGCCAGTGCTTGTGGGGCTGTGGAAGGGCTGCCTGGGGAAGGTATGTGCCCGCAAGAGCTTTCAATGCTAGCCCCTTTCGTGAGGGAGCAGTGGCTGGACGTTTCCGATTTGGGAGCAGGGCTGTGGCTGTGCTGAGAAGGGACAACCGCAGGGTGATGTGGCTAGGAAGCTCAGAGTTCCAGTGCTTGTGGGGCTCTGGAAGGGCTGCCTAGGGAAGGTGATGGCCAGCAACAGCTTTCCGTGCTAGCTCCGTTCGTGTGGGAGCAGTGGCTGGACGTTTTGGATTTGGGATCTGGGCTGTGGCTGTGCTGAGAAGGAACGCCCGCAGAGTGATGTGGCTAGGAAGCTCAGAGCGCCAGTGCTTGTGGGGCTGTGGAAGGGCTGCCTAGGGAAGGTGATGGCCAGCAAGAGCTTTCAGTGATGTCCTCTTCTTTCGGGGAGCAGTGGCTGGACGTTTTGGATTTGGGAGCTGGGCTCTGGCTGTGCTGAGAAGGAACGCCCGCAGAGTGATGTGGTTAGGAAGCTCAGAGCGCCAGTGCTTGTGGGGCTGTGGAAGGGCTGCCTGGGGAAGGCTATAGCCATCAAGAGCTTTCAGTGCTGGCCTCTTCTTTCTGGGAGCAGTGGCTGGACGTTTTGAATTTGGGATCTGGGCTCTGGCTGTGCTGAGAAGAAACGTCCGCAGGGTGATGTGGCTGGGAAGCTCAGAGCGCCAGTGCTTGTGGGGCTGTGGAAGGGCTGCCTGGGGAAGGTATGTGTCCGCAAGAGCTTTCCATGCTAGCCCCTTTCGTGAGGGAGCAGTGGCTGGACGTTTTGGATTTGGGAGCTGGGCTGTGGCTGTGCTGAGAAGGAACGCCCGCAGAGTGCTGTGGCTAGGAAGCTCAGAGCGCCAGTGCTTGTGGGGCTGTGGAAGGGCTGCCTGGGGAAGGCTATAGCCAGCAAGAGCTTTCAGTGCTGGCCTCTTTTTTCTGGGAGCAGTGGCTGGACGTTTTGGATTTGGGAGGTGGGCTGTGGCTGTGCTGAGAAGGGACAACCGCAGGGTGATGTGGCTAGGAAGCTCAGAGCGCCAGTGCTTGTGGGGCTATGGAAGGGCTGCCTGGGGAAGGTAAGTGCCCGCAAGAGCTTTCAGTGCTAGCCCCTTTCGTGAGGGAGCAGTGGCTGGACGTTTCGATTTTGGAATCTGGGCTGTGGCTGTGCTAAGAAGGAACGTCCGCAGAGTGATGTGGCTGGGAAGCTCAGAGCGCCAGTGCTTGTGGGCCTGTGAAAGTGCTGCCTACGGAAGGTTATAGCCAGCAAGAGCTTTCAGTGCTGGCCTCTTCTTCCTGGCAGCAGTCTCTAACGTTTCGAATTTGGGAGCTGGGCTGTGGCTGTGCTGAAAAGGAACGTCCGCAGAGTGATGTGACTGGGAAGCTCAGAGCGCCAGTGCTTGTGGGGCTGTGGAAGGGCTGCCTAGGGAAGGTATGTGCCCGCAAGAGCTTTCAATGCTAGCCCCTTTCGTGAGGGAGCAGTGGCTGGACGTTTCCGATTTGGGAGCAGGGCTGTGGCTGTGCTGAGAAGGGACAACCGCAGGGTGATGTGGCTAGGAAGCTCAGAGTTCCAGTGCTTGTGGGGCTCTGGAAGGGCTGCCTAGGGAAGGTGATGGCCAGCAACATCTTTCCGTGCTAGCTCCGTTCGGGTGGGAGCAGTGGCTGGACGTTTTGGATTTGGGATCTGGGCTGTGGCTGTGCTGAGAAGGAACGCCCGCAGAGTGCTGTGGCTAGGAAGCTCAGAGCGCCAGTGCTTGTGGGGCTGTGGAAGGGCTGCCTAGGGAAGGTGATGGCCAGCAAGAGCTTTCAGTGCTGTCCTCTTCTTTCTGGGAGCAGTGGCTGGACGTTTTGAATTTGGGAGCTGGGCTCTGGCTGTGCTGAGAAGAAACGTCCGCAGGGTGATGTGGCTGGGAAGCTCAAAGCGCCAGTGCTTGTGGGGCTGTGGAAGGGCTGCCTGGGGAAGGTATGTGTCCGCAAGAGCTTTCAATGCTAGCCCCTTTCGTGAGGGAGCAGTGGCTGGATGTTTTGGATTTGGGAGCTGGGCTCAGGCTGTGCTGAGAAGGAACGCCCGCAGAGTGCTGTGGCTAGGAAGCTCAGAGCGCCAGTGCTTCTGGGGCTGTGGAAGGGCTGCCTGGGGAAGGCTATAGCCAGCAAGAGCTTTCAGTGCTGGCCTCTTTTTTCTGGGAGCAGTGGCTGGACGTTTTGGATTTGGGAGGTGGGCTCTGGCTGTGCTGAGAAGGGACAACCGCAGGGTGATGTGGCTAGGAAGCTCAGAGCGCCAGTTATTGTGGGGCTGTGGAAGGGCTGCCTGGGGAAGGTATGTGTCCGCAAGAGCTTTCAGTGCTGGCCCCTTTCGTGTGGGAGCAGTGGCTGGACGTTTCGGATTTGGGGGTTGGGCTGTGGCTGTGCTGAGAAGGAACGCCCGCAGAGTGCTGTGGCTAGGAATCTCAGAGGGCCAGTGCTTGTGGGTCTGTGGAAGGGCTGCCTGGGGAAGGTGATAGTCAGCAACAGATTTCAGTGCTGGCCTCTTCGTGTGGGAGCAGTGGCTGGATGTTTCGGATTTGGGATCTGGGCACTGGCTGTGCTGAGAAGGAACGCCCGCAGAGTGCTGTGGCTAGGAAGCTCAGAGCGCCAGTGCTTGTGGGGCTGTGGAAGGGCTGCCTGGGGAAGGTATGTGCCCGCAAGAGCTTTCAGTGCTAGCCCCTTTCGTGAGGGAGCAGTGGCTGGACTTTTTGGATTTGGGGGTTGGGCTCTGGCTGTGCTGAGAAGGAAAGTCCGCAGAGTGATGTGGCTGGGAAGCTCAGAGCACCAGTGCTTGTGGGGCTGTGGAAGGGCTGCCTAGGGAAGGTGATAGCCATCAAGAGCTTTCAATGCTACTCCTTTCGTGTGGGAGCAGTGGCTGGATGTTTCGGATTTGGGAGCTGGGCTGTGGCTGTGCTGAGAAGGAACGTCCGCAGGGTGATGTGGCTGGGAAGCTCAGAGCGCCAGTGCTTGTGGGGCTGTGGAAGGGCTGCCTAGGGAAGGTATGTGCCCGCAAGAGCTATCAGTGCTAGCCCCTTTCGTGTGGGAGCAGTGGCTGGACGTTTCGGATTTGCGGGTTGGGCTGTGGCTGTGCTGAGAAGGAAAGTCCGCAGAGTGATGTGGCTGGGAAGCTCAGAGCGCCAGTGCTTGTGGGGCTGTGGAAGGGCTGCCTGGGGAAGGTAAGTGCCCGCAAGAGCTTTCAGTGCTAGCCCCTTTCGTGTGGGAGTAGTAGCTGGACGTTTCGATTTTGGAATCTGGGCTGTGGCTGTGCTAAGAAGGAACGTCCGCAGAGTGATGTGGCTGGGAAGCTCAGAGCGCCAGTGCTTGTGGGCCTGTGAAAGTGCTGCCTAGGGAAGGTTATAGCCAGCAAGAGCTTTCAGTGCTGGCCTCTTCTTCCTGGCAGCAGTCTCTAACGTTTCGAATTTGGGAGCTGGGCTGTGGCTGTGCTGAAAAGGAACGTCCGCAGAGTGATGTGACTGGGAAGCTCAGAGCGCCAGTGCTTGTGGGGCTGTGGAAGGGCTGCCTGGGGAAGGTATGTGCCCGCAAGAGCTTTCAATGCTAGCCCCTTTCGTGAGGGAGCAGTGGCTGGACGTTTCCGATTTGGGAGCAGGGCTGTGGCTGTGCTGAGAAGGGACAACCGCAGGGTGATGTGGCTAGGAAGCTCAGAGTTCCAGTGCTTGTGGGGCTCTGGAAGGGCTGCCTAGGGAAGGTGATGGCCAGCAACAGCTTTCCGTGCTAGCTCCGTTCGTGTGGGAGCAGTGGCTGGACGTTTTGGATTTGGGATCTGGGCTGTGGCTGTGCTGAGAAGGAACGCCCGCAGAGTGCTGTGGCTAGGAAGCTCAGAGCGCCAGTGCTTGTGGGGCTGTGGAAGGGCTGCCTAGGGAAGGTGATGGCCAGCAAGAGCTTTCAGTGATGTCCTCTTCTTTCGGGGAGCAGTGGCTGGACGTTTTGGATTTGGGAGCTGGGCTCTGGCTGTGCTGAGAAGGAACGCCCGCAGAGTGATGTGGTTAGGAAGCTCAGAGCGCCAGTGCTTGTGGGGCTGTGGAAGGGCTGCCTGGGGAAGGTATGTGCCCGCAAGAGCTTTCAGTGCTGGCCTCTTCTTTCTGGGAGCAGTGGCTGGACGTTTTGAATTTGGGATCTGGGCTCTGGCTGTGCTGAGAAGAAACGTCCGCAGGGTGATGTGGCTGGGAAGCTCAGAGCGCCAGTGCTTGTGGGGCTGTGGAAGGGCTGCCTGGGGAAGGTATGTGTCCGCAAGAGCTTTCAATGCTAGCCCCTTTCGTGAGGGAGCAGTGGCTGGACGTTTTGGATTTGGGAGCTGGGCTGTGGCTGTGCTGAGAAGGAACGCCCGCAGAGTGCTGTGGCTAGGAAGCTCAGAGCGCCAGTGCTTGTGGGGCTGTGGAAGGGCTGCCTGGGGAAGGCTATAGCCATCAAGAGCTTTCAGTGCTGGCCTCTTTTTTCTGGGAGCAGTGGCTGGACGTTTTGGATTTGGGAGGTGGGCTCTGGCTGTGCTGAGAAGGGACAACCGCAGGGTGATGTGGCTAGGAAGCTCAGAGCGCCAGTGCTTGTTGGGCTATGGAAGGGCTGCCTGGGGAAGGTATGTGCCCGCAAGAGCTTTCAGTGCTAGCCCCTTTCGTGAGGGAGCAGTGGCTGGACGTTTTGGATTTGGGGGTTGGGCTGTGGCTGTGCTGAGAAGGAACGCCCGCAGAGTGCTGTGGCTAGGAAGCTCAGAGCGCCAGTGCTTGTGGGGCTGTGGAAGGGCTGCCTGGGGAAGGTAAGTGCCCGCAAGAGCTTTCAGTGCTAGCCCCTTTCGTGTGGGAGTAGTAGCTGGACGTTTCGATTTTGGAATCTGGGCTGTGGCTGTGCTAAGAAGGAACGTCCGCAGAGTGATGTGGCTGGGAAGCTCAGAGCGCCAGTGCTTGTGGGCCTGTGAAAGTGCTGCCTAGGGAAGGTTATAGCCAGCAAGAGCTTTCAGTGCTGGCCTCTTCTTCCTGGCAGTGTCTCTAACGTTTCGAATTTGGGAGCTGGGCTGTGGCTGTGCTGAAAAGGAACGTCCGCAGAGTGATGTGACTGGGAAGCTCAGAGCGCCAGTGCTTGTGGGGCTGTGGAAGGGCTGCCTGGGGAAGGCTATAGCCAGCAAGAGCTTTCAGTGCTGGCCTCTTTTTTCTGGGAGCAGTGGCTGGACGTTTGGGATTTGGGAGGTGGGCTCTGGCTGTGCTGAGAAGGGACAACCGCAGGGTGATGTGGCTAGGAAGCTCAGAGCGCCAGTGCTTGTGGGGCTGTGGAAGGGCTGCCTGGCGAAGGTATGTTCCCGCAAGAGCTTTCAGTGCTGGCCCCTTTCGTGTGGGAGCAGTGGGTGGACGTTTCGGATTTGGGGGTTGGGCTGTGGCTGTGCTGAGAAGGAACGCCCGCAGAGTGCTGTGGCTAGGAATCTCAGAGGGCCAGTGCTTGTGGGTCTGTGGAAGGGCTGCCTGGGGAAGGTGATAGTCAGCAACAGATTTCAGTGCTGGCCTCTTCGTGTGGGAGCAGTGGTTGGATGTTTCGGATTTGGGATCTGGGCACCGGCTGTGCTGAGAAGGAACGCGCGCAGAGTGATGTGGCTGGGAAGCTCAGAGCGCCAGTGCTTGTGGGCGTGTGGAAGGGCTTCCGAGGGAAGGCTATAGCCAGCAAGAGCTTTCAGTGCTGGCCTCTTCTTTCTAGGAGCAGTGGCTGGACAATTCGGATTTAGGAGCTGGGCTGTGGCTGTGCTGAGAAGGAACGCCCGCAGAGTGATGTGGCTGGGAAGCTCAGAGCGCCAGTGCTTGTGGGGCTGTGGAAGGGCTGCCTGGGGAAGGTATGTGCCCGCAAGAGCTTTCAGTGCTAGCCCCTTTCGTGTGGGAGTAGTAGCTGGACGTTTCGATTTTGGGATCTGGGCTGTGGCTGTGCTAAGAAGGAACGTCCGCAGAGTGATGTGGCTGGGAAGCTCAGAGCGCCAGTGCTTGTGGGGCTGTGGAAGGGCTGCCTAGGGAAGGTTATAGCCAGCAAGAGCTTTCAGTGCTGGCCTCTTCTTCCTGGCAGCAGTCTCTAACGTTTCGAATTTGGGAGCTGGGCTGTGGCTGTGCTGAAAAGGAACGTCCGCAGAGTGATGTGACTGGGAAGCTCAGAGCGCCAGTGCTTGTGGGGCTGTGGAAGGGCTGCCTGGGGAAGGTATGTGCCCGCAAGAGCTTTCAATGCTAGCCCCTTTCGTGAGGGAGCAGTGGCTGGACGTTTCCGATTTGGGAGCAGGGCTGTGGCTGTGCTGAGAAGGGACAACCGCAGAGTGATGTGGCTAGGAAGCTCAGAGCGCCAGTGCTTGTGGGGCTCTGGAAGGGCTGCCTAGGGAAGGCTATAGGAATCAAGAGCTTTCAGTGCTGGCCTCTTCTTCCTGGGAGCAGTGGCTGGACGTTTTGAATTTGGGAGCTGGGCTCTGGCTGTGCTGAGAAGAAACGTCCGCAGGGTGATGTGGCTGGGAAGCTCAGAGCGCCAGTGCTTGTGGGGCTGTGGAAGGGCTGCCTGGGGAAGGTATGTGTCCGCAAGAGCTTTCAATGCTAGCCCCTTTCGTGAGGGAGCAGTGGCTGGATGTTTTGGATTTGGGAGCTGGGCTGTGGCTGTTTTGAGAAGGAACGCCCGCAGAGTGCTATGGCTAGGAAGCTCAAAGCGCCAGTGCTTGTGGGGCTGTGGAAGGGCTGCCTGGGGAAGGCTATAGCCAGCAAGAGCTTTCAGTGCTGGCCTCTTTTTTCTGGGAGCAGTGGCTGGAGGTTTTGGATTTGGGAGCTGGGCTCTGGCTGTGCTGAGAAGGGACAACCGCAGGGTGATGTGGCTAGGAAGCTCAGAGCGCCAGTGCTTGTGGGGCTGTGGAAGGGCTGCCTGGCGAAGGTATGTTCCCGCAAGAGCTTTCAGTGCTGGCCCCTTTCGTGTGGGAGCAGTGGCTGGACGTTTCGGATTTGGGGGTTGGGCTGTGGCTGTGCTGAGAAGGAACGCCCGCAGAGTGCTGTGGCTAGGAATCTCAGAGGGCCAGTGCTTGTGGGTCTGTGGAAGGGCTGCCTGGGGAAGGTGATAGTCAGCAACAGATTTCAGTGCTGGCCTCTTCGTGTGGGAGCAGTGGTTGGATGTTTCGGATTTGGGATCTGGGCACCGGCTGTGCTGAGAAGGAACGCGCGCAGAGTGATGTGGCTGGGAAGCTCAGAGCGCCAGTGCTTGTGGGCGTGTGGAAGGGCTTCCGAGGGAAGGCTATAGCCAGCAAGAGCTTTCAGTGCTGGCCTCTTCTTTCTAGGAGCAGTGGCTGGACAATTCGGATTTAGGAGCTGGGCTGTGGCTGTGCTGAGAAGGAACGTCCGCAGGGTGATGTGGCTGGGAAGCTCAGAGCGCCAGTGCTTGTGGGGCTGTGGAAGGGCTGCCTGGGGAAGGTAAGTGCCCGCAAGAGCTTTCAGTGCTAGCCCCTTTCGTGTGGGAGTAGTAGCTGGACGTTTCGATTTTGGGATCTGGGCTGTGGCTGTGCTAAGAAGGAACGTCCGCAGAGTGATGTGGCTGGGAAGCTCAGAGCGCCAGTGCTTGTGGGCCTGTGAAAGTGCTGCCTAGGGAAGGTTATAGCCAGCAAGAGCTTTCAGTGCTGGCCTCTTCTTCCTGGCAGCAGTCTCTAACGTTTCGAATTTGGGAGCTGGGCTGTGGCTGTGCTGAAAAGGAACGCCCGCAGAGTGATGTGGCTAGGAAGCTCAGAGCGCCAGTGCTTGTGGGGCTGTGGAAGGGCTGCCTAGGGAAGGTGATGGCCAGCAAGAGCTTTCAGTGATGTCCTCTTCTTTCTGGGAGCAGTGGCTGGACGTTTTGGATTTGGGAGCTGGGCTCTGGCTGTGCTGAGAAGGAACGCCCCCAGAGTGATGTGGTTAGGAAGCTCAGAGCGCCAGTGCTTGTGGGGCTGTGGAAGGGCTGCCTGGGGAAGGCTATAGGAATCAAGAGCTTTCAGTGCTGGCCTCTTCTTTCTGGGAGCAGTGGCTGGACGTTTTGAATTTGGGAGCTGGGCTCTGGCTGTGCTGAGAAGAAACGTCCGCAGGGTGATGTGGCTGGGAAGCTCAGAGCGCCAGTGCTTGTGGGGCTGTGGAAGGGCTGCCTGGGGAAGGTATGTGCCCGCAAGAGCTTTCAATGCTAGCCCCTTTCGTGAGGGAGCAGTGGCTGGACGTTTCCGATTTGGGAGCAGGGCTGTGGCTGTGCTGAGAAGGGACAACCGCAGGGTGATGTGGCTAGGAAGCTCAGAGTTCCAGTGCTTGTGGAGCTCTGGAAGGGCTGCCTAGGGAAGGCTATAGCCATCAAGAGCTTTCAGTGCTGGCCTCTTCTTCCTGGGAGCAGTGGCTGGACGTTTTGAATTTGGGAGCTGGGCTCTGGCTGTGCTGAGAAGAAACGTCCGCAGGGTGATGTGGCTGGGAAGCTCAGAGCGCCAGTGCTTGTGGGGCTGTGGAAGGGCTGCCTGGGGAAGGTATGTGTCCGCAAGAGCTTTCAATGCTAGCCCCTTTCGTGAGGGAGCAGTGGCTGGATGTTTTGGATTTGGGAGCTGGGCTGTGGCTGTTTTGAGAAGGAACGCCCGCAGAGTGCTATGGCTAGGAAGCTCAAAGCGCCAGTGCTTGTGGGGCTGTGGAAGGGCTGCCTGGGGAAGGCTATAGCCAGCAAGAGCTTTCAGTGCTGGCCTCTTTTTTCTGGGAGCAGTGGCTGGAGGTTTCGGATTTGGGATCTGGGCTGTGGCTGTGCTGAGAAGGGACAACCGCAGGGTGATGTGGCTAGGAAACTCAGAGCGCCAGTGCTTGTGGGGCTGTGGAAGGGCTGCCTGGCGAAGGTATGTTCCCGCAAGAGCTTTCAGTGCTGGCCCCTTTCGTGTGGGAGCAGTGGCTGGACGTTTCGGATTTGGGGGTTGGGCTGTGGCTGTGCTGAGAAGGAACGCCCGCAGAGTGCTGTGGCTAGGAATCTCAGAGGGCCAGTGCTTGTGGGTCTGTGGAAGGGCTGCCTGGGGAAGGTGATAGTCAGCAACAGATTTCAGTGCTGGCCTCTTCGTGTGGGAGCAGTGGTTGGATGTTTCGGATTTGGGATCTGGGCACCGGCTGTGCTGAGAAGGAACGCGCGCAGAGTGATGTGGCTAGGAAGCTCAGAGCGCCAGTGCTTGTGGGCGTGTGGAAGGGCTTCCGAGGGAAGGCTATAGCCAGCAAGAGCTTTCAGTGCTGGCCTCTTCTTTCTAGGAGCAGTGGCTGGACAATTCGGATTTAGGAGCTGGGCTGTGGCTGTGCTGAGAAGGAACGCCCGCAGAGTGATGTGGCTGGGAAGCTCAGAGCGCCAGTGCTTGTGGGGCTGTGGAAGGGCTGCCTGGGGAAGGTAAGTGCCCGCAAGAGCTTTCAGTGCTAGCCCCTTTCGTGTGGGAGTAGTAGCTGGACGTTTCGATTTTGGGATCTGGGCTGTGGCTGTGCTAAGAAGGAACGTCCGCAGAGTGATGTGGCTGGGAAGCTCAGAGCGCCAGTGCTTGTGGGCCTGTGAAAGTGCTGCCTAGGGAAGGTTATAGCCAGCAAGAGTTTTCAGTGCTGGCCTCTTCTTCCTGGCAGCAGTCTCTAACGTTTCGAATTTGGGAGCTGGGCTGTGGCAGTGCTGAAAAGGAACGTCCGCAGAGTGATGTGACTGGGAAGCTCAGAGCGCCAGTGCTTGTGGGGCTGTGGAAGGGCTGCCTGGGGAAAGTATGTGCCCGCAAGAGCTTTCAATGCTAGCCCCTTTCGTGAGGGAGCAGTGGCTGGACGTTTCCGATTTGGGAGCAGGGCTGTGGCTGTGCTGAGAAGGGACAACCGCAGGGTGATGTGGCTAGGAAGCTCAGAGTTCCAGTGCTTGTGGGGCTCTGGAAGGGCTGCCTAGGGAAGGTGATGGCCAGCAACAGCTTTCCGTGCTAGCTCCGTTCGTGTGGGAGCAGTGGCTGGACGTTTTGAATTTGGGAGCTGGGCTCTGGCTGTGCTGAGAAGGAACGCCCGCAGAGTGATGTGGCTAGGAAGCTCAGAGCGCCAGTGCTTGTGGGGCTGTGGAAGGGCTGCCTAGGGAAGGTGATGGCCAGCAAGAGCTTTCAGTGATGTCCTCTTCTTTCTGGGAGCAGTGGCTGGACGTTTTGGATTTGGGAGCTGGGCTCTGGCTGTGCTGAGGAGGAACGCCCGCAGAGTGATGTGGTTAGGAAGCTCAGAGCGCCAGTGCTTGTGGGGCTGTGGAAGGGCTGCCTGGGGAAGGCTATAGCCATCAAGAGCTTTCAGTGCTGGCCTCTTCTTTCTGGGAGCAGTGGCTGGACGTTTTGAATTTGGGAGCTGGGCTGTGGCTGTGCTGAGAAGAAACGTCCGCAGGGTGATGTGGCTGGGAAGCTCAGAGCGCCAGTGCTTGTGGGGCTGTGGAAGGGCTGCCTGGGGAAGGTATGTGTCCGCAAGAGCTTTCAATGCTAGCCCCTTTCGTGAGGGAGCAGTGGCTGGATGTTTTGGATTTGGGAGCTGGGCTGTGGCTGTTTTGAGAAGGAACACCCGCAGAGTGCTATGGCTAGGAAGCTCAGAGCGCCAGTGCTTGTGGGGCTGTGGAAGGGCTGCCTGGGGAAGGCTATAGCCAGCAAGAGCTTTCAGTGCTGGCCTCTTTTTTCTGGGAGCAGTGGCTGGAGGTTTTGGATTTGGGAGCTGGGCTCTGGCTGTGCTGAGAAGGGACAACCGCAGGGTGATGTGGCTAGGAAGCTCAGAGCGCCAGTGCTTGTGGGGCTGTGGAAGGGCTGCCTGGCGAAGGTATGTTCCCGCAAGAGCTTTCAGTGCTGGCCCCTTTCGTGTGGGAGCAGTGGCTGGACGTTTCGGATTTGGGGGTTGGGCTGTGGCTGTGCTGAGAAGGAACGCCCGCAGAGTGCTGTGGCTAGGAATCTCAGAGGGCCAGTGCTTGTGGGTCTGTGGAAGGGCTGCCTGGGGAAGGTGATAGTCAGCAACAGATTTCAGTGCTGGCCTCTTCGTGTGGGAGCAGTGGTTGGATGTTTCGGATTTGGGATCTGGGCACCGGCTGTGCTGAGAAGGAACGCGCGCAGAGTGATGTGGCTAGGAAGCTCAGAGCGCCAGTGCTTGTGGGCGTGTGGAAGGGCTTCCGAGGGAAGGCTATAGCCAGCAAGAGCTTTCAGTGCTGGCCTCTTCTTTCTAGGAGCAGTGGCTGGACAATTCGGATTTAGGAGCTGGGCTGTGGCTGTGCTGAGAAGGAACGCCCGCAGAGTGATGTGGCTGGGAAGCTCAGAGCGCCAGTGCTTGTGGGGCTGTGGAAGGGCTGCCTGGGGAAGGTAAGTGCCCGCAAGAGCTTTCAGTGCTAGCCCCTTTCGTGTGGGAGTAGTAGCTGGACGTTTCGATTTTGGGATCTGGGCTGTGGCTGTGCTAAGAAGGAACGTCCGCAGAGTGATGTGGCTGGGAAGCTCAGAGCGCCAGTGCTTGTGGGCCTGTGAAAGTGCTGCCTAGGGAAGGTTATAGCCAGCAAGAGCTTTCAGTGCTGGCCTCTTCTTCCTGGCAGCAGTCTCTAACGTTTCGAATTTGGGAGCTGGGCTGTGGCAGTGCTGAAAAGGAACGTCCGCAGAGTGATGTGACTGGGAAGCTCAGAGCGCCAGTGCTTGTGGGGCTGTGGAAGGGCTGCCTGGGGAAGGTATGTGCCCGCAAGAGCTTTCAATGCTAGCCCCTTTCGTGAGGGAGCAGTGGCTGGACGTTTCCGATTTGGGAGCAGGGCTGTGGCTGTGCTGAGAAGGGACAACCGCAGGGTGATGTGGCTAGGAAGCTCAGAGTTCCAGTGCTTGTGGGGCTCTGGAAGGGCTGCCTAGGGAAGGTGATGGCCAGCAACAGCTTTCCGTGCTAGCTCCGTTCGTGTGGGAGCAGTGGCTGGACGTTTTGGATTTGGGATCTGGGCTGTGGCTGTGCTGAGAAGGAACGCCCGCAGAGTGATGTGGCTAGGAAGCTCAGAGCGCCAGTGCTTGTGGGGCTGTGGAAGGCCTGCCTAGGGAAGGTGATGGCCAGCAAGAGCTTTCAGTGATGTCCTCTTCTTTCTGGGAGCAGTGGCTGGACGTTTTGGATTTGGGAGCTGGGCTCTGGCTGTGCTGAGGAGGAACGCCCGCAGAGTGATGTGGTTAGGAAGCTCAGAGCGCCAGTGCTTGTGGGGCTGTGGAAGGGCTGCCTGGGGAAGGCTATAGGAATCAAGAGCTTTCAGTGCTGGCCTCTTCTTTCTGGGAGCAGTGGCTGGACGTTTTGAATTTGGGAGCTGGGCTCTGGCTGTGCTGAGAAGAAACGTCCGCAGGGTGATGTGGCTGGGAAGCTCAGAGCGCCAGTGCTTGTGGGGCTGTGGAAGGGCTGCCTGGGGAAGGTATGTGTCCGCAAGAGCTTTCAATGCTAGCCCCTTTCGTGAGGGAGCAGTGGCTGGATGTTTTGGATTTGGGAGCTGGGCTGTGGCTGTTTTGAGAAGGAACGCCCGCAGAGTGCTATGGCTAGGAAGCTCAGAGCGCCAGTGCTTGTGGGGCTGTGGAAGGGCTGCCTGGGGAAGGCTATAGCCAGCAAGAGCTTTCAGTGCTGGCCTCTTTTTTCTGGGAGCAGTGGCTGGAGGTTTTGGATTTGGGAGCTGGGCTCTGGCTGTGCTGAGAAGGGACAACCGCAGGGTGATGTGGCTAGGAAACTCAGAGCGCCAGTGCTTGTGGGGCTGTGGAAGGGCTGCCTGGCGAAGGTATGTTCCCGCAAGAGCTTTCAGTGCTGGCCCCTTTCGTGTGGGAGCAGTGGCTGGACGTTTCGGATTTGGGGGTTGGGCTGTGGCTGTGCTGAGAAGGAACGCCCGCAGAGTGCTGTGGCTAGGAATCTCAGAGGGCCAGTGCTTGTGGGTCTGTGGAAGGGCTGCCTGGGGAAGGTGATAGTCAGCAACAGATTTCAGTGCTGGCCTCTTCGTGTGGGAGCAGTGGTTGGATGTTTCGGATTTGGGATCTGGGCACCGGCTGTGCTGAGAAGGAACGCGCGCAGAGTGATGTGGCTAGGAAGCTCAGAGCGCCAGTGCTTGTGGGCGTGTGGAAGGGCTTCCGAGGGAAGGCTATAGCCAGCAAGAGCTTTCAGTGCTGGCCTCTTCTTTCTAGGAGCAGTGGCTGGACAATTCGGATTTAGGAGCTGGGCTGTGGCTGTGCTGAGAAGGAACGCCCGCAGAGTGATGTGGCTGGGAAGCTCAGAGCGCCAGTGCTTGTGGGGCTGTGGAAGGGCTGCCTGGGGAAGGTAAGTGCCCGCAAGAGCTTTCAGTGCTAGCCCCTTTCGTGTGGGAGTAGTAGCTGGACGTTTCGATTTTGGGATCTGGGCTGTGGCTGTGCTAAGAAGGAACGTCCGCAGAGTGATGTGGCTGGGAAGCTCAGAGCGCCAGTGCTTGTGGGCCTGTGAAAGTGCTGCCTAGGGAAGGTTATAGCCAGCAAGAGCTTTCAGTGCTGGCCTCTTCTTCCTGGCAGCAGTCTCTAACGTTTCGAATTTGGGAGCTGGGCTGTGGCTGTGCTGAAAAGGAACGTCCGCAGAGTGATGTGACTGGGAAGCTCAGAGCGCCAGTGCTTGTGGGGCTGTGGAAGGGCTGCCTGGGGAAGGTATGTGCCCGCAAGAGCTTTCAATGCTAGCCCCTTTCGTGAGGGAGCAGTGGCTGGACGTTTCCGATTTGGGAGCAGGGCTGTGGCTGTGCTGAGAAGGGACAACCGCAGGGTGATGTGGCTAGGAAGCTCAGAGTTCCAGTGCTTGTGGGGCTCTGGAAGGGCTGCCTAGGGAAGGTGATGGCCAGCAACAGCTTTCCGTGCTAGCTCCGTTCGTGTGGGAGCAGTGGCTGGACGTTTTGGATTTGGGATCTGGGCTGTGGCTGTGCTGAGAAGAAACGTCCGCAGGGTGATGTGGCTGGGAATCTCAGAGGGCCAGTGCTTGTGGGGCTGTGGAAGGGCTGCCTGGGGAAGGGTATAGCCATCAAGAGCTTTCAGTGCTGGCCTCTTCTTTCTGGGAGCAGTGGCTGGACGTTTTGAATTTGGGAGCTGGGCTCTGGCTGTGCTGAGAAGAAACGTCCGCAGGGTGATGTGGCTGGGAATCTCAGAGGGCCAGTGCTTGTGGGGCTGTGGAAGGGCTGCCTGGGGAAGGTATGTGTCCGCAAGAGCTTTCAATGCTAGCCCCTTTCGTGAGGGAGCAGTGGCTGGATGTTTTGGATTTGGGAGCTGGGCTGTGGCTGTTTTGAGAAGGAACGCCCGCAGAGTGCTATGGCTAGGAAGCTCAGAGCGCCAGTGCTTGTGGGGCTGTGGAAGGGCTGCCTGGGGAAGGCTATAGCCAGCAAGAGCTTTCAGTGCTGGCCTCTTTTTTCTGGGAGCAGTGGCTGGACGTTTTGGATTTGGGAGCTGGGCTCTGGCTGTGCTGAGAAGGGACAACCGCAGGGTGATGTGGCTAGGAAGCTCAGAGCGCCAGTGCTTGTGGGGCTGTGGAAGGGCTGCCTGGGGAAGGTATGTGTCCGCAAGAGCTTTCAATGCTAGCCCCTTTCGTGAGGGAGCAGTGGCTGGATGTTTTGGATTTGGGAGCTGGGATGTGGCTGTTTTGAGAAGGAACGCCCGCAGAGTGCTATGGCTAGGAAGCTCAGAGCGCCAGTGCTTGTGGGGCTGTGGAAGGGCTGCCTGGGGAAGGCTATAGCCAGCAAGAGCTTTCAGTGCTGGCCTCTTTTTTCTGGGAGCAGTGGCTGGAGGTTTTGGATTTGGGAGCTGGGCTCTGGCTGTGCTGAGAAGGGACAACCGCAGGGTGATGTGGCTAGGAAGCTCAGAGCGCCAGTGCTTGTGGGGCTGTGGAAGGGCTGCCTGGCGAAGGTATGTTCCCGCAAGAGCTTTCAGTGCTGGCCCCTTTCGTGTGGGAGCAGTGGCTGGACGTTTCGGATTTGGGGGTTGGGCTGTGGCTGTGCTGAGAAGGAACGCCCGCAGAGTGCTGTGGCTAGGAATCTCAGAGGGCCAGTGCTTGTGGGTCTGTGGAAGGGCTGCCTGGGGAAGGTGATAGTCAGCAACAGATTTCAGTGCTGGCCTCTTCGTGTGGGAGCAGTGGTTGGATGTTTCGGATTTGGGATCTGGGCACCGGCTGTGCTGAGAAGGAACGCGCGCAGAGTGATGTGGCTGGGAAGCTCAGAGCGCCAGTGCTTGTGGGCGTGTGGAAGGGCTTCCGAGGGAAGGCTATAGCCAGCAAGAGCTTTCAGTGCTGGCCTCTTCTTTCTAGGAGCAGTGGCTGGACAATTCGGATTTAGGAGCTGGGCTGTGGCTGTGCTGAGAAGGAACGCCCGCAGAGTGATGTGGCTGGGAAGCTCAGAGCGCCAGTGCTTGTGGGGCTGTGGAAGGGCTGCCTGGGGAAGGTATGTGTCCGCAAGAGCTTTCAGTGCTAGCCCCTTTCGTGTGGGAGTAGTAGCTGGACGTTTCGATTTTGGGATCTGGGCTGTGGCTGTGCTGAGAAGGAACGCCCGCAGAGTGCTGTGGCTTGGAAGCTCAGAGCGCCAGTGCTTGTGGGCCTGTGAAAGTGCTGCCTAGGGAAGGTTATAGCCAGCAAGAGCTTTCAGTGCTGGCCTCTTCTTCCTGGCAGCAGTCTCTAACTTTTCGAATTTGGGAGCTGGGCTGTGGCAGTGCTGAAAAGGAACGTCCGCAGAGTGATGTGACTGGGAAGCTCAGAGCGCCAGTGCTTGTGGGGCTGTGGAAGGGCTGCCTAGGGAAGGTATGTGCCCGCAAGAGCTTTCAATGCTAGCCCCTTTCGTGAGGGAGCAGTGGCTGGACGTTTCCGATTTGGGAGCAGGGCTGTGGCTGTGCTGAGAAGGGACAACCGCAGGGTGATGTGGCTAGGAAGCTCAGAGTTCCAGTGCTTGTGGGGCTCTGGAAGGGCTGCCTAGGGAAGGTGATGGCCAGCAACAGCTTTCCGTGCTAGCTCCGTTCGTGTGGGAGCAGTGGCTGGACGTTTTGGATTTGGGATCTGGGCTGTGGCTGTGCTGAGAAGGAACGCCCGCAGAGTGATGTGGCTAGGAAGCTCAGAGCGCCAGTGCTTGTGGGGCTGTGGAATGGCTGCCTGGGGAAGGCTATAGCCATCAAGAGCTTTCAGTGCTGGCCTCTTCTTTCTGGGAGCAGTGGCTGGACGTTTTGAATTTGGGAGCTGGGCTCTGGCTGTGCTGAGAAGAAACGTCCGCAGGGTGATGTGGCTGGGAAGCTCAGAGCGCCAGTGCTTGTGGGGCTGTGGAAGGGCTGCCTGGGGAAGGTATGTGTCCGCAAGAGCTTTCAATGCTAGCCCCTTTCGTGAGGGAGCAGTGGCTGGACGTTTCGGATTTGGGGGTTGGGCTGTGGCTGTGCTGAGAAGGAACGCCCGCAGAGTGCTGTGGCTAGGAATCTCAGAGGGCCAGTGCTTGTGGGGCTGTGGAAGGGCTGCCTGGGGAAGGCTATAGGAATCAAGAGCTTTCAGTGCTGGCCTCTTCTTTCTGGGAGCAGTGGCTGGACGTTTTGAATTTGGGAGCTGGGCTGTGGCTGTGCTGAGAAGGAACGCCCGCAGAGTGCTATGGCTAGGAAGCTCAGAGCGCCAGTGCTTGTGGGGCTGTGGAAGGGCTGCCTGGGGAAGGCTATAGCCAGCAAGAGCTTTCAGTGCTGGCCTCTTTTTTCTGGG
This sequence comes from Aptenodytes patagonicus, assembly GCF_965638725.1. Taxonomy (NCBI): domain Eukaryota; kingdom Metazoa; phylum Chordata; class Aves; order Sphenisciformes; family Spheniscidae; genus Aptenodytes; species Aptenodytes patagonicus. The sequence continues at coordinate 23,231 of NW_027472058.1, forward strand.
AGCAGTGGCTGGACGTTTTGGATTTGGGAGCTGGGCTCTGGCTGTGCTGAGAAGGGACAACCGCAGGGTGATGTGGCTAGGAAGCTCAGAGCGCCAGTGCTTGTGGGGCTGTGGAAGGGCTGCCTGGCGAAGGTATGTGTCCGCAAGAGCTTTCAGTGCTGGCCCCTTTCGTGTGGGAGCAGTGGCTGGACGTTTCGGATTTGGGGCTTGGGCTGTGGCTGTGCTGAGAAGGAACGCCCGCAGAGTGCTGTGGCTAGGAATCTCAGAGGGCCAGTGCTTGTGGGTCTGTGGAAGGGCTGCCTGGGGAAGGTGATAGTCAGCAACAGATTTCAGTGCTGGCCTCTTCGTGTGGGAGCAGTGGTTGGATGTTTCGGATTTGGGATCTGGGCACCGGCTGTGCTGAGAAGGAACGCGCGCAGAGTGATGTGGCTGGGAAGCTCAGAGCGCCAGTGCTTGTGGGCGTGTGGAAGGGCTTCCGAGGGAAGGCTATAGCCAGCAAGAGCTTTCAGTGCTGGCCTCTTCTTTCTAGGAGCAGTGGCTGGACAATTCGGATTTAGGAGCTGGGCTGTGGCTGTGCTGAGAAGGAACGCCCGCAGAGTGATGTGGCTGGGAAGCTCAGAGCGCCAGTGCTTGTGGGGCTGTGGAAGGGCTGCCTGGGGAAGGTAAGTGCCCGCAAGAGCTTTCAGTGCTAGCCCCTTTCGTGTGGGAGTAGTAGCTGGACGTTTCGATTTTGGGATCTGGGCTGTGGCTGTACTAAGAAGGAACGTCCGCAGAGTGATGTGGCTGGGAAGCTCAGAGCGCCAGTGCTTGTGGGCCTGTGAAAGTGCTGCCTAGGGAAGGTTATAGCCAGCAAGAGCTTTCAGTGCTGGCCTCTTCTTCCTGGCAGCAGTCTCTAACGTTTCGAATTTGGGAGCTGGGCTGTGGCAGTGCTGAAAAGGAACGTCCGCAGAGTGATGTGACTGGGAAGCTCAGAGCGCCAGTGCTTGTGGGGCTGTGGAAGGGCTGCCTAGGGAAGGTATGTGCCCGCAAGAGCTTTCAATGCTAGCCCCTTTCGTGAGGGAGCAGTGGCTGGACGTTTCCGATTTGGGAGCAGGGCTGTGGCTGTGCTGAGAAGGGACAACCGCAGGGTGATGTGGCTAGGAAGCTCAGAGTTCCAGTGCTTGTGGGGCTCTGGAAGGGCTGCCTAGGGAAGGTGATGGCCAGCAACAGCTTTCCGTGCTAGCTCCGTTCGTGTGGGAGCAGTGGCTGGACGTTTTGGATTTGGGATCTGGGCTGTGGCTGTGCTGAGAAGGAACGCCCGCAGAGTGCTGTGGCTAGGAAGCTCAGAGCGCCAGTGCTTGTGGGGCTGTGGAAGGGCTGCCTAGGGAAGGTGATGGCCAGCAAGAGCTTTCAGTGATGTCCTCTTCTTTCGGGGAGCAGTGGCTGGACGTTTTGAATTTGGGAGCTGGGCTCTGGCTGTGCTGAGAAGAAACGTCCGCAGGGTGATGTGGCTGGGAAGCTCAGAGCGCCAGTGCTTGTGGGGCTGTGGAAGGGCTGCCTGGCGAAGGTATGTGTCCGCAAGAGCTTTCAGTGCTGGCCCCTTTCGTGTGGGAGCAGTGGCTGGACGTTTCGGATTTGGGGGTTGGGCTGTGGCTGTGCTGAGAAGGAACGCCCGCAGAGTGCTGTGGCTAGGAATCTCAGAGGGCCAGTGCTTGTGGGTCTGTGGAAGGGCTGCCTGGGGAAGGTGATAGTCAGCAACAGATTTCAGTGCTGGCCTCTTCGTGTGGGAGCAGTGGTTGGATGTTTCGGATTTGGGATCTGGGCACCGGCTGTGCTGAGAAGGAACGCGCGCAGAGTGATGTGGCTGGGAAGCTCAGAGCGCCAGTGCTTGTGGGCGTGTGGAAGGGCTTCCGAGGGAAGGCTATAGCCAGCAAGAGCTTTCAGTGCTGGCCTCTTCTTTCTAGGAGCAGTGGCTGGACAATTCGGATTTAGGAGCTGGGCTGTGGCTGTGCTGAGAAGGAACGTCCGCAGGGTGATGTGGCTGGGAAGCTCAGAGCGCCAGTGCTTGTGGGGCTGTGGAAGGGCTGCCTGGGGAAGGTAAGTGCCCGCAAGAGCTTTCAGTGCTAGCCCCTTTCGTGTGGGAGTAGTAGCTGGACGTTTCGATTTTGGGATCTGGGCTGTGGCTGTGCTAAGAAGGAACGTCCGCAGAGTGATGTGGCTGGGAAGCTCAGAGCGCCAGTGCTTGTGGGCCTGTGAAAGTGCTGCCTAGGGAAGGTTATAGCCAGCAAGAGCTTTCAGTGCTGGCCTCTTCTTCCTGGCAGCAGTCTCTAACGTTTCGAATTTGGGAGCTGGGCTGTGGCTGTGCTGAAAAGGAACGTCCGCAGAGTGATGTGACTGGGAAGCTCAGAGCGCCAGTGCTTGTGGGGCTGTGGAAGGGCTGCCTGGGGAAAGTATGTGCCCGCAAGAGCTTTCAATGCTAGCCCCTTTCGTGAGGGAGCAGTGGCTGGACGTTTCCAATTTGGGAGCAGGGCTGTGGCTGTGCTGAGAAGGGACAACCGCAGGGTGATGTGGCTAGGAAGCTCAAAGCGCCAGTGCTTGTGGGGCTCTGGAAGGGCTGCCTAGGGAAGGTGATGGCCAGCAACAGCTTTCCGTGCTAGCTCCGTTCGTGTGGGAGCAGTGGCTGGACGTTTTGGATTTGGGATCTGGGCTGTGGCTGTGCTGAGAAGGAACGCCCGCAGAGTGATGTGGCTAGGAAGCTCAGAGCGCCAGTGCTTGTGGGGCTGTGGAAGGCCTGCCTAGGGAAGGTGATGGCCAGCAAGAGCTTTCAGTGATGTCCTCTTCTTTCTGGGAGCAGTGGCTGGACGTTTTGGATTTGGGAGCTGGGCTCTGGCTGTGCTGAGAAGGAACGCCCGCAGAGTGATGTGGTTAGGAAGCTCAGAGCGCCAGTGCTTGTGGGGCTGTGGAAGGGCTGCCTGGGGAAGGCTATAGGAATCAAGAGCTTTCAGTGCTGGCCTCTTCTTTCTGGGAGCAGTGGCTGGACGTTTTGGATTTGGGATCTGGGCTCTGGCTGTGCTGAGAAGGAACGTCCGCAGGGTGATGTGGCTGGGAAGCTCAGAGCGCCAGTGCTTGTGGGGCTGTGGAAGGGCTGCCTGGGGAAGGTATGTGTCCGCAAGAGCTTTCAATGCTAGCCCCTTCGTGAGGGAGCAGTGGCTGGATGTTTTGGATTTGGGAGCTGGGCTCTGGCTGTGCTGAGAAGGAACGCCCGCAGAGTGATGTGGCTAGGAAGCTCAGAGCGCCAGTGCTTGAGGGGCTGTGGAAGGGCTGCCTGGGAAATGTAAGTGCCCGCAAGATCTTTCAGTGCTAGCCATTTTCGTGTGGGAGCAGTGGCTGGACGTTTCGGATTTGGGAGCTGGGCTCTGGCTGCGCTAAGAAGGAACGCCCGCAGAGTGATGTGGCTGGGAAGCTCAGAGCGCCAGTGCTTGTGGGGCTGTGGAAGGGCTGCCTGGGGAAAGTATGTGCCCGCAAGAGCTTTCAATGCTAGCCCCTTTCGTGAGGGAGCAGTGGCTGGACGTTTCCGATTTGGGAGCAGGGCTGTGGCTGTGCTGAGAAGGGACAACCGCAGGGTGATGTGGCTAGGAAGCTCAGAGTTCCAGTGCTTGTGGGGCTCTGGAAGGGCTGCCTAGGGAAGGTGATGGCCAGCAACAGCTTTCCGTGCTAGCTCCGTTCGTGTGGGAGCAGTGGCTGGACGTTTTGGATTTGGGATCTGGGCTGTGGCTGTGCTGAGAAGGAACGCCCGCAGAGTGCTGTGGCTAGGAAGCTCAGAGCGCCAGTGCTTGTGGGGCTGTGGAAGGGCTGCCTAGGGAAGGTGATGGCCAGCAAGAGCTTTCAGTGATGTCCTCTTCTTTCGGGGAGCAGTGGCTGGACGTTTTGAATTTGGGAGCTGGGCTCTGGCTGTGCTGAGAAGAAACGTCCGCAGGGTGATGTGGCTGGGAAGCTCAGAGCGCCAGTGCTTGTGGGGCTGTGGAAGGGCTGCCTGGCGAAGGTATGTGTCCGCAAGAGCTTTCAGTGCTGGCCCCTTTCGTGTGGGAGCAGTGGCTGGACGTTTCGGATTTGGGGGTTGGGCTGTGGCTGTGCTGAGAAGGAACGCCCGCAGAGTGCTGTGGCTAGGAATCTCAGAGGGCCAGTGCTTGTGGGTCTGTGGAAGGGCTGCCTGGGGAAGGTGATAGTCAGCAACAGATTTCAGTGCTGGCCTCTTCGTGTGGGAGCAGTGGTTGGATGTTTCGGATTTGGGATCTGGGCACCGGCTGTGCTGAGAAGGAACGCGCGCAGAGTGATGTGGCTGGGAAGCTCAGAGCGCCAGTGCTTGTGGGCGTGTGGAAGGGCTTCCGAGGGAAGGCTATAGCCAGCAAGAGCTTTCAGTGCTGGCCTCTTCTTTCTAGGAGCAGTGGCTGGACAATTCGGATTTAGGAGCTGGGCTGTGGCTGTGCTGAGAAGGAACGTCCGCAGGGTGATGTGGCTGGGAAGCTCAGAGCGCCAGTGCTTGTGGGGCTGTGGAAGGGCTGCCTGGGGAAGGTAAGTGCCCGCAAGAGCTTTCAGTGCTAGCCCCTTTCGTGTGGGAGTAGTAGCTGGACGTTTCGATTTTGGGATCTGGGCTGTGGCTGTGCTAAGAAGGAACGTCCGCAGAGTGATGTGGCTGGGAAGCTCAGAGCGCCAGTGCTTGTGGGCCTGTGAAAGTGCTGCCTAGGGAAGGTTATAGCCAGCAAGAGCTTTCAGTGCTGGCCTCTTCTTCCTGGCAGCAGTCTCTAACGTTTCGAATTTGGGAGCTGGGCTGTGGCTGTGCTGAAAAGGAACGTCCGCAGAGTGATGTGACTGGGAAGCTCAGAGCGCCAGTGCTTGTGGGGCTGTGGAAGGGCTGCCTGGGGAAAGTATGTGCCCGCAAGAGCTTTCAATGCTAGCCCCTTTCGTGAGGGAGCAGTGGCTGGACGTTTCCAATTTGGGAGCAGGGCTGTGGCTGTGCTGAGAAGGGACAACCGCAGGGTGATGTGGCTAGGAAGCTCAAAGCGCCAGTGCTTGTGGGGCTCTGGAAGGGCTGCCTAGGGAAGGTGATGGCCAGCAACAGCTTTCCGTGCTAGCTCCGTTCGTGTGGGAGCAGTGGCTGGACGTTTTGGATTTGGGATCTGGGCTGTGGCTGTGCTGAGAAGGAACGCCCGCAGAGTGATGTGGCTAGGAAGCTCAGAGCGCCAGTGCTTGTGGGGCTGTGGAAGGCCTGCCTAGGGAAGGTGATGGCCAGCAAGAGCTTTCAGTGATGTCCTCTTCTTTCTGGGAGCAGTGGCTGGACGTTTTGGATTTGGGAGCTGGGCTCTGGCTGTGCTGAGAAGGAACGCCCGCAGAGTGATGTGGTTAGGAAGCTCAGAGCGCCAGTGCTTGTGGGGCTGTGGAAGGGCTGCCTGGGGAAGGCTATAGGAATCAAGAGCTTTCAGTGCTGGCCTCTTCTTTCTGGGAGCAGTGGCTGGACGTTTTGGATTTGGGATCTGGGCTCTGGCTGTGCTGAGAAGGAACGTCCGCAGGGTGATGTGGCTGGGAAGCTCAGAGCGCCAGTGCTTGTGGGGCTGTGGAAGGGCTGCCTGGGGAAGGTATGTGTCCGCAAGAGCTTTCAATGCTAGCCCCTTCGTGAGGGAGCAGTGGCTGGATGTTTTGGATTTGGGAGCTGGGCTCTGGCTGTGCTGAGAAGGAACGCCCGCAGAGTGATGTGGCTAGGAAGCTCAGAGCGCCAGTGCTTGAGGGGCTGTGGAAGGGCTGCCTGGGAAATGTAAGTGCCCGCAAGATCTTTCAGTGCTAGCCATTTTCGTGTGGGAGCAGTGGCTGGACGTTTCGGATTTGGGAGCTGGGCTCTGGCTGCGCTAAGAAGGAACGCCCGCAGAGTGATGTGGCTGGGAAGCTCAGAGCGCCAGTGCTTGTGGGGCTGTGGAAGGGCTGCCTGGGGAAAGTATGTGCCCGCAAGAGCTTTCAATGCTAGCCCCTTTCGTGAGGGAGCAGTGGCTGGACGTTTCCGATTTGGGAGCAGGGCTGTGGCTGTGCTGAGAAGGGACAACCGCAGGGTGATGTGGCTAGGAAGCTCAGAGTTCCAGTGCTTGTGGGGCTGTGGAAGGGCTGCCTGGGGAAGGCTATAGCCATCAAGAGCTTTCAGTGCTGGCCTCTTCTTTCTGGGAGCAGTGGCTGGACGATTTGAATTTGGGATCTGGGCTCTGGCTGTGCTGAGAAGAAACGTCCGCAGGGTGATGTGGCTGGGAAGCTCAGAGCGCCAGTGCTTGTGGGGCTGTGGAAGGGCTGCCTGGGGAAGGTATGTGCCCGCAAGAGCTTTCAATGCTAGCCCCTTTCGTGAGGGAGCAGTGGCTGGATGTTTTGGATTTGGGAGCTGGGCTGTGGCTGTGCTGAGAAGGAACGCCCGCAGAGTGCTGTGGCTAGGAAGCTCAGAGCGCCAGTGCTTCTGGGGCTGTGGAAGGGCTGCCTGGGGAAGGCTATAGCCAGCAAGAGCTTTCAGTGCTGGCCTCTTTTTTCTGGGAGCAGTGGCTGGAGGTTTTGGATTTGGGAGCTGGGCTGTGGCTGTGCTGAGAAGGGACAACCGCAGGGTGATGTGGCTAGGAAGCTCAGAGCGCCAGTGCTTGTGGGGCTGTGGAAGGGCTGCCTGGGGAAGGTATGTTCCCGCAAGAGCTTTCAGTGCTGGCCCCTTTCGTGTGGGAGCAGTGGCTGGACGTTTCGGATTTGGGGGTTGGGCTGTGGCTGTGCTGAGAAGGAACGCCCGCAGAGTGCTGTGGCTAGGAATCTCAGGGGGCCAGTGCTTGTGGGTCTGTGGAAGGGCTGCCTGGGGAAGGTGATAGTCAGCAACAGATTTCAGTGCTGGCCTCTTCGTGTGGGAGCAGTGGCTGGATGTTTCGGATTTGGGATCTGGGCACTGGCTGTGCTGAGAAGGAACGCGCGCAGAGTGATGTGGCTAGGAAGCTCAGAGCGCCAGTGCTTGTGGGGCTGTGGAAGGGCTGCCTGGGGAAGGTATGTGCCCGCAAGAGCTTTCAGTGCTAGCCCCTTTCGTGAGGTAGCAGTGGCTGGACGTTTTGGATTTGGGAGCTGGGCTGTGGCTGTGCTGAGAAGGAACGCCCGCAGAGTGATGTGGCTAGGAAGCTCAGAGCGCCAGTGCTTGTGGGGCTGTGGAAGGGCTGCCTAGGGAAGGTGATGGCCAGCAAGAGCTTTCAGTGCTGTCTTCTTCTTTCTGGGAGCAGTGGCTGGACGTTTTGGATTTGGGAGCTGGGCTCTGGCTGTGCTGAGAAGGAACGTCCGCAGAGTGATGTGGTTAGGAAGCTCAGAGCGCCAGTGCTTGTGGGGCTGTGGAAGGGCTGCCTGGGGAAGGCTATAGCCATCAAGAGCTTTCAGTGCTGGCCCCTTTCGTGTGGGAGTAGTAGCTGGACGTTTCGAAATTGGGATCTGGGCTGTGGCTGTGCTGAGAAGGAAAGTCCGCAGAGTGATGTGGCTGGGAAGCTCAGAGCGCCAGTGCTTGTGGGGCTGTGGAAGGGCTGCCTAGGGAAGGTGATAGCCATCAAGAGCTTTCAATGCCAGTCCTTTCGTGTGGGAGCAGTGGCTGGACGTTTCCGATTTGGGAGGTGGGCTCTGGCTGTGCTGAGAAGGAACGTCCGCAGAGTGCTGTGGCTAGGAAGCTCAGAGCACCAGTGCTTGTGGGGCTGTGGAAGGGCTGCCTAGGGTAGGCTATAGCCATCAAGAGCTTTCAATGCTACTCCTTTCGTGTGGGAGCAGTGGCTGGATGTTTCGGATTTCGGAGCTGGGCTGTGGCTGTGCTGAGAAGGAACGCCCGCAGAGTGATGTGGCTAGGAGGCTCAGAGCGCCAGTGCTTGTGGGGCTGTGGAAGGGCTGCCTAGGGAAGGTGATGGCCAGCAAGAGCTTTCAGTGCTGGCCCCTTTGGTGTGGGAGCAGTGGCTGGACGTTTCGGATTTGGGAGCTGGGCTCTGGCTGTGCTGAGAAGGGACAACCGCAGGGTGATGTGGCTAGGAAGCTCAGAGCGCCAGTGCTTGTGGGGCTGTGGAAGGGCTGCCTGGGGAAGTTATGTTCCCGCAAGAGCTTTCAGTGCTGGCCCCTTTCGTGTGGGAGCAGTGGCTGGACGTTTCGGATTTGGGGGTTGGGCTGTGGCTGTGCTGAGAAGGAATGCCCGCAGAGTGCTGTGGCTAGGAATCTCAGAGGGCCAGTGCTTGTGGGTCTGTGGAAGGGCTGCCTGGGGAAGGTGATAGTCAGCAACAGATTTCAGTGCTGGCCTCTTCGTGTGGGAGCAGTGGCTGGACGTTTTGGATTTGGGAGCTGGGCACTGGCTGTGCTGAGAAGGAACGCGCGCAGAGTGATGTGGCTAGGAAGCTCAGAGCGCCAGTGCTTGTGGGGCTGTGGAAGGGCTGCCTGGGGAAGGTATGTGCCCGCAAGAGCTTTCAGTGCTAGCCCCTTTCGTGAGGGAGCAGTGGCTGGACGTTTTGGATTTGGGGGTTGGGCTGTGGCTGTGCTGAGAAGGAACGCCCGCAGAGTGCTGTGGCTAGGAAGCTCAGAGCGCCAGTGCTTGTGGGGCTGTGGAAGGGCTGCCTGGGGAAGGTAAGTGCCCGCAAGAGCTTTCAGTGCTAGCCCCTTTCGTGTGGGAGTAGTAGCTGGACGTTTCTAATTTGGCATCTGGGCTGTGGCTGTGCTGAGAAGGAACGCCCGCAGAGTGATGTGGCTGGGAAGCTCAGAGCGCCAGTGCTTGTGGGGCTGTGGAAGGGCTGCCTAGGGAAGGGATGTGCCCGCAAGAGCTATCAGTGCTAGCCCCTTTCGTGTGGGAGCAGTGGCTGGATGTTTTGGATTTGGGAGCTGGGCTGTGGCTGTGCTGAGAAGGAACGCCCGCAGAGTGCTGTGGCTAGGAAGCTCAAAGCGCCAGTGCTTGTGGGGCTGTGGAACGGCTGCCTGGGGAAGGCTATAGCCAGCAAGAGCTTTCAGTGCTGGCCTCTTTTTTCTGGGAGCAGTGGCTGGACGTTTTGGATTTGGGAGGTGGGCTCTGGCTGTGCTGAGAAGGGACAACCGCAGGGTGATGTGGCTAGGAAGCTCAGAGCGCCAGTGCTTGTGGGGCTGTGGAAGGGCTGCCTGGGGAAGGTATGTTCCCGGAAGAGCTTTCAGTGCTGGCCCCTTTGGTGTGGGAGCAGTGGCTGGACGTTTCGGATTTGGGGGTTGGGCTGTGGCTGTGCTGAGAAGGAACGCCCGCAGAGTGCTGTGGCTAGGAATCTCAGAGGGCCAGTGCTTGTGGGTCTGTGGAAGGGCTGCCTGGGGAAGGTGATAGTCAGCAACAGATTTCAGTGCTGGCCTCTTCGTGTGGGAGCAGTGGCTGGATGTTTCGGATTTGGGATCTGGGCTGTGGCTGTGCTGAGAAGGAACGCGCGCAGAGTGATGTGGCTAGGAAGCTCAGAGCGCCAGTGCTTGTGGGGCTGTGGAAGGGCTGCCTGGGGAAGGTATGTGCCCGCAAGAGCTTTCAGTGCTAGCCCCTTTCGTGAGGGAGCAGTGGCTGGACGTTTTGGATTTGGGGGCTGGGCTGTGGCTGTGCTGAGAAGGAACGCCCGCAGAGTGATGTGGCTAGGAAGCTCAGAGCGCCAGTGCTTGTGGGGCTGTGGAAGGGCTGCCTAGGGAAGGTGATGGCCAGCAAGAGCTTTCAGTGATGTCCTCTTCTTTCTGGGAGCAGTGGCTGGACGTTTTGGATTTGGGAGCTGGGCTCTGGCTGTGCTGAGAAGGGACAACCGCAGAGTGATGTGGTTAGGAAGCTCAGAGCGCCAGTGCTTGTGGGGCTGTGGAAGGGCTGCCTGGGGAAGGCTATAGCCATCAAGAGCTTTCAGTGCTGGCCCCTTTCGTGTGGGAGTAGTAGCTGGACGTTTCGAATTTGGGATCTGGGCTGTGGCTGTGCTGAGAAGGAAAGTCCGCAGAGTGATGTGGCTGGGAAGCTCAGAGCGCCAGTGCTTGTGGGGCTGTGGAAGGGCTGCCTAGGGAAGGTGATAGCCATCAAGAGCTTTCAATGCTAGTCCTTTCGTGTGGGAGCAGTGGCTGGACGTTTCCGATTTGGGAGGTGGGCTCTGGCTGTGCTGAGAAGGAACGTCCGCAGAGTGCTGTGGCTAGGAAGCTCAGAGCACCAGTGCTTGTGGGGCTGTGGAAGGGCTGCCTAGGGTAGGCTATAGCCATCAAGAGCTTTCAATGCTACTCCTTTCGTGTGGGAGCAGTGGCTGGATGTTTCGGATTTGGGAGCTGGGCTGTGGCTGTGCTGAGAAGGAACGCCCGCAGAGTGATGTGGCTAGGAGGCTCAGAGCGCCAGTGCTTGTGGGGCTGTGGAAGGGCTGCCTAGGGAAGGTGATGGCCAGCAAGAGCTTTCAGTGCTGGCCCCTTTGGTGTGGGAGCAGTGGCTGGACGTTTCGGATTTGGGAGCTGGGCTCTGGCTGTGCTGAGAAGGGACAACCGCAGGGTGATGTGGCTAGGAAGCTCAGAGCGCCAGTGCTTGTGGGGCTGTGGAAGGGCTGCCTGGGGAAGGTATGTTCCCGCAAGAGCTTTCAGTGCTGGCCCCTTTCGTGTGGGAGCAGTGGCTGGACGTTTCGGATTTGGGGGTTGGGCTGTGGCTGTGCTGAGAAGGAATGCCCGCAGAGTGCTGTGGCTAGGAATCTCAGAGGGCCAGTGCTTGTGGGTCTGTGGAAGGGCTGCCTGGGGAAGGTGATAGTCAGCAACAGATTTCAGTGCTGGCCTCTTCGTGTGGGAGCAGTGGCTGGACGTTTTGGATTTGGGAGCTGGGCACTGGCTGTGCTGAGAAGGAACGCGCGCAGAGTGATGTGGCTAGGAAGCTCAGAGCGCCAGTGCTTGTGGGGCTGTGGAAGGGCTGCCTGGGGAAGGTATGTGCCCGCAAGAGCTTTCAGTGCTAGCCCCTTTCGTGAGGGAGCAGTGGCTGGACGTTTTGGATTTGGGGGTTGGGCTGTGGCTGTGCTGAGAAGGAACGCCCGCAGAGTGCTGTGGCTAGGAAGCTCAGAGCGCCAGTGCTTGTGGGGCTGTGGAAGGGCTGCCTGGGGAAGGTAAGTGCCCGCAAGAGCTTTCAGTGCTAGCCCCTTTCGTGTGGGAGTAGTAGCTGGAAGTTTCTAATTTGGCATCTGGGCTGTGGCTGTGCTGAGAAGGAACGCCCGCAGAGTGATGTGGCTGGGAAGCTCAGAGCGCCAGTGCTTGTGGGGCTGTGGAAGGGCTGCCTAGGGAAGGGATGTGCCCGCAAGAGCTATCAGTGCTAGCCCCTTTCGTGTGGGAGCAGTGGCTGGATGTTTTGGATTTGGGAGCTGGGCTGTGGCTGTGCTGAGAAGGAACGCCCGCAGAGTGCTGTGGCTAGGAAGCTCAAAGCGCCAGTGCTTGTGGGGCTGTGGAACGGCTGCCTGGGGAAGGCTATAGCCAGCAAGAGCTTTCAGTGCTGGCCTCTTTTTTCTGGGAGCAGTGGCTGGACGTTTTGGATTTGGGAGGTGGGCTCTGGCTGTGCTGAGAAGGGACAACCGCAGGGTGATGTGGCTAGGAAGCTCAGAGCGCCAGTGCTTGTGGGGCTGTGGAAGGGCTGCCTGGGGAAGGTATGTTCCCGGAAGAGCTTTCAGTGCTGGCCCCTTTGGTGTGGGAGCAGTGGCTGGACGTTTCGGATTTGGGGGTTGGGCTGTGGCTGTGCTGAGAAGGAACGCCCGCAGAGTGCTGTGGCTAGGAATCTCAGAGGGCCAGTGCTTGTGGGTCTGTGGAAGGGCTGCCTGGGGAAGGTGATAGTCAGCAACAGATTTCAGTGCTGGCCTCTTCGTGTGGGAGCAGTGGCTGGATGTTTCGGATTTGGGATCTGGGCTGTGGCTGTGCTGAGAAGGAACGCGCGCAGAGTGATGTGGCTAGGAAGCTCAGAGCGCCAGTGCTTGTGGGGCTGTGGAAGGGCTGCATGGGGAAGGTATGTGCCCGCAAGAGCTTTCAGTGCTAGCCCCTTTCGTGAGGGAGCAGTGGCTGGACGTTTTGGATTTGGGGGCTGGGCTGTGGCTGTGCTGAGAAGGAACGCCCGCAGAGTGCTGTGGCTAGGAAGCTCAGAGCGCCAGTGCTTGTGGGGCTGTGGAAGGGCTGCCTGGGGAAGCTAAGTGCCCGCAAGAGCTTTCAGTACTAGCCCCTTTCGTGTGGGAGTAGTAGCTGGACGTTTCTAATTTGGGAGCTGGGCTGTGGCTGTGCTGAGAAGGAACGCCCGCAGAGTGATGTGGCTGGGAAGCTCAGAGCGCCAGTGCTTGTGGGGCTGTGGAAGGGCTGCCTAGGGAAGGGATGTGCCCGCAAGAGCTATCAGTGCTAGCCCCTTTCGTGTGGGAGCAGTGGCTGGACGTTTCGGATTTGTGGGTTGGGCTGTGGCTGTGCTGAGAAGGAACGCCCGCAGAGTGATGTGGCTGGGAAGCTCAGAGCGCCAGTGCTTGTGGGGCTGTGGAAGGGCTGCCTGGGGAAGGTAAGTGCCCGCAAGAGCTTTCAGTGCTAGCCCCTTTCGTGTGGGAGTAGTAGCTGGACGTTTCGATTTTGGAATCTGGGCTGTGGCTGTGCTAAGAAGGAACGTCCGCAGAGTGATGTGGCTGGGAAGCTCAGAGCGCCAGTGCTTGTGGGGCTGTGGAAGGGCTGCCTAGGGAAGGTTATAGCCAGCAAGAGCTTTCAGTGCTGGCCTCTTCTTCCTGGCAGCAGTCTCTAACGTTTCGAATTTGGGAGCTGGGCTGTGGCTGTGCTGAAAAGGAACGTCCGCAGAGTGATGTGACTGGGAAGCTCAGAGCGCCAGTGCTTGTGGGGCTGTGGAAGGGCTGCCTGGGGAAGGTATGTGCCCGCAAGAGCTTTCAATGCTAGCCCCTTTCATGAGGGAGCAGTGGCTGGACGTTTCCGATTTGGGAGCAGGGCTGTGGCTGTGCTGAGAAGGGACAACCGCAGGGTGATGTGGCTAGGAAGCTCAGAGTTCCAGTGCTTGTGGGGCTCTGGAAGGGCTGCCTAGGGAAGGTGATGGCCAGCAACAGCTTTCCGTGCTAGCTCCGTTCGTGTGGGAGCAGTGGCTGGACGTTTTGGATTTGGGATCTGGGCTGTGGCTGTGCTGAGAAGGAACGCCCGCAGAGTGCTGTGGCTAGGAAGCTCAGAGCGCCAGTGCTTGTGGGGCAGTGGAAGGGCTGCCTAGGGAAGGTGATGGCCAGCAAGAGCTTTCAGTGCTGTCCTCTTCTTTCTGGGAGCAGTGGCTGGACGTTTTGGATTTGGGAGCTGGGCTGTGGCTGTGCTGAGAAGGAGCGCCCCCAGAGTGATGTGGTTAGGAAGCTCAGAGCGCCAGTGCTTGTGGGGCTGTGGAAGGGCTGCCTGGGGAAGGGTATAGCCATCAAGAGCTTTCAGTGCTGGCCTCTTCTTTCTGGGAGCAGTGGCTGGACGTTTTGAATTTGGGATCTGGGCTCTGGCTGTGCTGAGAAGGAACGTCCGCAGGGTGATGTGGCTGCGAAGCTCAGAGCGCCAGTGCTTGTGGGGCTGTGGAAGGGCTGCCTGGGGAAGGTATGTGTCCGCAAGAGCTTTCAATGCTAGCCCCTTTCGTGAGGGAGCAGTGGCTGGATGTTTTGGATTTGGGAGCTGGGCTGTGGCTGTTTTGAGAAGGAACGCCCGCAGAGTGCTGTGGCTAGGAAGCTCAAAGCGCCAGTGCTTGTGGGGCTGTGGAAGGGCTGCCTCGGGAAGGCTATAGCCAGCAAGAGCTTTCAGTGATGGCCTCTTTTTTCTGGGAGCAGTGGCTGGAGGTTTTGGATTTGGGAGCTGGGCTCTGGCTGTGCTGAGAAGGGACAACCGCAGGGTGATGTGGCTAGGAAGCTCAGAGCGCCAGTGCTTGTGGGGCTGTGGAAGGGCTGCCTGGGGAAGGTATGTTCCCGCAAGAGCTTTCAGTGCTGGCCCCTTTCGTGTGGGAGCAGTGGCTGGACGTTTCGGATTTGGGGGTTGGGCTGTGGCTGTGCTGAGAAGGAACGCCCGCAGAGTGCTGTGGCTAGGAATCTCAGAGGGCCAGTGCTTGTGGGTCTGTGGAAGGGCTGCCTGGGGAAGGTGATAGTCAGCAACAGATTTCAGTGCTGGCCTCCTTTTTCTGGGAGCAGTGGCTGGATGTTTCGGATTTGGGATCTGGGCACTGGCTCTGCTGAGAAGGAACGTCCGCAAAGTGATGTGGCTAGGAAGCTCAGAGCGCCAGTGCTTGTGGGGCTGTGGAAGGGCTGCCTGGGGAAGGTATATGCCCGCAAGAGCTTTCAGTGCTAGCCCCTTTCGTGAGGGAGCAGTGGCTGGACGTTTTGGATTTGGGGGTTGGGCTGTGGCTGTGCTGAGAAGGAACGCCCGCAGAGTGCTGTGGCTAGGAAGCTCAGAGCGCCAGTGCTTGTGGGGCTGTGGAAGGGCTGCCTGGGAAATGTAAGTGCCCGCAAGATCTTTCAGTGCTAGCCATTTTCGTGTGGGAGCAGTGGCTGGACGTTTCGGATTTGGGAGCTGGGCTCTGGCTGCGCTAAGAAGGAACGCCCGCAGAGTGATGTGGCTAGGAAGCTCAGAGCACCAGTGCTTGTGGGGCTGTGGAAGGGCTGCCTAGGGAAGGTGATGGCCAGCAACAGCTTTCAGTGCTGGCCCCTTTCGTGTGGGAGTAGTAGCTGGACGTTTCGAATTTGGGATCTGGGCTGTGGCTGTGCTGAGAAGGAAAGTCCGCAGAGTGATGTGGCTGGGAAGCTCAGAGCGCCAGTGCTTGTGGGGCTGTGGAAGGGCTGCCTAGGGAAGGTGATAGCCATCAAGAGCTTTCAATGCTAGTCCTTTCGTGTGGGAGCAGTGGCTGGACGTTTCCGATTTGGGAGGTGGGCTCTGGCTGTGCTGAGAAGGAACGTCCGCAGAGTGCTGTGGCTAGGAAGCTCAGAGCACCAGTGCTTGTGGGGCTGTGGAAGGGCTGCCTAGGGTAGGCTATAGCCATCAATAGCTTTTAATGCTACTCCTTTCGTGTGGGAGCAGTGGCTGGATGTTTCGGATTTGGGAGCTGGGCTGTGGCTGTGCTGAGAAGGAACGCCCCCAGAGTGATGTGGCTAGGAGGCTCAGAGCGCCAGTGCTTGTGGGGCTGTGGAAGGGCTGCCTAGGGAAGGTGATGGCCAGCAAGAGCTTTCAGTGCTGGCCCCTTTGGTGTGGGAGCAGTGGCTGGACGTTTCGGATTTGGGAGCTGGGCTCTGGCTGTGCTGAGAAGGGAGAACCGCAGGGTGATGTGGCTAGGAAGCTCAGAGCGCCAGTGCTTGTGGGGCTGTGGAAGGGCTGCCTGGGGAAGGTATGTTCCCGCAAGAGCTTTCAGTGCTAGCCCCTTTCGTGTGGGAGTAGTAGCTGGACGTTTCGATTTTGGAATCTGGGCTGTGGCTGTGCTAAGAAGGAACGTCCGCAGAGTGATGTGGCTGGGAAGCTCAGAGCGCCAGTGCTTGTGGGGCTGTGGAAGGGCTGCCTAGGGAAGGGATGTGCCCGCAAGAGCTATCAGTGCTAGCCCCTTTCGTGTGGGAGCAGTGGCTGGACGTTTCGGATTTGTGGGTTGGGCTGTGGCTGTGCTGAGAAGGAACGCCCGCAGAGTGCTGTCGCTTGGAAGCTCAGAGCGCCAGTGCTTGTGGGGCTGTGGAAGGGCTGCCTGGGGAAGGTAAGTGCCCGCAAGAGCTTTCAGTGCTAGCCCCTTTCGTGTGGGAGTAGTAGCTGGACGTTTCGATTTTGGAATCTGGGCTGTGGCTGTGCTAAGAAGGAACGTCCGCAGAGTGATGTGGCTGGGAAGCTCAGAGCGCCAGTGCTTGTGGGCCTGTGAAAGTGCTGCCTAGGGAAGGTTATAGCCAGCAAGAGCTTTCAGTGCTGGCCTCTTCTTCCTGGCAGCAGTCTCTAACGTTTCGAATTTGGGAGCTGGGCTGTGGCTGTGCTGAAAAGGAACGTCCGCAGAGTGATGTGACTGGGAAGCTCAGAGCGCCAGTGCTTGTGGGGCTGTGGAAGGGCTGCCTGGGGAAGGTATGTGCCCGCAAGAGCTTTCAATGCTAGCCCCTTTCGTGAGGGAGCAGTGGCTGGACGTTTCCGATTTGGGAGCAGGGCTGTGGCTGTGCTGAGAAGGGACAACCGCAGGGTGATGTGGCTAGGAAGCTCTGAGTTCCAGTGCTTGTGGGGCTCTGGAAGGGCTGCCTAGGGAAGGTGATGGCCAGCAACATCTTTCCATGCTAGCTCCGTTCGTGTGGGAGCAGTGGCTGGACGTTTTGGATTTGGGATCTGGGCTGTGGCTGTGCTGAGAAGGAACGCCCGCAGAGTGCTGTGGCTAGGAAGCTCAGAGCGCCAGTGCTTGTGGGGCAGTGGAAGGGCTGCCTAGGGAAGGTGATGGCCAGCAAGAGCTTTCAGTGCTGTCCTCTTCTTTCTGGGAGCAGTGGCTGGACGTTTTGGATTTGGGAGCTGGGCTGTGGCTGTGCTGAGAAGGAACGCCCCCAGAGTGATGTGGTTAGGAAGCTCAGAGCGCCAGTGCTTGTGGGGCTGTGGAAGGGCTGCCTGGGGAAGGGTATAGCCATCAAGAGCTTTCAGTGCTGGCCTCTTCTTTCTGGGAGCAGTGGCTGGACGTTTTGAATTTGGGATCTGGGCTGTGGCTGTGCTGAGAAGGAACGTCCGCAGGGTGATGTGGCTGGGAAGCTCAGAGCGCCAGTGCTTGTGGGGCTGTGGAAGGGCTGCCTAGGGAAGGTATGTGTCCGCAAGAGCTTTCAATGCTAGCCCCTTTCGTGAGGGAGCAGTGGCTGGACGTTTTGGATTTGGGAGCTGGGCTCTGGCTGTTTTGAGAAGGAACGCCCGCAGAGTGCTGTGGCTAGGAAGCTCAAAGCGCCAGTGCTTGTGGGGCTGTGGAAGGGCTGCCTGGGGAAGGCTATAGCCAGCAAGAGCTTTCAGTGATGGCCTCTTTTTTCTGGGAGCAGTGGCTGGAGGTTTTGGATTTGGGAGCTGGGCTCTCGCTGTGCTGAGAAGGGACAACCGCAGGGTGATGTGGCTAGGAAGCTCAGAGCGCCAGTGCTTGTGGGGCTGTGGAAGGGCTGCCTGGGGAAGGTATGTTCCCGCAAGAGCTTTCAGTGCTGGCCCCTTTCGTGTGGGAGCAGTGGCTGGACGTTTCGGATTTGGGGGTTGGGCTGTGGCTGTGCTGAGAAGGAACGCCCGCAGAGTGCTGTGGCTAGGAATCTCAGAGGGCCAGTGCTTGTGGGTCTGTGGAAGGGCTGCCTGGGGAAGGTGATAGTCAGCAACAGATTTCAGTGCTGGCCTCTTCGTGTGGGAGCAGTGGCTGGATGTTTCGGATTTGGGATCTGGGCACTGGCTGTGCTGAGAAGGAACGCGCGCAGAGTGATGTGGCTAGGAAGCTCAGAGCGCCAGTGCTTGTGGGGCTGTGGAAGGGCTGCCTGGGGAAGGTATGTGCCCGCAAGAGCTTTCAGTGCTAGCCCCTTTCGTGAGGGAGCAGTGGCTGGACGTTTTGGATTTGGGGGTTGGGCTGTGGCTGTGCTGAGAAGGAACGCCCGCAGAGTGCTGTGGCTAGGAAGCTCAGAGCGCCAGTGCTTGTGGGGCTGTGGAAGGGCTGCCTGGGGAAGGTAAGTGCCCGCAAGAGCTTTCAGTGCTGGCCCCTTTCGTGTGGGAGTAGTAGCTGGACGTTTCTAACTTGGGATCTGGGCTGTGGCTGTGCTGAGAAGGAACGCCCGCAGAGTGATGTGGCTGGGAAGCTCAGAGCGCCAGTGCTTGTGGGGCTGTGGAAGGGCTGCCTAGGGAAGGGATGTGCCCGCAAGAGCTATCAGTGCTAGCCCCTTTCGTGTGGGAGCAGTGGCTGGACGTTTCGGATTTGTGGGTTGGGCTGTGGCTGTGCTGAGAAGGAACGCCCGCAGAGTGCTGTGGCTAGGAAGCTCAGAGCGCCAGTGCTTGTGGGGCTGTGGAAGGGCTGCCTGGGGAAGGTAAGTGCCCGCAAGACCTTTCAGTGCTAGCCCCTTTCGTGTGGGAGTAGTAGCTGGACGTTTCGATTTTGGAATCTGGGCTGTGGCTGTGCTAAGAAGGAACGTCCGCAGAGTGATGTGGCTAGGAAGCTCAAAGCGCCAGTGCGTGTGGGGCTGTGGAAGGGCTGCCTGGGGAAGGCTATAGCCAGCAAGAGCTTTCAGTGCTGGCCTCTTTTTTCTGGGAGCAGTGGCTGGACGTTTTGGATTTGGGATCTGGGCTGTGGCTGTTTTGAGAAGGAACGCCCGCAGAGTGCTGTGGCTAGGAATCTCAGAGGGCCAGTGCTTGTGGGTCTGTGGAAGGGCTGCCTGGGGAAGGTGATAGTCAGCAACAGATTTCAGTGCTGGCCTCCTTTTTCTGGGAGCAGTGGCTGGATGTTTCGGATTTGGGATCTGGGCACTGGCTCTGCTGAGAAGGAACGTCCGCAAAGTGATGTGGCTAGGAAGCTCAGAGCGCCAGTGCTTGTGGGGCTGTGGAAGGGCTGCCTGGGGAAGGTATATGCCCGCAAGAGCTTTCAGTGCTAGCCCCTTTCGTGAGGGAGCAGTGGCTGGACGTTTTGGATTTGGGGGTTGGGCTGTGGCTGTGCTGAGAAGGAACGCCCGCAGAGTGCTGTGGCTAGGAAGCTCAGAGCGCCAGTGCTTGTGGGGCTGTGGAAGGGCTGCCTGGGAAATGTAAGTGCCCGCAAGATCTTTCAGTGCTAGCCATTTTCGTGTGGGAGCAGTGGCTGGACGTTTCGGATTTGGGAGCTGGGCTCTGGCTGCGCTAAGAAGGAACGCCCGCAGAGTGATGTGGCTAGGAAGCTCAGAGCACCAGTGCTTGTGGGGCTGTGGAAGGGCTGCCTAGGGAAGGTGATGGCCAGCAACAGCTTTCAGTGCTGGCCCCTTTCGTGTGGGAGTAGTAGCTGGACGTTTCGAATTTGGGATCTGGGCTGTGGCTGTGCTGAGAAGGAAAGTCCGCAGAGTGATGTGGCTGGGAAGCTCAGAGCGCCAGTGCTTGTGGGGCTGTGGAAGGGCTGCCTAGGGAAGGTGATAGCCATCAAGAGCTTTCAATGCTAGTCCTTTCGTGTGGGAGCAGTGGCTGGACGTTTCCTATTTGGGAGGTGGGCTCTGGCTGTGCTGAGAAGGAACGTCCGCAGAGTGCTGTGGCTAGGAAGCTCAGAGCACCAGTGCTTGTGGGGCTGTGGAAGGGCTGCCTAGGGTAGGCTATAGCCATCAATAGCTTTTAATGCTACTCCTTTCGTGTGGGAGCAGTGGCTGGATGTTTCGGATTTGGGAGCTGGGCTGTGGCTGTGCTGAGAAGGAACGCCCCCAGAGTGATGTGGCTAGGAGGCTCAGAGCGCCAGTGCTTGTGGGGCTGTGGAAGGGCTGCCTAGGGAAGGTGATGGCCAGCAAGAGCTTTCAGTGCTGGCCCCTTTCGTGTGGGAGCAGTGGCTGGACGTTTCGGATTTGGGAGCTGGGCTCTGGCTGTGCTGAGAAGGGAGAACCGCAGGGTGATGTGGCTAGGAAGCTCAGAGCGCCAGTGCTTGTGGGGCTGTGGAAGGGCTGCCTGGGGAAGGTATGTTCCCGCAAGAGCTTTCAGTGCTAGCCCCTTTCGTGTGGGAGTAGTAGCTGGACGTTTCGATTTTGGAATCTGGGCTGTGGCTGTGCTAAGAAGGAACGTCCGCAGAGTGATGTGGCTGGGAAGCTCAGAGCGCCAGTGCTTGTGGGGCTGTGGAAGGGCTGCCTAGGGAAGGGATGTGCCCGCAAGAGCTATCAGTGCTAGCCCCTTTCGTGTGGGAGCAGTGGCTGGACGTTTCGGATTTGTGGGTTGGGCTGTGGCTGTGCTGAGAAGGAACGCCCGCAGAGTGCTGTCGCTTGGAAGCTCAGAGCGCCAGTGCTTGTGGGGCTGTGGAAGGGCTGCCTGGGGAAGGTAAGTGCCCGCAAGAGCTTTCAGTGCTAGCCCCTTTCGTGTGGGAGTAGTAGCTGGACGTTTCGATTTTGGAATCTGGGCTGTGGCTGTGCTAAGAAGGAACGTCCGCAGAGTGATGTGGCTGGGAAGCTCAGAGCGCCAGTGCTTGTGGGGCTGTGGAAGGGCTGCCTAGGGAAGGTTATAGCCAGCAAGAGCTTTCAGTGCTGGCCTCTTCTTCCTGGCAGCAGTCTCTAACGTTTCGAATTTGGGAGCTGGGCTGTGGCTGTGCTGAAAAGGAACGTCCGCAGAGTGATGTGACTGGGAAGCTCAGAGCGCCAGTGCTTGTGGGGCTGTGGAAGGGCTGCCTGGGGAAGGTATGTGCCCGCAAGAGCTTTCAATGCTAGCCCCTTTCGTGAGGGAGCAGTGGCTGGACGTTTCCGATTTGGGAGCAGGGCTGTGGCTGTGCTGAGAAGGGACAACCGCAGGGTGATGTGGCTAGGAAGCTCAGAGTTCCAGTGCTTGTGGGGCTCTGGAAGGGCTGCCTAGGGAAGGTGATGGCCAGCAACATCTTTCCGTGCTAGCTCCGTTCGTGTGGGAGCAGTGGCTGGACGTTTTGGATTTGGGATCTGGGCTGTGGCTGTGCTGAGAAGGAACGCCCCCAGAGTGCTGTGGCTAGGAAGCTCAGAGCGCCAGTGCTTGTGGGGCAGTGGAAGGGCTGCCTAGGGAAGGTGATGGCCAGCAAGAGCTTTCAGTGCTGTCCTCTTCTTTCTGGGAGCAGTGGCTGGACGTTTTGGATTTGGGAGCTGGGCTGTGGCTGTGCTGAGAAGGAACGCCCCCAGAGTGATGTGGTTAGGAAGCTCAGAGCGCCAGTGCTTGTGGGGCTGTGGAAGGGCTGCCTGGGGAAGGGTATAGCCATCAAGAGCTTTCAGTGCTGGCCTCTTCTTTCTGGGAGCAGTGGCTGGACGTTTTGAATTTGGGATCTGGGCTGTGGCTGTGCTGAGAAGGAACGTCCGCAGGGTGATGTGGCTGGGAAGCTCAGAGCGCCAGTGCTTGTGGGGCTGTGGAAGGGCTGCCTAGGGAAGGTATGTGTCCGCAAGAGCTTTCAATGCTAGCCCCTTTCGTGAGGGAGCAGTGGCTGGACGTTTTGGATTTGGGAGCTGGGCTCTGGCTGTTTTGAGAAGGAACGCCCGCAGAGTGCTGTGGCTAGGAAGCTCAAAGCGCCAGTGCTTGTGGGGCTGTGGAAGGGCTGCCTGGGGAAGGCTATAGCCAGCAAGAGCTTTCAGTGATGGCCTCTTTTTTCTGGGAGCAGTGGCTGGAGGTTTTGGATTTGGGAGCTGGGCTCTCGCTGTGCTGAGAAGGGACAACCGCAGGGTGATGTGGCTAGGAAGCTCAGAGCGCCAGTGCTTGTGGGGCTGTGGAAGGGCTGCCTGGGGAAGGTATGTTCCCGCAAGAGCTTTCAGTGCTGGCCCCTTTCGTGTGGGAGCAGTGGCTGGACGTTTCGGATTTGGGGGTTGGGCTGTGGCTGTGCTGAGAAGGAACGCCCGCAGAGTGCTGTGGCTAGGAATCTCAGAGGGCCAGTGCTTGTGGGTCTGTGGAAGGGCTGCCTGGGGAAGGTGATAGTCAGCAACAGATTTCAGTGCTGGCCTCTTCGTGTGGGAGCAGTGGCTGGATGTTTCGGATTTGGGATCTGGGCACTGGCTGTGCTGAGAAGGAACGCGCGCAGAGTGATGTGGCTAGGAAGCTCAGAGCGCCAGTGCTTGTGGGGCTGTGGAAGGGCTGCCTGGGGAAGGCTATAGCCAGCAAGAGCTTTCAGTGCTAGCCCCTTTCGTGAGGGAGCAGTGGCTGGACGTTTTGGATTTGGGGGTTGGGCTGTGGCTGTGCTGAGAAAGAACGCCCGCAGAGTGCTGTGGCTAGGAAGCTCAGAGCGCCAGTGCTTGTGGGGCTGTGGAAGGGCTGCCTGGGGAAGGTAAGTGCCCGCAAGAGCTTTCAGTGCTAGCCCCTTTCGTGTGGGAGCAGTGGCTGGACGTTTCGGATTTGTGGGTTGGGCTGTGGCTGTGCTGAGAAGGAACGCCCGCAGAGTGCTGTGGCTAGGAAGCTCAGAGCGCCAGTGCTTGTGGGGCTGTGGAAGGGCTGCCTGGGGAAGGTAAGTGCCCGCAAGAGCTTTCAGTGCTAGCCCCTTTCGTGTGGGAGTAGTAGCTGGACGTTTCGATTTTGGAATCTGGGCTGTGGCTGTGCTAAGAAGGAACGTCCGCAGAGTGATGTGGCTAGGAAGCTCAAAGCGCCAGTGCGTGTGGGGCTGTGGAAGGGCTGCCTGGGGAAGGCTATAGCCAGCAAGAGCTTTCAGTGCTGGCCTCTTTTTTCTGGGAGCAGTGGCTGGACGTTTTGGATTTGGGAGGTGGGCTCTGGCTGTGCTGAGAAGGGACAACCGCAGGGTGATGTGACTGGGAAACTCAGAGCGCCAGTGCTTGTGGGGCTGTGGAAGGGCTGCCTGGCGAAGGTATGTTCCCGCAAGAGCTTTCAGTGCTGGCCCCTTTCGTGTGGGAGCAGTGGCTGGACGTTTCGGATTTGGGGGTTGGGCTGTGGCTGTGCTGAGAAGGAACGCCCGCAGAGTGC
The DNA here is from genome assembly GCF_965638725.1 of Aptenodytes patagonicus. Classification (NCBI taxonomy): domain Eukaryota; kingdom Metazoa; phylum Chordata; class Aves; order Sphenisciformes; family Spheniscidae; genus Aptenodytes; species Aptenodytes patagonicus. The sequence continues at coordinate 45,755 of NW_027472058.1, forward strand.
TGTGGCTAGGAATCTTAGAGGGCCAGTGCTTGTGGGGCTGTGGAAGGGCTGCCTGGGGAAGGTGATAGTCAGCAACAGATTTCAGTGCTGGCCTCTTCGTGTGGGAGCAGTGGCTGGATGTTTCGGATTTGGGATTTGGGCACTGGCTGTGCTGAGAAGGAACGCGCGCAGAGTGATGTGGCTGGGAAGCTCAGAGCGCCAGTGCTTGTGGGGCTGTGGAAGGGCTGCCTGGGGAAGGCTATAGCCAGCAAGAGCTTTCAGTGCTAGCCCCTTTCGTGAGGGAGCAGTGGCTGGACGTTTTGGATTTGGGGGTTGGGCTGTGGCTGTGCTGAGAAAGAACGCCCGCAGAGTGCTGTGGCTAGGAAGCTCAGAGCGCCAGTGCTTGTGGGGCTGTGGAAGGGCTGCCTGGGGAAGGTAAGTGCCCGCAAGAGCTTTCAGTGCTAGCCCCTTTCGTGTGGGAGTAGTAGCTGGACGTTTCGATTTTGGAATCTGGGCTGTGGCTGTGCTAAGAAGGAACGTCCGCAGAGTGATGTGGCTGGGAAGCTCAGAGCGCCAGTGCTTGTGGGGCTGTGAAAGTGCTGCCTAGGGAAGGTTATAGCCAGCAAGAGCTTTCAGTGCTGGCCTCTTCTTCCTGGCAGCAGTCTCTAACGTTTCGAATTTGGGAGCTGGGCTGTGGCTGTGCTGAAAAGGAACGTCCGCAGAGTGATGTGACTGGGAAGCTCAGAGCGCCAGTGCTTGTGGGGCTGTGGAAGGGCTGCCTGGGGAAGGTATGTGCCCGCAAGAGCTTTCAATGCTAGCCCCTTTCGTGAGGGAGCAGTGGCTGGACGTTTCCGATTTGGGAGCAGGGCTGTGGCTGTGCTGAGAAGGGACAACCGCAGGGTGATGTGGCTAGGAAGCTCAGAGTTCCAGTGCTTGTGGGGCTCTGGAAGGGCTGCCTAGGGAAGGTGATGGCCAGCAACAGCTTTCCGTGCTAGCTCCGTTCGTGTGGGAGCAGTGGCTGGACGTTTTGGATTTGGGATCTGGGCTGTGGCTGTGCTGAGAAGGAACGTCCCCACTGTGCTGTGGCTAGGAAGCTCAGAGCGCCAGTGCTTGTGGGGCTGTGGAAGGGCTGCCTGGGGAAGGCTATAGCCAGCAAGAGCTTTCAGTGCTGGCCTCTTCTTTCTGGGAGCAGTGGCTGGACGTTTTGGATTTGGGAGCTGGGCTCTGGCTGTGCTGAGAAGGAACGTCCGCAGGGTGATGTGGCTGCGAAGCTCAGAGCGCCAGTGCTTGTGGGGCTGTGGAAGGGCTGCCTGGGGAAGGTATGTGTCCGCAAGAGCTTTCAATGCTAGCCCCTTTCGTGAGGGAGCAGTGGCTGGATGTTTTGGATTTGGGATCTGGGCTGTGGCTGTTTTGAGAAGGAACGCCCGCAGAGTGCTGTGGCTAGGAATCTCAGAGGGCCAGTGCTTGTGGGTCTGTGGAAGGGCTGCCTGGGGAAGGTGATAGTCAGCAACAGATTTCAGTGCTGGCCTCTTCGTGTGGGAGCAGTGGCTGGATGTTTCGGATTTGGGATCTGGGCACTGGCTGTGCTGAGAAGGAACGCGCGCAGAGTGATGTGGCTAGGAAGCTGAGAGCGCCAGTGGTTGTGGGGCTGTGGAAGGGATGCCTGGGGAAGGTATGTGCCCGCAAGAGCTTTCAGTGCTAACCCCTTTCGTGTGGGAGCAGTGGCTGGACGTTTCGAATTTGGGAGCTGGGCTGTGGCTGTGCTGAGAAGGAACGCCCGCAGAGTGATGTGGCTGGGAAGCTCAGAGCGCCAGTGCTTGTGGGGCTGTGGAAGGGATGCCTGGGGAAGGGATGTGCCCGCAAGAGCTTTCAGTGCTAACCCCTTTCGTGTGGGAGCAGTGGCTGGACGTTTCGGATTTGCGGGTTGGGCTGTGGCTGTGCTGAGAAGGAACGCCCGCAGAGTGCTGTGGCTTGGAAGCTCAGAGCGCCAGTGCTTGTGGGGCTGTGGAAGGTCTGCCTGGGGAAGGTAAGTGCCCGCAAGAGCTTTCAGTGCTAGCCCCTTTCGTGTGGGAGTAGTAGCTGGACGTTTCGAATTTGGGATCTGAGCTGTGGCTGTGCTGAGAAGGAACGCCCGCAGAGTGCTGTGGCTAGGAAGCTCAGAGCGCCAGTGCTTGTGGGGTAGTGGAAGGGCTGCCTAGGGAAGGTGATAGTCAGCAACAGATTTCAGTGCTGGCCTCTTCGTGTGGGAGCAGTGGCTGGATGTTTCGGATTTGGGATCTGGGCACTAGCTGTGCTGAGAAGGAACGCCCGCAGAGTGATGTGGCTAGGAAGCTCAGAGCGCCAGTGCTTGTGGGGCTGTGGAAGGGCTGCCTGGGGAAGGTATGTGCCCGCAAGAGCTTTCAATGCCTACCCCTTTCGTGTGGGAGCAGTGGTTGTGTGTTTCAGATTTGGGATCTGGGCTCTGGCTGTGCTGAGAAGGAACGCCCGCAGAGTGATGTGGCTAGGAAGCTCAGAGCGCCAGTGCTTGTGGGGCTGTGGAAGAGCTGCCTAGGGAAGGCTATAGCCAGCAAGAGCTTTCAGTGCTGGCCTCTTCTTCCTGGCAGCAGTCTCTAGACGTTTCGAATTTCGGAGCTGGGCTCTGGCTGTGCTGAGAAGGAACGTCCGCAGAGTGATGTGACTGGGAAGCTCAGAGCGCCAGTGCTTGTGGGGCTGTGGAAGGGCTGCCTAGAGAAGGTGATGGCCAGGAAGAGCTTTCAGTGCTGGCCTCTTCTTTCTGGGAGCAGTGGCTGGACGTTTCGGATTTGGGAGCTGGGCTCTGGCTGTGCTGAGAAGGAACGCCCGCAGAGTGCTGTGGCTAGGAAGCTCAGAGCGCCAGTGCTTGTGGGGCTGTGGAACGGCTGCCTGGGGAAGGCTATAGCCAGCAAGAGCTTTCAGTGCTGGCCTCTTCTTTCTGGGAGCAGTGGCTGGACGTTTCGAATTTGGGATCTGGGCTCTGGCTGTGCTGAGAAGAAACGTCCGCAGGGTGATGTGGCTGGGAAGCTCAGAGCGCCAGTGCTTGTGGGGCTGTGGAAGGGCTGCCTAGGGAAGGTGATAGCCATCAAGAGCTTTCAATGCTACTCCTTTCTTGTGGGAGCAGTGGCTGGACGTTTCGAATTTGGGATCTGGGCTGTGGCTGTGCTGAGAAGGAACGCCCGCACAGTGCTGTGGCTAGGAAGCTCAGAGCGCCAGTGCTTGTGGCGCTGTGGAAGGGCTGCCTAGGGAAGGTGATAGCCATCAAGAGCTTTCAATGCTACTCCTTTCGTGTGGGAGCAGTGGCTGGACGTTTTGGATTTGGGATCTGGGCTCTGGCTGTGCTGAGAAGGAACGTCCGCAGGGTGATGTGGCTGGGAAGCTCAGAGCGCCAGTGCTTGTGGGGCTGTGGAAGAGCTGCCTAGGGAAGGTATGTGTCCGCAAGAGCTTTCAATGCTAGCCCCTTTCGTGAGGTAGCAGTGGCTGGACGTTTTGGATTTGGGATCTGTGCTCTGGGTGTGCTGAGAAGGAACGTCATCAGAGTGGTGTGGCTAGGAAACTCAGAGCGCCAGTGCTTGTGGGGCTGTGGAAGGGCTGCCTAGGGAAGGTGATAGCCATCAAGAGCTTTCAATGCTACTCCTTTCTTGTGGGAGCAGTGGCTGGACGTTTCCGATTTGGGAGGTGGGCTCTGGCTGTGCTGAGAAGGAACGTCTGCAGAGTGATGTGGCTAGAAAGCTCAGAGCACCAGTGCTTGTGGGGCTGTGGAAGGGCTGCCTAGGGAAGGTGATGGCCAGGAAGAGCTTTCAGTGCTGGCCCCTTTCGTGTGGGAGCAGTGGCTGGACGTTTTGGATTTGGGAGGTGGGCTGTGGCTGTGCTGAGAAGGAACGTCCGCAGAGTGGTATGGCTAGGAAGCTCAGAGCGCCAGTGCTTGTGGGCCTGTGGAAGGGCTGCCTAGGGAAGGCTATAGCCAGCAAGAGCTTTCAGTGCTGGCCTCTTCTTCCTGGCAGCAGTCTCTAGACGTTTCGAATTTGGGAGCTGGGCTGTGGCTGTGCTGAAAAGGAACGTCCGCAGAGTGATGTGACTGGGAAGCTCAGAGCGCCAGTGCTTGTGGGGCTGTGGAAGGGCTGCCTGGGGAAGGTATGTGCCCGCAAGAGCTTTCAATGCTAGCCCCTTTCGTGTGGGAGCAGTGGCTGGATGTTTCGGATTTGGGATCTGGGCTGTGGCTGTGCTGAGAAGGAACGCCCCCAGAGTGATGTGGTTAGGAAGCTCAGAGCGCCAGTGCTCGTGGGGCTGTGGAAGGGCTGCCTGGGCAAGGCTATAGCCAGCAAGAGCTTTCAATGCTACTCCTTTCGTGTGGGAGCAGTGGCTGGACGTTTCGGATTTGGGATCTGGGCTGTGGCTGTGCTGAGAAGCAACGCCCGCAGAGTGATGTGGCTAGGAAGCTCAGAGCACCAGTGCTTGTGGGGCTGTGGAAGGGCTGCCTAGGGAAGGTGATGGCCATCAAGAGCTTTCAATGCTACTCCTTTCGTGTGGGAGCAGTGGCTGGATGTTTCCGATTTGGGAGGTGGGCTCTGGCTGTGCTGAGAAGGAACGTCCGCAGAGTGATGTGGCTAGGAAGCTCAGAGCACCAGTGCTTGTGGGGCTGTGGAAGGGCTGCCTAGGGAAGGTGATGGCCAGCAAGAGCTTTCAGTGCTGGCCCCTTTCGTGTGGGAGCAGTGGCTGGACGTTTTGGATTTGGGAGGTGGGCTGTGGCTGTGCTGAGAAGGAACGCCCGCAGAGTGCTGTGGCTAGGAAGCTCAGAGCGCCAGTGCTTGTGGGGCTGTGGAAGGGCTGCCTAGGGAAGGCTATAGCCAGCAAGAGCTTTCAGTGCTGGCCTCTTCTTTCTGGGAGCAGTGGCTGGACGTTTCGAATTTGGGATCTGGGCTCTGGCTGTGCTGAGAAGGAACGTCCGCAGAGTGATGTGACTGGGAAGCTCAGAGCGCCAGTGCTTGTGGGGCTGTGGAAGGGCTGCCTGGGGAAAGTATGTGCCCGCAAGAGCTTTCAATGCTAGCCCCTTTCGTGAGGGAGCAGTGGCTGGACGTTTCCGATTTGGGAGCAGGGCTGTGGCTGTGCTGAGAAGGGACAACCGCAGGGTGATGTGGCTAGGAAGCTCAGAGTTCCAGTGCTTGTGGGGCTCTGGAAGGGCTGCCTAGGGAAGGTGATGGCCAGCAACAGCTTTCCGTGCTAGCTCCGTTCGTGTGGGAGCAGTGGCTGGACGTTTTGGATTTGGGATCTGGGCTGTGGCTGTGCTGAGAAGGAACGCCCGCAGAGTGCTGTGGCTGGGAAGCTCAGAGCGCCAGTGCTTGTGGGGTTGTGGAAGGGCTGCCTAGGGCAGGTGATGGCCAGCAAGAGCTTTCAGTGCTGTCCTCTTCTTTCTGGGAGCAGTGGCTGGACGTTTTGGATTTGGAGCTGGGCTCTGGCTGTGCTGAGAAGGAACACCCGCAGAGTGATGTGGTTAGGAAGCTCAGAGCGCCAGTGCTTGTGGGGCTGTGGAAGGGCTGCCTGGGGAAGGGTATAGCCATCAAGAGCTTTCAGTGCTGGCCTCTTCTTTCTGGGAGCAGTGGCTGGACGTTTTGGATTTGGGAGCTGGGCTCTGGCTGTGCTGAGAAGGAACGTCCGCAGGGTGATGTGGCTGGGAAGCTCAGAGCGCCAGTGCTTGTGGGGCTGTGGAAGGGCTGCCTGGGGAAGGTATGTGTCCGCAAGAGCTTTCAATGCTAGCCCCTTTCATGAGGGAGCAGTGGCTGGATGTTTTGGATTTGGGATCTGGGCTGTGGCTGTGCTGACAAGGAACGCCCGCAGAGTGGTGTGGCTAGGAAGCTCAGAGCGCCAGTGCTTGTGGGGCTGTGGAAGGGCTGCCTGGGGAAGGCTATAGCCAGCAAGAGCTTTCAGTGCTGGCCTCTTTTTTCTGGGAGCAGTGGCTGGAGGTTTTGGATTTGGGAGCTGGGCTCTGGCTGTGCTGAGAAGGGACAACCGCAGGGTGATGTGGCTAGGAAACTCAGAGCGCCAGTGCTTGTGGGGCTGTGGAAGGGCTGCCTGGCGAAGGTATGTTCCCGCAAGAGCTTTCAGTGCTGGCCCCTTTCGTGTGGGAGCAGTGGCTGGACGTTTCGGATTTGGGGGTTGGGCTGTGGCTGTGCTGAGAAGGAACGCCCGCAGAGTGCTGTGGCTAGGAATCTCAGAGGGCCAGTGCTTGTGGGTCTGTGGAAGGGCTGCCTGGGGAAGGTGATAGTCAGCAACAGATTTCAGTGCTGGCCTCTTCGTGTGGGAGCAGTGGCTGGATGTTTCGGATTTGGGATCTGGGCACTGGCTGTGCTGAGAAGGAACGCGCGCAGAGTGATGTGGCTAGGAAGCTGAGAGCGCCAGTGGTTGTGGGGCTGTGGAAGGGATGCCTGGGGAAGGTATGTGCCCGCAAGAGCTTTCAGTGCTAACCCCTTTCGTGTGGGAGCAGTGGCTGGACGTTTCGGATTTGCGGGTTGGGCTGTGGCTGTGCTGAGAAGGAACGCCCGCAGAGTGCTGTGGCTTGGAAGCTCAGAGCGCCAGTGCTTGTGGGGCTGTGGAAGGGCTGCCTGGGGAAGGTAAGTGCCCGCAAGAGCTTTCAGTGCTCGCCCCTTTCGTGTGGGAGTAGTAGCTGGACGTTTCGAATTTGGGATCTGAGCTGTGGCTGTGCTGAGAAGGAACGCCCGCAGAGTGCTGTGGCTAGGAAGCTCAGAGCGCCAGTGCTTGTGGGGTAGTGGAAGGGCTGCCTAGGGAAGGTGATAGTCAGCAACAGATTTCAGTGCTGGCCTCTTCGTGTGGGAGCAGTGGCTGGATGTTTTGGATTTGGGATCTGGGCTGTGGCTGTGCTGAGAAGGAACGCCCGCAGAGTGCTGTGGCTAGGAATCTCAGAGGGCCAGTGCTTGTGGGTCTGTGGAAGGGCTGCCTGGGGAAGGTATGTGCCCGCAAGAGCTTTCAATGCCTACCCCTTTCGTGTGGGAGCAGTGGTTGTGTGTTTCAGATTTGGGATCTGGGCTCTGGCTGTGCTGAGAAGGAACGCCCGCAGAGTGCTGTGGCTAGGAAGCTCAGAGCGCCAGTGCTTGTGGGGCTGTGGAAGAGCTGCCTAGGGAAGGCTATAGCCAGCAAGAGCTTTCAGTGCTGGCCTCTTCTTCCTGGCAGCAGTCTCTAGACGTTTCGAATTTCGGAGCTGGGCTGTGGCTGTGCTGAGAAGGAACGTCCGCAGAGTGATGTGACTGGGAAGCTCAGAGCGCCAGTGCTTGTGGGGCTGTGGAAGGGCTGCCTAGAGAAGGTGATGGCCAGGAAGAGCTTTCAGTGCTGGCCTCTTCTTTCTGGGAGCAGTGGCTGGACGTTTCGGATTTGGGAGCTGGGCTCTGGCTGTGCTGAGAAGGAACGCGCGCAGAGTGATGTGGCTAGGAAGCTGAGAGCGCCAGTGGTTGTGGGGCTGTGGAAGGGATGCCTGGGGAAGGTATGTGCCCGCAAGAGCTTTCAGTGCTAACCCCTTTCGTGTGGGAGCAGTGGCTGGACGTTTCGGATTTGCGGGTTGGGCTGTGGCTGTGCTGAGAAGGAACGCCCGCAGAGTGCTGTGGCTTGGAAGCTCAGAGCGCCAGTGCTTGTGGGGCTGTGGAAGGGCTGCCTGGGGAAGGTAAGTGCCCGCAAGAGCTTTCAGTGCTAGCCCCTTTCGTGTGGGAGTAGTAGCTGGACGTTTCGAATTTGGGATCTGAGCTGTGGCTGTGCTGAGAAGGAACGCCCGCAGAGTGCTGTGGCTAGGAAGCTCAGAGCGCCAGTGCTTGTGGGGTAGTGGAAGGGCTGCCTAGGGAAGGTGATAGTCAGCAACAGATTTCAGTGCTGGCCTCTTCGTGTGGGAGCAGTGGCTGGATGTTTCGGATTTGGGATCTGGGCACTAGCTGTGCTGAGAAGGAACGCCCGCAGAGTGATGTGGCTAGGAAGCTCAGAGCGCCAGTGCTTGTGGGGCTGTGGAAGGCCTGCCTGGGGAAGGTATGTGCCCGCAAGAGCTTTCAATGCCTACCCCTTTCGTGTGGGAGCAGTGGTTGTGTGTTTCAGATTTGGGATCTGGGCTCTGGCTGTGCTGAGAAGGAACGCCCGCAGAGTGCTGTGGCTAGGAAGCTCAGAGCGCCAGTGCTTGTGGGGCTGTGGAAGAGCTGCCTAGGGAAGGCTATAGCCAGCAAGAGCTTTCAGTGCTGGCCTCTTCTTCCTGGCAGCAGTCTCTAGACGTTTCGAATTTCGGAGCTGGGCTGTGGCTGTGCCGAGAAGGAACGTCCGCAGAGTGATGTGACTGGGAAGCTCAGAGCGCCAGTGCTTGTGGGGCTGTGGAAGGGCTGCCTAGAGAAGGTGATGGCCAGGAAGAGCTTTCAGTGCTGGCCTCTTCTTTCTGGGAGCAGTGGCTGGACGTTTCGGATTTGGGAGCTGGGCTCTGGCTGTGCTGAGAAGGAACGCCCGCAGAGTGCTGTGGCTAGGAAGCTCAGAGCGCCAGTGCTTGTGGGGCTGTGGAACGGCTGCCTGGGGAAGGCTATAGCCAGCAAGAGCTTTCAGTGCTGGCCTCTTCTTTCTGGGAGCAGTGGCTGGACGTTTCGAATTTGGGATCTGGGCTCTGGCTGTGCTGAGAAGAAACGTCCGCAGGGTGATGTGGCTGGGAAGCTCAGAGCGCCAGTGCTTGTGGGGCTGTGGAAGGGCTGCCTAGGGAAGGTGATAGCCATCAAGAGCTTTCAATGCTACTCCTTTCTTGTGGGAGCAGTGGCTGGACGTTTCGAATTTGGGATCTGGGCTGTGGCTGTGCTGAGAAGGAACGCCCGCACAGTGCTGTGGCTAGGAAGCTCAGAGCGCCAGTGCTTGTGGGGCTGTGGAAGGGCTGCCTAGGGAAGGTGATAGCCATCAAGAGCATTCAATGCTACTCCTTTCGTGTGGGAGCAGTGGCTGGACGTTTTGGATTTGGGATCTGGGCTCTGGCTGTGCTGAGAAGGAACGTCCGCAGGGTGATGTGGCTGGGAAGCTCAGAGCGCCAGTGCTTGTGGGGCTGTGGAAGAGCTGCCTAGGGAAGGTATGTGTCCGCAAGAGCTTTCAATGCTAGCCCCTTTCGTGAGGGAGCAGTGGCTGGACGTTTTGGATTTGGGATCTGTGCTCTCGGTGTGCTGAGAAGGAACGTCATCAGAGTGGTGTGGCTAGGAAGCTCAGAGCGCCAGTGCTTGTGGGGCTGTGGAAGGGCTGCCTAGGGAAGGTGATAGCCATCAAGAGCTTTCAATGCTACTCCTTTCGTGTGGGAGCAGTGGCTGGACGTTTCCGATTTGGGAGGTGGGCTCTGGCTGTGCTGAGAAGGAACGTCTGCAGAGTGATGTGGCTAGGAAGCTCAGAGCACCAGTGCTTGTGGGGCTGTGGAAGGGCTGCCTAGGGAAGGTGATGGCCAGCAAGAGCTTTCAGTGCTGGCCCCTTTCGTGTGGGAGCAGTGGCTGGACGTTTTGGATTTGTGAGGTGGGCTGTGGCTGTGCTGAGAAGGAACGTCCGCAGAGTGGTATGGCTAGGAAGCTCAGAGCGCCAGTGCTTGTGGGGCAGTGGAAGGGCTGCCTAGGGAAGGCTATAGCCAGCAAGAGCTTTCAGTGCTGGCCTCTTCTTCCTGGCAGCAGTCTCTAGACGTTTCGAATTTGGGAGCTGGGCTGTGGCTGTGCTGAAAAGGAACGTCCGCAGAGTGATGTGACTGGGAAGCTCAGAGCGCCAGTGCTTGTGGGGCTGTGGAAGGGCTGCCTAGGGAAGGTATGTGTCCACAAGAGCTTTCAATGCTAGCTCCTTTCGTGAGGGAGCAGTGGCTGGACGTTTTGGATTTGGGAGCTGGGCACTGGCTGTGCTGAGAAGGAACGCGCGCAGAGTGATGTGGCTAGGAAGCTCAGAGCACCAGTGCTTGTGGGGCTGTGGAAGGGCTGCCTAGGGAAGGTGATGGCCAGCAACAGCTTTCAATGCTACTCCTTTCGTGTGGCAGCAGTGGCTGGATGTTTCGGATTTGGGATCTGGGCTCTGGCTGTGCTGAGAAGGAACGCCCCCAGAGTGATGTGGCTAGGAAGCTCAGAGCGCCAGTGCTTGTGGGGCTGTGGAAGGGCTGCCTAGGGAAGGTGATGGCCAGCAGGAGCTTTCAGTGCTGGCCCCTTTCGTGTGGGAGCAGTGGCTGGACGTTTTGGATTTGGGATCTGGGCTCTGGCTGTGCTGAGAAGGGACAACCGCAGGGTGATGTGGCTAGGAAGCTCAGAGCGCCAGTGCTTGTGGGGTTCTGGAAGGGCTGCGTGGGGAAGGTATGTGCCCGCAAGAGCTTTCAATGTCTGCCCCTCTCGTGTGGGAGCAGTGGTTGGGTGTTTCAGATGTGGGATCTGGGCTGTGGCTGTGCTGAGAAGGAACGCCCGCAGAGTGATGCGGTTAGGAAGCTCAGAGCGCCAGTGCTTGTGGGGCTGTGGATGGGCTGCCTAGGGAAGGTATGTGTCCGCATGAACTTTCAATGCTAGCCCCTTTCGTGAGGGAGCAGTGGCTGGACGTTTTGGATTTGGGAGCTGGGCTCTGGCTGTGCTGAGAAGGAACGCCCCCAGAGTGATGTGGCTAGGAAGCTCAGAGCGCCAGTGCTTGTGGGGCTGTGGAAGGGCTGCCTAGGGAAGGTCATAGCCATCAAGAGCTTTCTATGCTACTCCTTTCGTGTGGGAGCAGTGGCTGGATGTTTCGGATTTGGGATCTGGGCTATGGCTGTGCTGAGAAGGAACGCCCACAGAGTGATGTGGTTAGGAAGCTCAGAGCGCCAGTGCTTGTGGGGCTGTGGAAGGGCTGCCTAGAGAAGGTGATGGCCAGCAAGAGCTTTCAGTGCTGGCCTCTTCTTTCTGGGAGCAGTGGATGGACGTTTTGGATTTGGGAGCTGGGCTCTGGCTGTGCTGAGAAGGGACAACCGCAGAGTGATGTGGCTAGGAAGCTCAGAGCGCCAGTGCTTGTGGGGCTGTGGAAGGGCTGCCTGGGGAAGGTATGTGCCCGCAAGAGCTTTCAATGCCTGCCCCTTTCGTGTGGGAGCAGTGGTTGCGTGTTTCAGATGTGGGAGCTGGGCTGTGGCTGTGCTGAGAAGGAACGCCCGCAGAGTGATGTGGCTAGGAAGTTCAGAGCGCCAGTGCTTGTGGGGCTGTGGAAGGGCTGCCTGGGGAAGGCTATAGCCAGCAAGAGCTTTCAGTGCTGGCCTCTTCTTTCTGGGAGCAGTGGCTGGACGTTTTGGATTTGGGATCTGGGCTCTGGCTGTGCTGAGAAGGAACGTCCGCAGGGTGATGTGGCTGGGAAGCTCAGAGCGCCAGTGCTTGTGGGGCTGTGGAAGGGCTGCCTAGGGAAGGTATGTGTCCACAAGAGCTTTCAATGCTAGCTCCTTTCGTGAGGGAGCAGTGGCTGGACGTTGTGGATTTGGGAGCTGGGCTCTGGCTGTGCTGAGAAGGAACGCCCGCAGAGTGCTGTGGCTAGGAAGCTCAGAGCGCCAGTGCTTGTGGGGTAGTGGAAGAGCTGCCTAGGGAAGGTGATAGTCAGCAACAGATTTCAGTGCTGGCCTCTTCGTGTGGGAGCAGTGGCTGGATGTTTCGGATTTGGGATCTGGGCACTAGCTGTGCTGAGAAGGAACGCCCGCAGAGTGATGTGGCTAGGAAGCTCAGAGCGCCAGTGCTTGTGGGGCTGTGGAAGGGCTGCCTGGGGAAGGTATGTGCCCGCAAGAGCTTTCAATGCCTACCCCTTTCGTGTGGGAGCAGTGGTTGGGTGTTTCAGATTTGGGATCTGGGCTCTGGCTGTGCTGAGAAGGAACGCCCGCAGAGTGCTGTGGCTAGGAAGCTCAGAGCGCCAGTGCTTGTGGGTCTGTGGAAGAGCTGCCTAGGGAAGGCTATAGCCAGCAAGAGCTTTCAGTGCTGGCCTCTTCTTCCTGGCAGCAGTCTCTAGACGTTTCGAATTTCGGAGCTGGGCTGTGGCTGTGCTGAGAAGGAACGTCCGCAGAGTGATGTGACTGGGAAGCTCAGAGCGCCAGTGCTTGTGGGGCTGTGGAAGGGCTGCCTAGAGAAGGTGATGGCCAGGAAGAGCTTTCAGTGCTGGCCTCTTCTTTCTGGGAGCAGTGGCTGGACGTTTCGGATTTGGGAGCTGGGCTCTGGCTGTGCTGAGAAGGAACGCCCGCAGAGTACTGTGGCTAGGAAGCTCAGAGCGCCAGTGCTTGTGGGGCTGTGGAACGGCTGCCTGGGGAAGGCTATAGCCAGCAAGAGCTTTCAGTGCTGGCCTCTTCTTTCTGGGAGCAGTGGCTGGACGTTTCGAATTTGGGATCTGGGCTCTGGCTGTGCTGAGAAGAAACGTCCGCAGGGTGATGTGGCTGGGAAGCTCAGAGCGCCAGTGCTTGTGGGGCTGTGGAAGGGCTGCCTAGGGAAGGTGATAGCCATCAAGAGCTTTCAATGCTACTCCTTTCGTGTGGGAGCAGTGGCTGGACGTTTCGAATTTGGGATCTGGGCTGTGGCTGTGCTGAGAAGGAACGCCCGCACAGTGCTGTGGCTAGGAAGCTCAGAGCGCCAGTGCTTGTGGGGCTGTGGAAGGGCTGCCTAGGGAAGGTGATAGCCATCAAGAGCATTCAATGCTACTCCTTTCGTGTGGGAGCAGTGGCTGGACGTTTTGGATTTGGGATCTGGGCTCTGGCTGTGCTGAGAAGGAACGTCCGCAGGGTGATGTGGCTGGGAAGCTCAGAGCGCCAGTGCTTGTGGGGCTGTGGAAGAGCTGCCTAGGGAAGGTATGTGTCCGCAAGAGCTTTCAATGCTAGCCCCTTTCGTGAGGGAGCAGTGGCTGGACGTTTTGGATTTGGGATCTGTGCTCTGGGTGTGCTGAGAAGGAACGTCATCAGAGTGGTGTGGCTAGGAAGCTCAGAGCGCCAGTGCTTGTGGGGCTGTGGAAGGGCTTCCTAGGGAAGGTGATAGCCATCAAGAGCTTTCAATGCTACTCCTTTCGTGTGGGAGCAGTGGCTGGACGTTTCCGATTTGGGAGGTGGGCTCTGGCTGTGCTGAGAAGGAACGTCTGCAGAGTGATGTGGCTAGGAAGCTCAGAGCACCAGTGCTTGTGGGGCTGTGGAAGGGCTGCCTAGGGAAGGTGATGGCCAGCAAGAGCTTTCAGTGCTGGCCCCTTTCGTGTGGGAGCAGTGGCTGGACGTTTTGGATTTGGGAGGTGGGCTGTGGCTGTGCTGAGAAGGAACGTCCGCAGAGTGGTATGGCTAGGAAGCTCAGAGCGCCAGTGCTTGTGGGGCAGTGGAAGGGCTGCCTAGGGAAGGCTATAGCCAGCAAGAGCTTTCAGTGCTGGCCTCTTCTTCCTGGCAGCAGTCTCTAGACGTTTCGAATTTGGGAGCTGGGCTGTGGCTGTGCTGAAAAGGAACGTCCGCAGAGTGATGTGACTGGGAAGCTCAGAGCGCCAGTGCTTGTGGGGCTGTGGAAGGGCTGCCTGGGGAACGTATGTGCCCGCAAGAGCTTTCAATGCTAGCCCCTTTCGTGTGGGAGCAGTGGCTGGATGTTTCGGATTTGGGATCTGGGCTGTGGCTGTGCTGAGAAGGAACGCCCCCAGAGTGATGTGGTTAGGAAGCTCAGAGCGCCAGTGCTTGTGGGGCTGTGGAAGGGCTGCCTGGGCAAGGCTATAGCCAGCAAGAGCTTTCAATGCTACTCCTTTCGTGTGGGAGCAGTGGCTGGACGTTTCAGATTTGGGATCTGGGCTGTGGCTGTGCTGAGAAGCAACGCCCGCAGAGTGATGTGGCTAGGAAGCTCAGAGCACCAGTGCTTGTGGGGCTGTGGAAGGGCTGCCTAGGGAAGGTGCTGGCCAGCAAGAGCTTTCAATGCTACTCCTTTCGTGTGGGAGCAGTGGCTGGACGTTTCCGATTTGGGAGGTGGGCTCTGGCTGTGCTGAGAAGGAACGTCCGCAGAGTGATGTGGCTAGGAAGCTCAGAGCACCAGTGCTTGTGGGGCTGTGGAAGGGCTGCCTAGGGAAGGTGATGGCCAGCAAGAGCTTTCAGTACTGGCCCCTTTCGTGTGGGAGCAGTGGCTGGACGTTTCGGATTTGGGATCTGGGCTCTGGCTGTGCTGAGAAGGAACGTCCGCAGAGTGGTGTGGCTAGGAAGCTCAGAGCGCCAGTGCTTGTGGGCCTGTGGAAGGGCTGCCTAGGGAAGGCTATAGCCAGCAAGAGCTTTCAGTGCTGGCCTCTTCTTCCTGGCAGCAGTCTCTAGACGTTTTGGATTTGGGATCTGTGCTCTGGCTGTGCTGAAAAGGAACGTCCGCAGAGTGATGTGACTGGGAAGCTCAGAGCGCCAGTGCTTGTGGGGCTGTGGAAGGGCTGCCTGGGGAAGGTATGTGCCCGCAAGAGCTTTCAATGCTAGCCCCTTTCGTGTGGTAGCAGTGGCTGGACGTTTCGGATTTGGGATCTGGGCTGTGGCTGTGCTGAGAAGGAACGCCCCCAGAGTGATGTGGCTAGGAAGCTCAGAGCACCAGTGCTTGTGGGGCTGTGGAAGGGCTGCCTAGGGAAGGTGATGGCCAGCAACAGCTTTCAGTGCTCGCCCCTTTCGTGTGGGAGCAGTGGCTGGATGTTTCGGATTTGGGATCTGGGCTCTGGCTGTGCTGAGAAGGAACGCCCCCAGAGTGATGTGGCTAGGAAGCTCAGAGCGCCAGTGCTTGTGGGGCTGTGGAAGGGCTGCCTAGGGAAGGTGATGGCCAGCAGGAGCTTTCAGTGCTGGCCCCTTTCGTGTGGGAGCAGTGGCTGGACGTTTTGGATTTGGGATCTGGGCTCTGGCTGTGCTGAGAAGGGACAACCGCAGGGTGATGTGGCTAGGAAGCTCAGAGCGCCAGTGCTTGTGGGGTTGTGGAAGGGCTGCGTGGGGAAGGTATGTGCCCGCAAGAGCTTTCAATGCCTGCCCCTTTCGTGTGGGAGCAGTGGTTGGGTGTTTCAGATGTGGGATCTGGGCTGTGGCTGTGCTGAGAAGGAACGCCCGCAGAGTGATGCGGTTAGGAAGCTCAGAGCGCCAGTGCTTGTGGGGCTGTGGATGGGCTGCCTAGGGAAGGTATGTGTCCACATGAGCTTTCAATGCTAGCCCCTTTCGTGAGGGAGCAGTGGCTGGACGTTTTGGATTTGGGAGCTGGGCTCTGGCTGTGCTGAGAAGGAACGCCCCCAGAGTGATGTGGCTAGGAAGCTCAGAGCGCCAGTGCTTGTGGGGTAGTGGAAGAGCTGCCTAGGGAAGGTGATAGTCAGCAACAGATTTCAGTGCTGGCCTCTTCGTGTGGGAGCAGTGGCTGGATGTTTCGGATTTGGGATCTGGGCACTAGCTGTGCTGAGAAGGAACGCCCGCAGAGTGATGTGGCTAGGAAGCTCAGAGCGCCAGTGCTTGTGGGGCTGTGGAAGGGCTGCCTGGGGAAGGTATGTGCCCGCAAGAGCTTTCAATGCCTACCCCTTTCGTGTGGGAGCAGTGGTTGGGTGTTTCAGATTTGGGATCTGGGCTCTGGCTGTGCTGAGAAGGAACGCCCGCAGAGTGCTGTGGCTAGGAAGCTCAGAGCGCCAGTGCTTGTGGGTCTGTGGAAGAGCTGCCTAGGGAAGGCTATAGCCAGCAAGAGCTTTCAGTGCTGGCCTCTTCTTCCTGGCAGCAGTCTCTAGACGTTTCGAATTTCGGAGCTGGGCTGTGGCTGTGCTGAGAAGGAACGTCCGCAGAGTGATGTGACTGGGAAGCTCAGAGCGCCAGTGCTTGTGGGGCTGTGGAAGGGCTGCCTAGAGAAGGTGATGGCCAGGAAGAGCTTTCAGTGCTGGCCTCTTCTTTCTGGGAGCAGTGGCTGGACGTTTCGGATTTGGGAGCTGGGCTCTGGCTGTGCTGAGAAGGAACGCCCGCAGAGTACTGTGGCTAGGAAGCTCAGAGCGCCAGTGCTTGTGGGGCTGTGGAACGGCTGCCTGGGGAAGGCTATAGCCAGCAAGAGCTTTCAGTGCTGGCCTCTTCTTTCTGGGAGCAGTGGCTGGACGTTTCGAATTTGGGATCTGGGCTCTGGCTGTGCTGAGAAGAAACGTCCGCAGGGTGATGTGGCTGGGAAGCTCAGAGCGCCAGTGCTTGTGGGGCTGTGGAAGGGCTGCCTAGGGAAGGTGATAGCCATCAAGAGCTTTCAATGCTACTCCTTTCGTGTGGGAGCAGTGGCTGGACGTTTCGAATTTGGGATCTGGGCTGTGGCTGTGCTGAGAAGGAACGCCCGCACAGTGCTGTGGCTAGGAAGCTCAGAGCGCCAGTGCTTGTGGGGCTGTGGAAGGGCTGCCTAGGGAAGGTGATAGCCATCAAGAGCATTCAATGCTACTCCTTTCGTGTGGGAGCAGTGGCTGGACGTTTTGGATTTGGGATCTGGGCTCTGGCTGTGCTGAGAAGGAACGTCCGCAGGGTGATGTGGCTGGGAAGCTCAGAGCGCCAGTGCTTGTGGGGCTGTGGAAGAGCTGCCTAGGGAAGGTATGTGTCCGCAAGAGCTTTCAATGCTAGCCCCTTTCGTGAGGGAGCAGTGGCTGGACGTTTTGGATTTGGGATCTGTGCTCTGGGTGTGCTGAGAAGGAACGTCATCAGAGTGGTGTGGCTAGGAAGCTCAGAGCGCCAGTGCTTGTGGGGCTGTGGAAGGGCTTCCTAGGGAAGGTGATAGCCATCAAGAGCTTTCAATGCTACTCCTTTCGTGTGGGAGCAGTGGCTGGACGTTTCCGATTTGGGAGGTGGGCTCTGGCTGTGCTGAGAAGGAACGTCTGCAGAGTGATGTGGCTAGGAAGCTCAGAGCACCAGTGCTTGTGGGGCTGTGGAAGGGCTGCCTAGGGAAGGTGATGGCCAGCAAGAGCTTTCAGTGCTGGCCCCTTTCGTGTGGGAGCAGTGGCTGGACGTTTTGGATTTGGGAGGTGGGCTGTGGCTGTGCTGAGAAGGAACGTCCGCAGAGTGGTATGGCTAGGAAGCTCAGAGCGCCAGTGCTTGTGGGGCAGTGGAAGGGCTGCCTAGGGAAGGCTATAGCCAGCAAGAGCTTTCAGTGCT
This sequence comes from Aptenodytes patagonicus, assembly GCF_965638725.1. Taxonomy (NCBI): domain Eukaryota; kingdom Metazoa; phylum Chordata; class Aves; order Sphenisciformes; family Spheniscidae; genus Aptenodytes; species Aptenodytes patagonicus. The sequence goes on from NW_027472058.1 coordinate 62,808, forward strand.
GGCCTCTTCTTCCTGGCAGCAGTCTCTAGACGTTTCGAATTTGGGAGCTGGGCTGTGGCTGTGCTGAAAAGGAACGTCCGCAGAGTGATGTGACTGGGAAGCTCAGAGCGCCAGTGCTTGTGGGGCTGTGGAAGGGCTGCCTGGGGAACGTATGTGCCCGCAAGAGCTTTCAATGCTAGCCCCTTTCGTGTGGGAGCAGTGGCTGGATGTTTCGGATTTGGGATCTGGGCTGTGGCTGTGCTGAGAAGGAACGCCCCCAGAGTGATGTGGTTAGGAAGCTCAGAGCGCCAGTGCTTGTGGGGCTGTGGAAGGGCTGCCTGGGCAAGGCTATAGCCAGCAAGAGCTTTCAATGCTACTCCTTTCGTGTGGGAGCAGTGGCTGGACGTTTCAGATTTGGGATCTGGGCTGTGGCTGTGCTGAGAAGCAACGCCCGCAGAGTGATGTGGCTAGGAAGCTCAGAGCACCAGTGCTTGTGGGGCTGTGGAAGGGCTGCCTAGGGAAGGTGCTGGCCAGCAAGAGCTTTCAATGCTACTCCTTTCGTGTGGGAGCAGTGGCTGGACGTTTCCGATTTGGGAGGTGGGCTCTGGCTGTGCTGAGAAGGAACGTCCGCAGAGTGATGTGGCTAGGAAGCTCAGAGCACCAGTGCTTGTGGGGCTGTGGAAGGGCTGCCTAGGGAAGGTGATGGCCAGCAAGAGCTTTCAGTACTGGCCCCTTTCGTGTGGGAGCAGTGGCTGGACGTTTCGGATTTGGGATCTGGGCTCTGGCTGTGCTGAGAAGGAACGTCCGCAGAGTGGTGTGGCTAGGAAGCTCAGAGCGCCAGTGCTTGTGGGCCTGTGGAAGGGCTGCCTAGGGAAGGCTATAGCCAGCAAGAGCTTTCAGTGCTGGCCTCTTCTTCCTGGCAGCAGTCTCTAGACGTTTTGGATTTGGGATCTGTGCTCTGGCTGTGCTGAAAAGGAACGTCCGCAGAGTGATGTGACTGGGAAGCTCAGAGCGCCAGTGCTTGTGGGGCTGTGGAAGGGCTGCCTGGGGAAGGTATGTGCCCGCAAGAGCTTTCAATGCTAGCCCCTTTCGTGTGGTAGCAGTGGCTGGACGTTTCGGATTTGGGATCTGGGCTGTGGCTGTGCTGAGAAGGAACGCCCCCAGAGTGATGTGGCTAGGAAGCTCAGAGCACCAGTGCTTGTGGGGCTGTGGAAGGGCTGCCTAGGGAAGGTGATGGCCAGCAACAGCTTTCAGTGCTCGCCCCTTTCGTGTGGGAGCAGTGGCTGGATGTTTCGGATTTGGGATCTGGGCTCTGGCTGTGCTGAGAAGGAACGCCCCCAGAGTGATGTGGCTAGGAAGCTCAGAGCGCCAGTGCTTGTGGGGCTGTGGAAGGGCTGCCTAGGGAAGGTGATGGCCAGCAGGAGCTTTCAGTGCTGGCCCCTTTCGTGTGGGAGCAGTGGCTGGACGTTTTGGATTTGGGATCTGGGCTCTGGCTGTGCTGAGAAGGGACAACCGCAGGGTGATGTGGCTAGGAAGCTCAGAGCGCCAGTGCTTGTGGGGTTGTGGAAGGGCTGCGTGGGGAAGGTATGTGCCCGCAAGAGCTTTCAATGCCTGCCCCTTTCGTGTGGGAGCAGTGGTTGGGTGTTTCAGATGTGGGATCTGGGCTGTGGCTGTGCTGAGAAGGAACGCCCGCAGAGTGATGCGGTTAGGAAGCTCAGAGCGCCAGTGCTTGTGGGGCTGTGGATGGGCTGCCTAGGGAAGGTATGTGTCCACATGAGCTTTCAATGCTAGCCCCTTTCGTGAGGGAGCAGTGGCTGGACGTTTTGGATTTGGGAGCTGGGCTCTGGCTGTGCTGAGAAGGAACGCCCCCAGAGTGATGTGGCTAGGAAGCTCAGAGCGCCAGTGCTTGTGGGGCTGTGGAAGGGCTGCCTAGGGAAGGTCATAGCCATCAAGAGCTTTCTATGCTACTCCTTTCGTGTGGGAGCAGTGGCTGGATGTTTCGGATTTGGGATCTGGGCTATGGCTGTGCTGAGAAGGAACGCCCACAGAGTGATGTGGTTAGGAAGCTCAGAGCGCCAGTGCTTGTGGGGCTGTGGAAGGGCTGCCTAGAGAAGGTGATGGCCAGCAAGAACTTTCAGTGCTGGCCTCTTCTTTCTGGGAGCAGTGGATGGACGTTTTGGATTTGGGAGCTGGGCTCTGGCTGTGCTGAGAAGGGACAACCGCAGAGTGCTGTGGCTAGGAAGCTCAGAGCGCCAGTGCTTGTGGGGCTGTGGAAGGGCTGCCTGGGGAAGGTATGTGCCCGCAAGAGCTTTCAATGCCTGCCCCTTTCGTGTGGGAGCAGTGGTTGCGTGTTTCAGATGTGGGAGCTGGGCTGTGGCTGTGCTGAGAAGGAACGCCCGCAGAGTGATGTGGCTAGGAAGTTCAGAGCGCCAGTGCTTGTGGGGCTGTGGAAGGGCTGCCTGGGGAAGGCTATAGCCAGCAAGAGCTTTCAGTGCTGGCCTCTTCTTTCTGGGAGCAGTGGCTGGACGTTTTGGATTTGGGATCTGGGCTCTGGCTGTGCTGAGAAGGAACGTCCGCAGGGTGATGTGGCTGGGAAGCTCAGAGCGCCAGTGCTTGTGGGGCTGTGGAAGGGCTGCCTAGGGAAGGTATGTGTCCACAAGAGCTTTCAATGCTAGCTCCTTTCGTGAGGGAGCAGTGGCTGGACGTTGTGGATTTGGGAGCTGGGCTGTGGCTGTGCTGAGAAGGAACGCCCGCAGAGTGGTGTGGCTAGGAAGCTCAGAGCACCAGTGCTTGTGGGGCTGTGGAAGGGCTGCCTAGGGAAGGTGATAGCCATCAAGAGCTTTCAATGCTACTCCTTTCGTGTGGCAGCAGTGGCTGGATGTTTCGGATTTGGGATCTGGGCTCTGGCTGTGCTGAGAAGCAACGCCCCCAGAGTGATGTGGCTAGGAAGCTCAGAGCGCCAGTGCTTGTGGGGCTGTGGAAGGGCTGCCTAGGGAAGGTGATGGCCAGCAAGAGCTTTCAGTGCTGGCCCCTTTCGTGTGGGAGCAGTGGTTGGGTGTTTCAGATGTGGGAGCTGGGCTGTGGCTGTGCTGAGAAGGAACGCCCGCAGAGTGATGCGGTTAGGAAGCTCAGAGCGCCAGTGCTTGTGGGGCTGTGGATGGGCTGCCTAGGTAAGGTATGTGTCCGCAAGAGCTTTCAATGCTAGCCCCTTTCGTGAGGGAGCAGTGGCTGGACGTTTTGGATTTGGGAGCTGGGCTCTGGCTGTGCTGAGAAGGAACGCCCGCAGAGTGCTGTGGCTGGGAAGCTCAGAGCGCCAGTGCTTGTGGGGCTGTGGAAGGGCTGCCTAGGGAAGGTCATAGCCATCAAGAGCTTTCAATGCTACTCCTTTCGTGTGGCAGCAGTGGCTGGATGTTTCGGATTTGGGATCTGGGCTATGGCTGTGCTGAGAAGGAACGCCCACAGAGTGATGTGGTTAGGAAGCTCAGAGCGCCAGTGCTTGTGGGGCTGTGGAAGGGCTGCCTAGAGAAGGTGATGGCCAGCAAGAGCTTTCAGTGCTGGCCTCTTCTTTCTGGGAGCAGTGGCTGGACGTTTTGGATTTGGGAGCTGGGCTCTGGCTGTGCTGAGAAGGGACAACCGCAGAGTGATGTGGCTGGGAAGCTCAGAGCGCCAGTGCTTGTGGGGCTGTGGAAGGGCTGCCTGGGGAAGGTATGTGCCCGCAAGAGCTTTCAATGCCTGCCCCTTTCGTGTGGGAGCAGTGGTTGCGTATTTCAGATGTGGGATCTGGGCTGTGGCTGTGCTGAGAAGGAACGCCCCCAGAGTGCTGTGGCTAGGAAGCTCAGAGCGCCAGTGCTTGTGGGGCTGTGGAAGGGCTGCCCAGGGAAGGTGAGGGCCAGGAAGAGCTTTCAGTGCTGGCCTCTTCTTCCTGGCAGCAGTCTCTAGACATTTCGAATTTGGGAGCTGGGCTGTGGCTGTGCTGAAAAGGAACGTCCGCAGAGTGATGTGACTGGGAAGCTCAGAGCGCCAGTGCTTGTGGGGCTGTGGATGGGCTGCCTGGGGAAGGTATGTGCCCGCAAGAGCTTTCAATGCTACTACTTTCGTGTGGGAGCAGTGGCTGGACGTTTCGAATTTGGGATCTGGGCTTGTGGCTGTGCTGAGAAGGGACAACCGCAGGGTGATGTGGCTAGGAAGCTCAGAGCGCCAGTGCTTGTGGGGCTGTGGAAGGGCTGCCTGGGGAAGGCTATAGCCATCAAGAACTTTCAGTGCTGCCCTCTTCTTTCTGGGAGCAGTGGCTGGACTTTTCGAAATTGGGATCTGGGCTATGGCTGTGCTGAGAAGGAACGCCCGCAGAGTGATGTGGCTAGGAAGCTCAGAGCACCAGTGCTTGTGGGGCTGTGGAAGGGCTGCCTAGGGAAGGTGATGGCCAGGAAGAGCTTTCAGTGCTGGCCCCTTTGGTGTGGGAGCAGTGGCTGGACGTTTTGGATTTGGGAACTGGGCTGTGGCTGTGCTGAGAAGGAACGCCCCCAGAGTGCTGTGGCTAGGAAGCTCAGAGCGCCAGTGCTTGTGGGGCTGTGGAAGGGCTGCCTAGGGAAGGTGATAGCCATCAAGAGCTTTCAATGCTACTCCTTTCATGTGGGAGCAGTGGCTGGACTTTTCGGATTTGGGAGCTGGGCTCTGGCTGTGCTGAGATGGAACGCCCCAAGAGTGATGTGGCTAGGAAGCTCAGAGCGCCAGTGCTTGTGGGGCAGTGGAAGGGCTGCCTAGGGAAGGCTATAGCCAGCAAGAGCTTTCAGTGCTGGCCTCTTCTTTCTGGGACCAGTGGCTGGACTTTTCGAAATTGGGATCTGGGCTCTGGCTGTGCTGAGAAGGGACAACCGCAGGGTGATGTGGCTAGGAAGGTCAGAGCGCCAGTGCTTGTGGGGCTGTGGAAGGGCTGCCTAGAGAAGGTGATGGCCAGCAAGAGCTTTCAGTGCTGTCCTCTTCTTTCTGGGAGCAGTGGCTGGACGTTTTGGATTTGGGAGCTGGGCTGTGGCTGTGCTGAGAAGGAACGCCCCCAGAGTGATGTGGTTAGGAAGCTCAGAGCGCCAGTGCTTGTGGGGCTGTGGAAGGGCTGCCTGGGGAAGGCTATAGCCATCAAGGGCTTTCAGTGCTGTCCTCTTCTTTCTGGGAGCAGTGGCTGGACGTTTTGGATTTGGGATCTGGGCTGTGGCTGTGCTGAGAAGGAAAGTCCGCAGGGTGATGTGGCTGGGAAGCTCACAGCGCCAGTGCTTGTGGGGCTGTGGAAGGGCTGCCTAGGGAAGGTATGTGTCCGCAAGAGCTTTCAATGCTAGCCCCTTTCGTGAGGGAGCAGTGGCTGGACGTTGTGGATTTGGGAGCTGGGCTCTGGCTGTTTTGAGAAGGAACGCCCGCAGAGTGCTGTGGCTAGGAAGCTCAGAGCGCCAGTGCTTGTGGGGCTGTGGAAGGGCTGCCTAGGGAAGGTGATAGCCATCAAGAGCTTTCAATGCTACTCCTTTCGTGTGGGAGCAGTGGCTGGACGTTTCCGATTTGGGAGGTGGGCTCTGGCTGTGCTGAGAAGGATCATCCGCAGGGTGATGTGGCTGGGAAGCTCAGAGCGCCAGTGCTTGTGGGGCTGTGGAAGGGCTGCCTGGGGAAGGCTATAGCCAGCAAGAGCTTTCAGTGCTAGCCCCTTTGGTGTGGGAGCAGTGCCTGGACGTTTTGGATTTGGGAGCTGGGCTCTGGCTGTGCTGAGAAGGAACGCCCGCAGAGTGCTGTGGCTAGGAAGCTCAGAGCGCCAGTGCTTGTGGGGCTGTGGAATGGCTGCCTAGGGAAGGTATGTGTCCACAAGAGCTTTCAATGCTAGCTCCTTTCGTGAGGGAGCAGTGGCTGGACGTTTTGGATTTGGGAGCTGGGCTCTGGCTGTGCTGAGAAGGAACGCCCGCAGAGTGATGTGGCTAGGAAGCTCAGAGCACCAGTGCTTGTGGGGCTGTGGAAGGGCTGCCTAGGGAAGGTGATGGCCAGCAACAGCTTTCAATGCTACTCCTTTCGTGTGGCAGCAGTGGCTGGATGTTTCGGATTTGGGATCTGGGCTCTGGCTGTGCTGAGAAGGAACGCCCCCAGAGTGATGTGGCTAGGAAGCTCAGAGCGCCAGTGCTTGTGGGGCTGTGGAAGGGCTGCCTAGGGAAGGTGATGGCCAGCAGGAGCTTTCAGTGCTGGCCCCTTTCGTGTGGGAGCAGTGGCTGGACGTTTTGGATTTGGGATCTGGGCTCTGGCTGTGCTGAGAAGGGACAACCGCAGGGTGATGTGGCTAGGAAGCTCAGAGCGCCAGTGCTTGTGGGGCTGTGGAAGGGCTGCCTGGGGAAGGCTATAGCCATCAAGAACTTTCAGTGCTGCCCTCTTCTTTCTGGGAGCAGTGGCTGGATGTTTCGAATTTGGGATCTGGGCTCTGGCTGTTCTGAGAAGGAACGCCCCCAGAGTGATGTGGCTAGGAAGCTCAGAGCGCCAGTGCTTGTGGGGTTGTGGAAGGGCTGCGTGGGGAAGGTATGTGCCCGCAAGAGCTTTCAATGCCTGCCCCTTTCGTGTGGGAGCAGTGGTTGGGTGTTTCAGATGTGGGATCTGGGCTGTGGCTGTGCTGAGAAGGAACGCCCGCAGAGTGATGCGGTTAGGAAGCTCAGAGCGCCAGTGCTTGTGGGGCTGTGGATGGGCTGCCTAGGGAAGGTATGTGTCCGCATGAGCTTTCAATGCTAGCCCATTTCGTGAGGGAGCAGTGGCTGGACGTTTTGGATTTGGGAGCTGGGCTCTGGCTGTGCTGAGAAGGAACGCCCCCAGAGTGATGTGGCTAGGAAGCTCAGAGCGCCAGTGCTTGTGGGGCTGTGGAAGGGCTGCCTAGGGAAGGTCATAGCCATCAAGAGCTTTCTATGCTACTCCTTTCGTGTGGGAGCAGTGGCTGGATGTTTCGGATTTGTGATCTGGGCTATGGCTGTGCTGAGAAGGAACGCCCACAGAGTGATGTGGTTAGGAAGCTCAGAGCGCCAGTGCTTGTGGGGCTGTGGAAGGGCTGCCTAGAGAAGGTGATGGCCAGCAAGAGCTTTCAGTGCTGGCCTCTTCTTTCTGGGAGCAGTGGATGGACGTTTTGGATTTGGGAGCTGGGCTCTGGCTGTGCTGAGAAGGGACAACCGCAGAGTGATGTGGCTAGGAAGCTCAGAGCGCCAGTGCTTGTGGGGCTGTGGAAGGGCTGCCTGGGGAAGGTATGTGCCCGCAAGAGCTTTCAATGCCTGCCCCTTTCGTGTGGGAGCAGTGGTTGCGTGTTTCAGATGTGGGAGCTGGGCTGTGGCTGTGCTGAGAAGGAACGCCCGCAGAGTGATGTGGCTAGGAAGTTCAGAGCGCCAGTGCTTGTGGGGCTGTGGAAGGGCTGCCTGGGGAAGGCTATAGCCAGCAAGAGCTTTCAGTGCTGGCCTCTTCTTTCTGGGAGCAGTGGCTGGACGTTTCGAATTTCGGAGCTGGGCTCTGGCTGTGCTGAGAAGGAACGTCCGCAGGGTGATGTGGCTGGGAAGCTCAGAGCGCCAGTGCTTGTGGGGCTGTGGAAGGGCTGCCTAGGGAAGGTATGTGTCCACAAGAGCTTTCAATGCTAGCTCCTTTCGTGAGGGAGCAGTGGCTGGACGTTGTGGATTTGGGAGCTGGGCTCTGGCTGTGCTGAGAAGGAACGCCCGCAGAGTGATGTGGCTAGGAAGCTCAGAGCACCAGTGCTTGTGGGGCTGTGGAAGGGCTGCCTAGGGAAGGTGATAGCCATCAAGAGCTTTCAATGCTACTCCTTTCGTGTGGCAGCAGTGGCTGGATGTTTCGGATTTGGGATCTGGGCTCTGGCTGTGCTGAGAAGCAACGCCCCCAGAGTGATGTGGCTAGGAAGCTCAGAGCGCCAGTGCTTGTGGGGCTGTGGAAGGGCTGCCTAGGGAAGGTGATGGCCAGCAAGAGCTTTCAGTGCTGGCCCCTTTCGTGTGGGAGCAGTGGTTGGGTGTTTCAGATGTGGGAGCTGGGCTGTGGCTGTGCTGAGAAGGAACGCCCGCAGAGTGATGCGGTTAGGAAGCTCAGAGCGCCAGTGCTTGTGGGGCTGTGGAAGGGCTGCCTGGGGAAGGTATGTGCCCGCAAGAGCTTTCAATGCCTGCCCATTTCGTGTGGGAGCAGTGGTTGCGTATTTCAGATGTGGGATCTGGGCTGTGGCTGTGCTGAGAAGGAACGCCCCCAGAGTGCTGTGGCTAGGAAGCTCAGAGCGCCAGTGCTTGTGGGGCTGTGGAAGGGCTGCCCAGGGAAGGTGAGGGCCAGGAAGAGCTTTCAGTGCTGGCCTCTTCTTCCTGGCAGCAGTCTCTAGACATTTCGAATTTGGGAGCTGGGCTGTGGCTGTGCTGAAAAGGAACGTCCGCAGAGTGATGTGACTGGGAAGCTCAGAGCGCCAGTGCTTGTGGGGCTGTGGATGGGCTGCCTGGGGAAGGTATGTGCCCGCAAGAGCTTTCAATGCTAGCCCCTTTCGTGTGGGAGCAGTGGCTGGAAGTTTCGGATTTGGGATCTGGGCTTGTGGCTGTGCTGAGAAGGGACAACCGCAGGGTGATGTGGCTAGGAAGCTCAGAGCGCCAGTGCTTGTGGGGCTGTGGAAGGGCTGCCTGGGGAAGGCTATAGCCATCAAGAACTTTCAGTGCTGCCCTCTTCTTTCTGGGAGCAGTGGCTGGACTTTTCGAAATTGGGATCTGGGCTATGGCTGTGCTGAGAAGGAACGCCCGCAGAGTGATGTGGCTAGGAAGCTCAGAGCACCAGTGCTTGTGGGGCTGTGGAAGGGCTGCCTAGGGAAGGTGATAGTCAGCAAGAGCTTTCAGTGCTGGCCCCTTTCGTGTGGGAGCAGTGGCTGGACATTTCCGATTTGGGAGGTGGGCTGTGGCTGTGCTGAGAAGGAACGCCCGCAGAGTGGTGTGGCTAGGAAGCTCAGAGCACCAGTGCTTGTGGGGCTGTGGAAGGGCTGCCTAGGGAAGGTGATGGCCAGGAAGAGCTTTCAGTGCTGGCCCCTTTCGTGTGGGAGCAGTGGCTGGACGTTTTGGATTTGGGAACTGGGCTGTGGCTGTGCTGAGAAGGAACGCCCGCAGAGTGCTGTGGCTAGGAAGCTCAGAGCGCCAGTGCTTGTGGGGCTGTGGAATGGCTGCCTAGGGAAGGTGATAGCCATCAAGAGCTTTCAATGCTACTCCTTTCATGTGGGAGCAGTGGCTGGACTTTTCGGATTTGGGAGCTGGGCTCTGGCTGTGCTGAGATGGAACGCCCCAAGAGTGATGTGGCTATGAAGCTCAGAGCGCCAGTGCTTGTGGGGCTGTGGAAGGGCTGCCTAGGGAAGGCGATAGCCAGCAAGAGCTTTCAGTGCTGGCCTCTTCTTTCTGGGAGCAGTGGCTGGACTTTTCGAAACTGGGATCTGGGCTATGGCTGTGCTGAGAAGGGACAACCGCAGGGTGATGTGGCTAGGAAGGTCAGAGCGCCAGTGCTTGTGGGGCTGTGGAAGGGCTGCCTAGAGAAGGTGATGGCCAGCAAGAGCTTTCAGTGCTGTCCTCTTCTTTCTGGGAGCAGTGGCTGGACGTTTTGGATTTGGGAGCTGGGCTGTGGCTGTGCTGAGAAGGAACGCCCCCAGAGTGATGTGGTTAGGAAGCTCAGAGCGCCAGTGCTTGTGGGGCTGTGGAAGGGCTGCCTGGGGAAGGCTATAGCCAGCAAGAGCTTTCAGTGCTGGCCTCTTCTTTCTGGGAGCAGTGGCTGGACGTTTTGGATTTGGGATCTGGGCTGTGGCTGTGCTGAGAAGGAACGTCCGCAGGGTGATGTGGCTGGGAAGCTCAGAGCGCCAGTGCTTGTGGGGCTGTGGAAGGGCTGCCTAGGGAAGGTATGTGTCCGCAAGAGCTTTCAATGCTAGCCCCTTTCGTGAGGGAGCAGTGGCTGGACGTTTTGGATTTCGGAGCTGGGCTCTGGCTCTGCTGAGAAGGAACGCCCGCAGAGTGATGTGGCTAGGAAGCTCAGAGTGCCAGTGCTTGTGGGGCTGTGGAAGGGCTGCCTAGGGAAGGTGATAGCCATCAAGAGCTTTCAATGCTACTCCTTTCGTGTGGGAGCAGTGGCTGGACGTTTCCGATTTGGGAGGTGGGCTCTGGCTGTGCTGAGAAGGATCATCCGCAGGGTGATGTGGCTGGGAAGCTCAGAGCGCCAGTGCTTGTGGGGCTGTGGAAGGGCTGCCTAGGGAAGGTATGTGTCCGCAAGAGCTTTCAATGCTAGCCCCTTTCGTGAGGGAGCAGTGGCTGGACGTTTTGGATTTGGGAGCTGGGCTCTGGCTGTGCTGAGAAGGAACGCCCGCAGAGTGGTGTGGCTAGGAAGCTCAGAGCGCCAGTGCTTGTGGGGCTGTGGAAGGGCTGCCTAGGGAAGGTGATAGCCATCAAGAGCTTTCAATGCTACTCCTTTCGTGTGGGAGCAGTGGCTGGACGTTTCCGATTTGGGAGCTGGGCTCTGGCTGTGCTGAGAAGGAACGCCCGCAGAGTGCTGTGGCTAGGAAGCTCAGAGCGCCAGTGCTTGTGGGGCTCTGGAAGAGCTGCCTAGGGAAGGCTATAGCCAGCAAGAGCTTTCAGTGCTGTCCTCTTCTTTCTGGGAGCAGTGGCTGGACGTTTTGGATTTCGGAGCTGGGCTGTGGCTGTGCTGAGAAGGAACGCCCCCAGAGTGATGTGGTTAGGAAGCTCAGAGCGCCAGTGCTTGTGGGGCTGTGGAAGGGCTGCCTAGGGAAGGTATGTGTCCGCAAGAGCTTTCAATGCTAGCCCCTTTCGTGAGGGAGCAGTGGCTGGACGTTTTGGATTTGGGATCTGGGGTCTGGCTGTTCTGAGAAGGAACGCCCGCAGAGTGCTGTGGCTAGGAAGCTCAGAGCGCCAGTGCTTGTGGGCCTGTGGAAGGGCTGCCTAGGGAAGGTATGTGTCCGCAAGAGCTTTCAGTGCTGGCCTCTTCTTTCTGGGAGCAGTGGCTGGACGTTTTGGATTTGGGAGCTGGGCTCTGGCTGTGCTGAGAAGGAAAGTCCGCAGACTGATGTGGCTGGGAAGCTCAGAGCGCCAGTGCTTGTGGGGCTGTGGAAGGGCTGCCTAGGGAAGGTATGTGTCCGCAAGAGCTTTCAATGCTAGCCCCTTTCGTGAGGGAGCAGTGGCTGGACGTTTTGGATTTGGGAGCTGGGCTCTGGCTGTGCTGAGAAGGAACGCCCGCAGAGTGCTGTGGCTAGGAAGCTCAGAGCGCCAGTGCTTGTGGGGCTGTGGAAGGGCTGCCTAGGGAAGGTGATGGCCAGGAAGAGCTTTCAGTGCTGGCCCCTTTCATGTTGGAGCAGTGGCTGGACGTTTCCGATTTCGGAGGTGGGCTCTGGCTGTGCTGAGAAGGAACGCCCGCAGAGTGCTGTGGCTAGGAAGCTCAGAGCGCCAGTGCTTGTGGGGCTGTGGAAGGGCTGCCTAGGGAAGGTGATAGCCATCAAGAGCTTTCAATGCTACTCCTTTCATGTGGGAGCAGTGGCTGGACTTTTCGGATTTGGGAGCTGGGCTCTGGCTGTGCTGAGATGGAACGCCCCAAGAGTGATGTGGCTAGGAAGCTCAGAGCGCCAGTGCTTCTGGGGCAGTGGAAGGGCTGCCTAGGGAAGGCGATAGCCAGCAAGAGCTTTCAGTGCTGGCCTCTTCTTTCTGGGAGCAGTGGCTGGACTTTTCGAAACTGGGATCTGGGCTATGGCTGTGCTGAGAAGGGACAACCGCAGGGTGATGTGGCTAGGAAGCTCAGAGCGCCAGTGCTTGTGGGGCTGTGGAAGGGCTGCCTGGGGAAGGCTATAGCCAGCAAGAGCTTTCAGTGCTGTCCTATTCTTTCTGGGAGCAGTGGCTGGACGTTTTGGATTTGGGATCTGGGCTCTGGCTGTGCTGAGAAGGAACGTCCGCAGGGTGATGTGGCTGGGAAGCTCAGAGTGCCAGTGCTTGTGGGGCTGTGGAAGGGCTGCCTAGGGAAGGTATGTGTCCGCAAGAGCTTTCAATGCTAGCCCCTTTCGTGAGGGAGCAGTGGCTGGACGTTTTGGATTTGGGAGCTGGGCTCTGGCTGTGCTGAGAAGGAACGCCCGCAGAGTGCTGTGGCTAGGAAGCTCAGAGTGCCAGTGCTTGTGGGGCTGTGGAAGGGCTGCCTAGGGAAGGTGATAGCCATCAAGAGCTTTCAATGCTACTCCTTTCGTGTGGGAGCAGTGGCTGGACGTTTCCGATTTGGGAGGTGGGCTCTGGCTGTGCTGAGAAGGAACATCCGCAGGGTGATGTGGCTGGGAAGCTCAGAGCGCCAGTGCTTGTGGGGCTGTGGAAGGGCTGCCTAGGGAAGGTATGTGTCCGCAAGAGCTTTCAATGCTAGCCCCTTTCGTGAGGGAGCAGTGGCTGGAAGTTATGGATTTGGGATCTGGGCTGTGGCTGTGCTGAGAAGGAACGCCCGCAGAGTGGTGTGGCTAGGAAGCTCAGAGCGCCAGTGCTTGTGGGGCTGTGGAAGGGCTGCCTAGGGAAGGTGATAGCCATCAAGAGCTTTCAATGCTACTCCTTTCGTGTGGGAGCAGTGGCTGGACGTTTCCGATTTGGGACGTGGACTCTGGCTGTGCTGAGAAGGAACGCCCGCAGAGTGCTGTGGCTAGGAAGCTCAGAGCGCCAGTGCTTGTGGGGCAGTGGAAGGGCTGCCTAGGGCAGGTGATGGCCAGCAAGAGCTTTCAGTGCTGTCCTCTTCTTTCTGGGAGCAGTGGCTGGACGTTTTGGATTTCGGAGCTGGGCTGTGGCTGTGCTGAGAAGGAACGCCCCCAGAGTGATGTGGTTAGGAAGCTCAGAGCGCCAGTGCTTGTGGGGCTGTGGAAGGGCTGCCTGGGGAAGGCTATAGCCATCAAGAACTTTCAGTGCTGCCCTCTTCTTTCTGGGAGCAGTGGCTGGACTTTTCGAAATTGGGATCTGGGCTCTGGCTGTGCTGAGAAGGAAAGTCCGCAGGGTGATGTGGCTGGGAAGCTCAGAGCGCCAGTGCTTGTGGGGCTGTGGAAGGGCTGCCTAGGGAAGGTATGTGTCCGCAAGAGCTTTCAATGCTAGCCCCTTTCGTGAGGTAGCAGTGGCTGGACGGTTTGGATTTGGGAGCTGGGCTCTGGCTGTTCTGAGAAGGAACGCCCGCAGAGTGCTGTGGCTAGGAAGCTCAGAGCGCCAGTGCTTGTGGGCCTGTGGAAGGGCTGCCTAGGGAAGGTATGTGTCCGCAAGAGCTTTCAGTGCTGGCCTCTTCTTTCTGGGAGCAGTGGCTGGACGTTTTGGATTTGGGATCTGGGCTCTGGCTGTGCTGAGAAGGAACGTCCGCAGGGTGATGTGGCTGGGAAGCTCAGAGCGCCAGTGCTTGTGGGGCTGTGGAAGGGCTGCCTAGGGAAGGTATGTGTCCGCAAGAGCTTTCAATGCTAGCCCCTTTCGTGAGGGAGCAGTGGCTGGACGTTTTGGATTTGGGAGCTGGGCTCTGGCTGTGCTGAGAAGGAACGCCCGCAGAGTGCTGTGGCTAGGAAGCTCAGAGCGCCAGTGCTTGTGGGGCTGTGGAAGGGCTGCCTAGGGAAGGTGATGGCTAGGAGGAGCTTTCAGTGCTGGCCCCTTTCGTGTTGGAGCAGTGGCTGGACGTTTCCGATTTGGGAGCTGGGCTCTGGCTGTGCTGAGAAGGAACGCCCGCAGAGTGCTGTGGCTAGGAAGCTCAGAGCGCCAGTGCTTGTGGGGCTGTGGAAGGGCTGCCTAGGGAAGGTGATAGCCATCAAGAGCTTTTAATGCTACTCCTTTCATGTGGGAGCAGTGGCTGGACTTTTCGGATTTGGGAGCTGGGCTCTGGCTGTGCTGAGATGGAACGCCCCAAGAGTGATGTGGCTAGGAAGCTCAGAGCGCCAGTGCTTCTGGGGCAGTGGAAGGGCTGCCTAGGGAAGGCGATAGCCAGCAAGAGCTTTCAGTGCTGGCCTCTTCTTTCTGGGAGCAGTGGCTGGACTTTTCGAAACTGGGATCTGGGCTATGGCTGTGCTGAGACGGGACAACCGCAGGGTGATGTGGCTAGGAAGCTCAGAGCGCCAGTGCTTGTGGGGCTGTGGAAGGGCTGCCTAGAGAAGGTGATGGCCAGCAAGAGCTTTCAGTGCTGTCCTCTTCTTTCTGGGAGCAGTGGCTGCACGTTTTGGATTTGGGAGCTGGGCTGTGGCTGTGCTGAGAAGGAACGCCCCCAGAGTGATGTGGTTAGGAAGCTCAGAGCGCCAGTGCTTGTGGGGCTGTGGAAGGGCTGCCTAGGGAAGGCTATAGCCAGCAAGAGCTTTCAGTGCTGTCCTCTTCTTTCTGGGAGCAGTGGCTGGACGTTTTGGATTTGGGATCTGGGCTGTGGCTGTGCTGAGAAGGAACGTCCGCAGGGTGATGTGGCTGGGAAGCTCAGAGCGCCAGTGCTTGTGGGGCTGTGGAAGGGTTGCCTAGGGAAGGTATGTGTCCGCAAGAGCTTTCAATGCTAGCCCCTTTCGTGAGGGAGCAGTGGCTGGACGTTTTGGATTTGGGAGCTGGGCTCTGGCTGTGCTGAGAAGGAACGCCCGCAGAGTGCTGTGGCTAGGAAGCTCAGAGTGCCAGTGCTTGTGGGGCTGTGGAAGGGCTGCCTGGGGAAGGCTATAGCCATCAAGAACTTTCAGTGCTACCCTCTTCTTTCTGGGAGCAGTGGCTGGACGTTTCGAATTTCGGAGCTGGGCTCTGGCTGTGCTGAGAAAGAACGTCCGCAGAGTGCTGTGGCTAGGAAGCTCAGAGTGCCAGTGCTTGTGGGGCTGTGGAAGGGCTGCCTAGGGAAGGTGATAGCCATCAAGAGCTTTCAATGCTACTCCTTTCGTGTGGGAGCAGTGGCTGGACGTTTCCGATTTGGGAGGTGGGCTCTGGCTCTGCTGAGAAGGAACATCCGCAGGGTGATGTGGCTGGGAAGCTCAGAGCGCCAGTGCTTGTGGGGCTGTGGAAGGGCTGCCTAGGGAAGGTATGTGTCCGCAAGAGCTTTCAATGCTAGCCCCTTTCGTGAGGGAGCAGTGGCTGGACGTTTCGGTTTTGGGAGCTGGGCTCTGGCTGTGCTGAGAAGGAACGCCCGCAGAGTGGTGTGGCTAGGAAGCTCAGAGCGCCAGTGCTTGTGGGGCTGTGGAAGGGCTGCCTAGGGAAGGTGATAGCCATCAAGAGCTTTCAATGATACTCCTTTCGTGTGGGAGCAGTGGCTGGATGTTTCCGATTTGGGACGTGGGCTGTTGCTGTGCTGAGAAGGAACGCCCGCAGAGTGCTGTGGCTAGGAAGCTCAGAGCGCCAGTGCTTGTGGGGCAGTGGAAGGGCTGCCTAGGGAAGGCTATAGCCAGCAAGAGCTTTCAGTGCTGGCCTCTTCTTTCTGGGAGCAGTGGCTGGACTTTTCGAAATTGGGATCTGGGCTATGGCTGTGCTGAGAAGGAACGTCCGCAGAGTGATGTGGCTAGGAAGCTCAGAGCACCAGTGCTTGTGGGGCTGTGGAAGGGCTGCCTAGGGAAGGTGATAGTCAGCAACAGATTTCAGTGCTGGCCTCTTCTTTCTGGGAGCAGTGGCTGGACGTTTTGGATTTGGGAGCTGGGCTCTGGCTGTGCTGAGAAGGAACGCCCCCAGAGTAATGTGGTTAGGAAGCTCAGAGCGCCAGTGCTTGTGGGGCTGTCGAAGGGCTGCCTGGGGAAGGCTATAGCCATCAAGAACTTTCAGTGCTACCCTCTTCTTTCTGGGAGCAGTGGCTGGACGTTTCGAATTTCGGAGCTGGGCTCTGGCTGTGCTGAGAAAGAACGTCCGCAGGGTGATGTGGCTGGGAAGCTCAGAGCGCCAGTGCTTGTGGGGCTGTGGAAGGGCTGCCTAGGGAAGGTATGTGTCCGCAAGAGCTTTCAATGCTAGCCCCTTTCATGAGGGAGCAGTTGCTGGACGTTTTGGATTTGGGAGCTGGGCTGTGGCTGTTCTGAGAAGGAATGCCAGCAGAGTTATGTGGCTAGGAAGCTCAGAGCGCCAGTGCTTGTGGGCCTGTGGAAGGGCTGCCTAGGGAAGGTGATAGCCATCAAGAGCTTTCAATGCTACTCCTTTCATGTGGGAGCAGTGGCTGGACGTTTCGGATTTGGGAGCTGGGCTCTGCCTGTGCTGAGATGGAACGCCCCAAGAGTGCTGTGGCTAGGAAGCTCAGAGCGCCAGTGCTTGTGGGGCAGTGGAAGGGCTGCCTAGGGAAGGCTATAGCCAGCAAGAGCTTTCAGTGCTGGCCTCTTCTTTCTGGGAGCAGTGGCTGGACTTTTCGAATTTGGGATCTGGGCTCTGGCTGTGCTGAGAAGGGACAACCGCAGGGTGCTGTGGCTAGGAAGCTCAGAGCGCCAGTGCTTGTGGGGCTGTGGAAGGGCTGCCTAGAGAAGGTGATGGCCAGCAAGAGCTTTCAGTGCTGTCCTCTTCTTTCTGGGAGCAGTGGCTGGACGTTTTGGATTTGGGAGCTGGGCTGTGGCTGTGCTGAGAAGGAACGCCCCCAGAGTGATGTGGTTAGGAAGCTCAGAGCGCCAGTGCTTGTGGGGCTGTGGAAGGGCTGCCTGGGGAAGGCTATAGCCATCAAGAACATTCAGTGCTGCCCTCTTCTTTCTGGGAGCAGTGGCTGGACGTTTCGAATTTGGGATCTGGGCTCTGGCTGTGCTGAGAAGGAACGCCCCCAGAGTGATGTGGCTAGGAAGCTCAGAGCGCCAGTGCTTGTGGGGCTGTGGAACGGCTGCCTAGGGAAGGCTATAGCCAGCAAGAGGTTTCAGTGCTGGCCTCTTCTTTCTGGGAGCAGTGGCTGGACGTTTTGGATTTGGGAGCTGGGCTCTGGCTGTGCTGAGAAGGAACGTCCGCAGGGTGATGTGGCTGGGAAGCTCAGAGCGCCAGTGCTTGTGGGGCTGTGGAAGGGCTGCCTAGGGAAGGTATGTGTCCGCAAGAGCTTTCAATGCTAGCCCCTTTCGTGAGGGAGCAGTGGCTGGACGTTTTGGATTTGGGAGCTGGGCTCTGGCTGTGCTGAGAAGGAACGCCCGCAGAGTGCTGTGGCTAGGAAGCTCAGAGCGCCAGTGCTTGTGGGGCTGTGGAAGGGCTGCCTAGGGAAGGTGATGGCCAGGAAGAGCTTTCAGTGCTGGCCCCTTTCGTGTGGGAGCAGTGGCTGGACGTTTCCGATTTCGGAGGTGGGCTCTGGCTGTGCTGAGAAGGAACGCCCGCAGAGTGCTGTGGCTAGGAAGCTCAGAGCGCCAGTGCTTGTGGGGCTGTGGAAGGGCTGCCTAGGGAAGGTGATAGCCATCAAGAGCTTTCAATGCTACTCCTTTCATGTGGGAGCAGTGGCTGGACTTTTCGGATTTGGGAGCTGGGCTCTGGCTGTGCTGAGATGGAACGCCCCAAGAGTGATGTGGCTAGGAAGCTCAGAGCGCCAGTGCTTCTGGGGCAGTGGAAGGGCTGCCTAGGGAAGGCGATAGCCAGCAAGAGCTTTCAGTGCTGGCCTCTTCTTTCTGGGAGCAGTGGCTGGACTTTTCGAAATTGGGATCTGGGCTATGGCTGTGCTGAGAAGGGACAACCGCAGGGTGATGTGGCTAGGAAGCTCAGAGCGCCAGTGCTTGTGGGGCTGTGGAAGGGCTGCCTAGAGAAGGTGATGGCCAGCAAGAGCTTTCAGTGCTGTCCTCTTCTTTCTGGGAGCAGTGGCTGGACGGTTTGGATTTGGGAGCTGGGCTCTGGCTGTGCTGAGAAGGAACGCCCCCAGAGTGATGTGGTTAGGAAGCTCAGAGCGCCAGTGCTTGTGGGGCTGTGGAAGGGCTGCCTGGGGAAGGCTATAGCCAGCAAGAGCTTTCAGTGCTGGCCTCTTCTTTCTGGGAGCAGTGGCTGGACGTTTTGGATTTGGGAGCTGGGCTCTGGCTGTGCTGAGAAGGAACGCCCGCAGAGTGCTGTGGCTAGGAAGCTCAGAGTGCCAGTGCTTGTGGGGCTCTGGAAGGGCTGCCTAGGGAAGGTATGTGTCCGCAAGAGCTTTCAATGCTAGCCCCTTTCGTGAGGGAGCAGTGGCTGGACGTTTTGGATTTGGGAGCTGGGCTCTGGCTGTGCTGAGAAGGAACGCCCGCAGAGTGCTGTGGCTAGGAAGCTCAGAGTGCCAGTGCTTGTGGGGCTGTGGAAGGGCTGCCTGGGGAAGGCTATAGCCATCAAGAACTTTCAGTGCTACCCTCTTCTTTCTGGGAGCAGTGGCTGGACGTTTCGAATTTCGGAGCTGGGCTCTGGCTGTGCTGAGAAAGAACGTCCGCAGAGTGCTGTGGCTAGGAAGCTCAGAGTGCCAGTGCTTGTGGGGCTGTGGAAGGGCTGCCTAGGGAAGGTGATAGCCATCAAGAGCTTTCAATGCTACTCCTTTCGTGTGGGAGCAGTGGCTGGACGTTTCCGATTTGGGAGGTGGGCTCTGGCTCTGCTGAGAAGGAACATCCGCAGGGTGATGTGGCTGGGAAGCTCAGAGCGCCAGTGCTTGTGGGGCTGTGGAAGGGCTGCCTAGGGAAGGTATGTGTCCGCAAGAGCTTTCAATGCTAGCCCCTTTCGTGAGGGAGCAGTGGCTGGACGTTTTGGATTTGGGAGCTGGGCTCTGGCTGTGCTGAGAAGGAACGCCCCCAGAGTGATGTGGTTAGGAAGCTCAGAGCGCCAGTGCTTGTGGGGCTGTGGAAGGGCTGCCTAGGGAAGGTGATAGCCATCAAGAGCTTTCAATGCTACTCCTTTCGTGTGGGAGCAGTGGCTGGATGTTTCCGATTTGGGACGTGGGCTGTGGCTGTGCTGAGAAGGAGCGCCCCCAGAGTGATGTGGTTAGGAAGCTCAGAGCGCCAGTGCTTGTGGGGCAGTGGAAGGGCTGCCTAGGGAAGGCTATAGCCAGCAAGAGCTTTCAGTGCTGGCCTCTTCTTTCTGGGAGCAGTGGCTGGACGTTTTGGATTTGGGAGCTGGGCTCTGGCTGTGCTGAGAAGGAACGCCCCCAGAGTGATGTGGTTAGGAAGCTCAGAGCGCCAGTGCTTGTGGGGCTGTGGAAGGGCTGCCTGGGGAAGGCTATAGCCATCAAGAACTTTCAGTGCTACCCTCTTCTTTCTGGGAGCAGTGGCTGGACGTTTCGAATTTCGGAGCTGGGCTCTGGCTGTGCTGAGAAAGAACGTCCGCAGGGTGATGTGGCTGGGAAGCTCAGAGCGCCAGTGCTTGTGGGGCTGTGGAAGGGCTGCCTAGGGAAGGTATGTGTCCGCAAGAGCTTTCAATGCTAGCCCCTTTCATGAGGGAGCAGTTGCTGGACGTTTTGGATTTGGGAGCTGGGCTGTGGCTGTTCTGAGAAGGAATGCCAGCAGAGTTATGTGGCTAGGAAGCTCAGAGCGCCAGTGCTTGTGGGCCTGTGGAAGGGCTGCCTAGGGAAGGTGATAGCCATCAAGAGCTTTCAATGCTACTCCTTTCATGTGGGAGCAGTGGCTGGACGTTTCGGATTTGGGAGCTGGGCTCTGGCTGTGCTGAGATGGAACGCCCCAAGAGTGCTGTGGCTAGGAAGCTCAGAGCGCCAGTGCTTGTGGGGCAGTGGAAGGGCTGCCTAGGGAAGGCTATAGCCAGCAAGAGCTTTCAGTGCTGGCCTCTTCTTTCTGGGAGCAGTGGCTGGACTTTTCGAATTTGGGATCTGGGCTCTGGCTGTGCTGAGAAGGGACAACCGCAGGGTGCTGTGGCTAGGAAGCTCAGAGCGCCAGTGCTTGTGGGGCTGTGGAAGGGCTGCCTAGAGAAGGTGATGGCCAGCAAGAGCTTTCAGTGCTGTCCTCTTCTTTCTGGGAGCAGTGGCTGGACGTTTTGGATTTGGGAGCTGGGCTGTGGCTGTGCTGAGAAGGAACGCCCCCAGAGTGATGTGGTTAGGAAGCTCAGAGCGCCAGTGCTTGTGGGACTGTGGAAGGGCTGCCTGGGGAAGGCTATAGCCATCAAGAACATTCAGTGCTGCCCTCTTCTTTCTGGGAGCAGTGGCTGGACGTTTCGGATTTGGGATCTGGGCTCTGGCTGTGCTGAGAAGGAAAGTCCGCAGGGTGATGTGGCTGAGAAGCTCAGAGCGCCAGTGCTTGTGGGGCTGTGGAAGGGCTGCCTAGGGAAGGTATGTGTCCGCAAGAGCTTTCAATGCTAGCCCCTTTCGTGAGGGAGCAGTGGCTGGACGTTTTGGATTTGGGAGCTGGGCTCTGGCTGTGCTGAGAAGGAACGCCAGCAGAGTGATGTGGCTAGGAAGCTCAGAGCGCCAGTGCTTGTGGGCCTGTGGAAGGGCTGCCTAGGGAAGGCTATAGCCAGCAAGAGGTTTCAGTGCTGCCCTCTTCTTTCTGGGAGCAGTGGCTGGACGTTTTGGATTTGGGAGCTGGGCTCTGGCTGTGCTGAGAAGGAACGTCCGCAGGGTGATGTGGCTGGGAAGCTCAGAGCGCCAGTGCTTGTGGGGCTGTGGAAGGGCTGCCTAGGGAAGGTGATGGCCAGGAAGAGCTTTCAGTGCTGGCCCCTTTCGTGTGGGAGCAGTAGCTGGACGTTTCGGATTTGGGAGCTGGGCTCTGGCTGTGCTGAGAAGGAACGCCCGCAGAGTGCTGTGGCTAGGAAGCTCAGAGCGCCAGTGCTTGTGGGGCTGTGGAAGGGCTGCCTAGGGAAGGTGATAGCCATCAAGAGCTTTCAATGCTACTCCTTTCATGTGGGAGCAGTGGCTGGACTTTTCGGATTTGGGAGCTGGGCTCTGCCTGTGCTGAGATGGAACGCCCCAAGAGTGATGTGGCTAGGAAGCTCAGAGCGCCAGTGCTTCTGGGGCAGTGGAAGGGCTGCCTAGGGAAGGCGATAGCCAGCAAGAGCTTTCAGTGCTGGCCTCTTCTTTCTGGGAGCAGTGGCTGGACTTTTCGAAATTGGGATCTGGGCTATGGCTGTGCTGAGAAGGGACAACCGCAGGGTGATGTGGCTAGGAAGCTCAGAGCGCCAGTGCTTGTGGGGCTGTGGAAGGGCTGCCTAGAGAAGGTGATGGCCAGCAAGAGCTTTCAATGCTACTCCTTTCATGTGGGAGCAGTGGCTGGACGTTTCGGATTTGGGAGCTGGGCTCTGGCTGTGCTGAGATGGAACGCCCCAAGAGTGCTGTGGCTAGGAAGCTCAGAGCGCCAGTGCTTGTGGGGCAGTGGAAGGGCTGCCTAGGGAAGGCTATAGCCAGCAAGAGCTTTCAGTGCTGGCCTCTTCTTTCTGGGAGCAGTGGCTGGACTTTTCGAATTTGGGATCTGGGCTCTGGCTGTGCTGAGAAGGGACAACCGCAGGGTGCTGTGGCTAGGAAGCTCAGAGCGCCAGTGCTTGTGGGGCTGTGGAAGGGCTGCCTAGAGAAGGTGATGGCCAGCAAGAGCTTTCAGTGCTGTCCTCTTCTTTTTGGGAGCAGTGGCTGGACGTTTTGGATTTGGGAGCTGGGCTGTGGCTGTGCTGAGAAGGAACGCCCCCAGAGTAATGTGGTTAGGAAGCTCAGAGCGCCAGTGCTTGTGGGACTGTGGAAGGGCTGCCTGGGGAAGGCTATAGCCATCAAGAACATTCAGTGCTGCCCTCTTCTTTCTGGGAGCAGTGGCTGGACGTTTCGGATTTGGGATCTGGGCTCTGGCTGTGCTGAGAAGGAAAGTCCGCAGGGTGATGTGGCTGAGAAGCTCAGAGCGCCAGTGCTTGTGGGGCTGTGGAAGGGCTGCCTAGGGAAGGTATGTGTCCGCAAGAGCTTTCAATGCTAGCCCCTTTCGTGAGGGAGCAGTGGCTGGACGTTTTGGATTTGGGAGCTGGGCTCTGGCTGTGCTGAGAAGGAACGCCAGCAGAGTGATGTGGCTAGGAAGCTCAGAGCGCCAGTGCTTGTGGGCCTGTGGAAGGGCTGCCTAGGGAAGGCTATAGCCAGCAAGAGGTTTCAGTGCTGCCCTCTTCTTTCTGGGAGCAGTGGCTGGACGTTTTGGATTTGGGAGCTGGGCTCTGGCTGTGCTGAGAAGGAACGTCCGCAGGGTGATGTGGCTGGGAAGCTCAGAGCGCCAGTGCTTGTGGGGCTGTGGAAGGGCTGCCTAGGGAAGGTGATGGCCAGGAAGAGCTTTCAGTGCTGGCCCCTTTCGTGTGGGAGCAGTAGCTGGACGTTTCGGATTTGGGAGCTGGGCTCTGGCTGTGCTGAGAAGGAACGCCCGCAGAGTGCTGTGGCTAGGAAGCTCAGAGCGCCAGTGCTTGTGGGGCTGTGGAAGGGCTGCCTAGGGAAGGTGATAGCCATCAAGAGCTTTCAATGCTACTCCTTTCATGTGGGAGCAGTGGCTGGACTTTTCGGATTTGGGAGCTGGGCTCTGCCTGTGCTGAGATGGAACGCCCCAAGAGTGATGTGGCTAGGAAGCTCAGAGCGCCAGTGCTTCTGGGGCAGTGGAAGGGCTGCCTAGGGAAGGCGATAGCCAGCAAGAGCTTTCAGTGCTGGCCTCTTCTTTCTGGGAGCAGTGGCTGGACTTTTCGAAATTGGGATCTGGGCTATGGCTGTGCTGAGAAGGGACAACCGCAGGGTGATGTGGCTAGGAAGCTCAGAGCGCCAGTGCTTGTGGGGCTGTGGAAGGGCTGCCTAGAGAAGGTGATGGCCAGCAAGAGCTTTCAGTGCTGTCCTCTTCTTTCTGGGAGCAGTGGCTGGACGGTTTGGATTTGGGAGCTGGGCTGTGGCTGTGCTGAGAAGGAACGCCCCCAGAGTGATGTGGTTAGGAAGCTCAGAGCGCCAGTGGTTGTGGGGCTGTGGAAGGGCTGCCTGGGGAAGGCTATAGCCAGCAAGAGCTTTCAGTGCTGGCCTCTTCTTTCTGGGAGCAGTGGCTGGACGTTTTGGATTTGGGAGCTGGGCTCTGGCTGTGCTGAGAAGGAACGCCCGCAGAGTGCTGTGGCTAGGAAGCTCAGAGTGCCAGTGCTTGTGGGGCTGTGGAAGGGCTGCCTAGGGAAGGTATGTGTCCGCAAGAGCTTTCAATGCTAGCCCCTTTCGTGAGGGAGCAGTGGCTGGACGTTTTGGATTTGGGAGCTGGGCTCTGGCTGTGCTGAGAAGGAACGCCCGCAGAGTGCTGTGGCTAGGAAGCTCAGAGCGCCAGTGCTTGTGGGGCTGTGGAAGGGCTGCCTAGGGAAGGTGATGGCCAGGAAGAGCTTTCAGTGCTGGCCCCTTTCGTGTGGGAGCAGTGGCTGGACGTTTCCGATTTGGGATCTGGGCTCTGGCTGTGCTGAGATGGAACGCCCCAAGAGTGATGTGGCTAGGAAGCTCAGAGCGCCAGTGCTTGTGGGGCAGTGGAAGGGCTGCCTAGGGAAGGCTATAGCCAGCAAGAGGTTTCAGTGCTGGCCTCTTCTTTCTGGGAGCAGTGGCTGGACTTTTCGAAATTGGGATCTGGGCTATGGCTGTGCTGAGAAGGGACAACCGCAGAGTGATGTGGTTAGGAAGCTCAGAGCGCCAGTGCTTGTGGGGCTGTGGAAGGGCTGCCTAGAGAAGGTGATGGCCAGCAAGAGCTTTCAGTGCTGTCCTCTTCTTTCTGGGAGCAGTGGCTGGACGT
Organism: Aptenodytes patagonicus; assembly: GCF_965638725.1. Classification (NCBI taxonomy): domain Eukaryota; kingdom Metazoa; phylum Chordata; class Aves; order Sphenisciformes; family Spheniscidae; genus Aptenodytes; species Aptenodytes patagonicus. Next base: position 86,356 of record NW_027472058.1, read on the forward strand.
TTTGGATTTGGGAGCTGGGCTGTGGCTGTGCTGAGAAGGAACGCCCCCAGAGTGATGTGGTTAGGAAGCTCAGAGCGCCAGTGCTTGTGGGGCTGTGGAAGGGCTGCCTGGGGAAGGCTATAGCCAGCAAGAGCTTTCAGTGCTGGCCTCTTCTTTCTGGGAGCAGTGGCTGGACGTTTTGGATTTGGGAGCTGGGCTCTGGCTGTGCTGAGAAGGAACGCCCGCAGAGTGCTGTGGCTAGGAAGCTCAGAGCGCCAGTGCTTGTGGGGCAGTGGAAGGGCTGCCTAGGGAAGGTGATGGCCAGGAAGAGCTTTCAGTGCTGGCCCCTTTCGTGTGGGAGCAGTGGCTGGACGTTTCCGATTTGGGAGGTGGGCTCTGGCTGTGCTGAGAAGGAACGCCCGCAGAGTGCAGTGGCTAGGAAGCTCAGAGCGCCAGTGCTTGTGGGGCTGTGGAAGGGCTGCCTAGGGAAGGTGATAGCCATCAAGAGCTTTCAATGCTACTCCTTTCATGTGGGAGCAGTGGCTGGATGTTTCGGATTTGGGATCTGGGCTCTGGCTGTGCTGAGAAGGAACGCCCCAAGAGTGATGTGGCTAGGAAGCTCAGAGCGCCAGTGCTTGTGGGGCAGTGGAAGGGCTGCCTAGGGAAGGCTATAGCCAGCAAGAGCTTTCAGTGCTGGCCTCTTCTTTCTGGGAGCAGTGGCTGGACTTTTCGAATTTGGGATCTGGGCTCTGGCTGTGCTGAGAAGGGACAACCGCAGGGTGATGTGGCTAGGAAGCTCAGAGCGCCAGTGCTTGTGGGGCTGTGGAAGGGCTGCCTAGAGAAGGTGATGGCCAGCAAGAGCTTTCAGTGCTGTCCTCTTCTTTCTGGGAGCAGTGGCTGGACGTTTTGGATTTGGGATCTGGGCTCTGGCTGTGCTGAGAAGGAACGCCCCCAGAGTGATGTGGTTAGGAAGCTCAGAGCGCCAGTGCTTGTGGGGCTCTGGAAGGGCTGCCTGGTGAAGGGTATAGCCATCAAGAACTTTCAGTGCTGCCCTCTTCTTTCTGGGAGCAGTGGCTGGACGTTTTGGATTTGGGAGCTGGGCTCTGGCTGTTCTGAGAAGGAACGCCCGCAGGGTGATGTGGCTGGGAAGCTCAGAGCGCCAGTGCTTGTGGGGCTGTGGAAGGGCTGCCTAGGGAAGGTATGTGTCCGCAAGAGCTTTCAATGCTAGCCCCTTTCGTGAGGGAGCAGTGGCTGGACGTTTTGGATTTGGGAGCTGGGCTCTGGCTGTGCTGAGAAGGAACGCCCGCAGAGTGCTGTGGCTAGGAAGCTCAGAGCGCCAGTGCTTGTGGGGCTGTGGAAGGGCTGCCTAGGGAAGGTGATGGCCAGGAAGAGCTTTCAGTGCTGGCCCCTTTCGTGTGGGAGCAGTGGCTGGACGTTTCCGATTTGGGAGGTGGGCTCTGGCTGTGCTGAGAAGGAACGCCCGCATAGTGCTGTGGCTAGGAAGCTCAGAGCGCCAGTGCTTGTGGGGCTGTGGAAGGGCTGCCTAGGGAAGGTGATAGCCATCAAGAGCTTTCAATGCTACTCCTTTCATGTGGGAGCAGTGGCTGGACGTTTCGGATTTGGGATCTGGGCTCTGGCTGTGCTGAGAAGGAAAGTCCGCAGGGTGATGTGGCTGGGAAGCTCAGAGCGCCAGTGCTTGTGGGGCTGTGGAAGGGTTGCCTAGCGAAGGTATGTGTCCGCAAGAGCTTTCAATGCTAGCCCCTTTCGTGAGGGAGCAGTGGCTGGACGTTTTGGATTTGGGAGCTGGGCTGTGGCTGTTCTGAGAAGGAACGCCCGCAGAGTGGTGTGGCTAGGAAGCTCAGAGCGCCAGTGCTTGTGGGGCTGTGGAAGGGCTGCCTGGGGAAGGCTATAGCCAGCAAGAGCTTTCAGTGCTGGCCTCTTCTTTCTGGGAGCAGTGGCTGGACGTTTTGGATTTGGGATCTGGGCTGTGGCTGTACTGAGAAGGAACGTCCGCAGGGTGATGTGGCTGGGAAGCTCAGAGCGCCAGTGCTTGTGGGGCTGTGGAAGGGCTGCCTAGGGAAGGTATGTGTCCGCAAGAGCTTTCAATGCTAGCCCCTTTCGTGAGGGAGCAGTGGCTGGACGTTTTGGATTTGGGAGCTGGGCTGTGGCTGTGCTGAGAAGGAACGCCCGCAGAGTGCTGTGGCTAGGAAGCTCAGAGCGCCAGTGCTTGTGGGGCTGTGGAAGGGCTGCCTGGGGAAGGCTATAGCCATCAAGAACTTTCAGTGCTGCCCTCTTCTTTCTGGGAGCAGTGGCTGGACGTTTCGAATTTGGGATCTGGGCTCTGGCTGTGCTGAGAAGGAACGTCCCCACTGTGCTGTGGCTGGGAAGCTCAGAGCGCCAGTGCTTGTGGGGCTGTGGAAGGGCTGCCTAGGGAAGGTATGTGTCCGCAAGAGCTTTCAATGCTAGCCCCTTTCGTGAGGGAGCAGTGGCTGGACGTTTTCGATTTGGGAGCTGGGCTCTGGCTGTGCTGAGAAGGAACGCCCGCAGAGTGCTGTGGCTAGGAAGCTCAGAGCACCAGTGCTTGTGGGGCTGTGGAAGGGCTGCCTAGGGAAGGTGATGGCCAGGAAGAGCTTTCAGTGCTGGCCCCTTTCGTGTGGGAGCAGTGGCTGGACGTTTCCGATTTGGGAGGTGGGCTCTGGCTGTGCTGAGAAGGAACGCCCGCAGAGTGCAGTGGCTAGGAAGCTCAGAGCGCCAGTGCTTGTGGGGCTGTGGAAGGGCTGCCTAGGGAAGGTGATAGCCATCAAGAGCTTTCAATGCTACTCCTTTCATGTGGGAGCAGTGGCTGGACGTTTCGGATTTGGGATCTGGGCTCTGGCTGTGCTGAGATGGAACGCCCGCAGAGTGATGTGGCTAGGAAGCTCAGAGCGCCAGTGCTTGTGGGGCAGTGGAAGGGCTGCCTAGGGAAGGCGATAGCCAGCAAGAGCTTTCAGTGCTGGCCTCTTCTTTCTGGGAGCAGTGGCTGGACTTTTCGAATTTGGGATCTGGGCTCTGGCTGTGCTGAGAAGGGACAACCGCAGGGTGATGTGGCTAGGAAGCTCAGAGCGCCAGTGCTTGTGGGGCTGTGGAAGGGCTGCCTAGAGAAGGTGATGGCCAGCAAGAGCTTTCAGTGCTGTCCTCTTCTTTCTGGGAGCAGTGGCTGGACGTTTTGGATTTGGGAGCTGGGCTGTGGCTGTGCTGAGAAGGAACGCCCCCAGAGTGATGTGGTTAGGAAGCTCAGAGCGCCAGTGCTTGTGGGGCTGTGGAAGGGCTGCCTGGGCAAGGCTATAGCCAGCAAGAACTTACAGTGCTGGCCTCTTCTTTCTGGGAGCAGTGGCTGGACGTTTCGAATTTGGGATCTGGGCTCTGGCTGTGCTGAGAAGGAACGTCCGCAGGGTGATGTTGCTGGGAAGCTCAGAGCGCCAGTGCTTGTGGGGCTGTGGAAGGGCTGCCTAGGGAAGGTATGTGTCCGCAAGAGCTTTCAATGCTAGCCCCTTTCGTGAGGGAGCAGTGGCTGGACGTTTTGGATTTGGGAGCTGGGCTCTGGCTGTTTTGAGAAGGAACGCCCGCAGAGTGCTGTGGCTAGGAAGCTCAGAGCACCAGTGCTTGTGGGGCTGTGGAAGGGCTGCCTAGGGAAGGTGATGGCCAGGAAGAGCTTTCAGTGCTGGCCCCTTTCGTGTGGGAGCAGTGGCTGGACGTTTCCGATTTGGGAGGTGCGCTCTGGCTGTGCTGAGAAGGAACGCCCGCAGAGTGCTGTGGCTAGGAAGCTCAGAGCGCCAGTGCTTGTGGGGCTGTGGAAGGGCTGCCTAGGGAAGGTGATAGCCATCAAGAGCTTTCAATGCTACTCCTTTCATGTGGGAGCAGTGGCTGGACTTTTCGGATTTGGGATCTGGGCTCTGGCTGTGCTGAGATGGAACGCCCCAAGAGTGATGTGGCTGGGAAGCTCAGAGCGCCAGTGCTTGTGGGGCAGTGGAAGGGCTGCCTAGGGAAGGCTATAGCCAGCAAGAGGTTTCAGTGCTGGCCTCTTCTTTCTGGGAGCAGTGGCTGGACTTTTCGAAATTGGGATCTGGGCTATGGCTGTGCTGAGAAGGGACAACCGCAGAGTGATGTGGTTAGGAAGCTCAGAGCGCCAGTGCTTCTGGGGCTGTGGAAGGGCTGCCTAGGGAAGGTGATGGCCAGCAAGAGCTTTCAGTGCTGTCCTCTTCTTTCTGGGAGCAGTGGCTGGACGTTTTGGATTTGGGAGCTGAGCTGTGGCTGTGCTGAGAAGGAACGCCCCCAGAGTGATGTGGTTAGGAAGCTCAGAGCGCCAGTGCTTGTGGGGCTGTGGAAGGGCTGCCTGGGGAAGGCTATAGCCAGCAAGAGCTTTCAGTGCTGGCCTCTTCTTTCTGGGAGCAGTGGCTGGACGTTTCGAATTTGGGATCTGGGCTCTGGCTGTGCTGAGAAGGAAAGTCCGCAGGGTGATGTGGCTGGGAAGCTCAGAGCGCCAGTGCTTGTGGGGCTGTGGAAGGGTTGCCTAGCGAAGGTATGTGTCCGCAAGAGCTTTCAATGCTAGCCCCTTTCGTGAGGGAGCAGTGGCTGGACGTTTTGGATTTGGGAGCTGGGCTCTGGCTGTGCCGAGAAGGAACGTCCCCACTGTGCTGTGGCTAGGAAGCTCAGAGCGCCAGTGCTTGTGGGGCTGTGGAAGGGCTGCCTAGGGAAGGTGATGGCCAGCAAGCGCTTTCAGTGCTAGCCCCTTTGGGTGTGGGAGCAGTGGCTGGTTGTTTCGAATTTCGGAGCTGGGCTCTGGCTGTGCTGAGTGGAAACGTCCCCACTGTGCTGTGGCTAGGAAGCTCAGAGCGCCAGTGCTTGTGGGGCTGTGGAAGGGCTGCCTAGGGAAGGTGATGGCCAGCAAGAGCTTTCAGTGGTAGCCCCTTTGGTGTGGGAGCAGTGGCTGGACGTTTTGAATTTCGGAGCTGGGCTGTGGCTGTGCTGAGAAGGAACGTCCCCACTGTGCTGTGGCTAGGAAGGTCACAGCGCCTGTGCTTGTGGGGCTGTGGAAGGGCTGCCTAGGGCAGGTGCTGGCCAGCAAGAGCTTTCAGTGCTAGCCCCTTTGGTGTGGGAGCAGTGGCTGGACGTTTTGAATTTCGGAGCTGGGCTGTGGCTGTGCCGAGAAGGAACGTCCCCACTGTGCTGTGGCTAGGAAGCTCAGAGCGCCAGTGCTTGTGGGGCTGTGGAAGGGCTGCCTAGGGAAGGTGATGGCCAGCAAGAGCTTTCAGTGCTAGCCCCTTTGGTGTGGGAGCAGTGGCTGGACGTTTCGAATTTCGGAGCTGGGCTCTGGCTGTGCCGAGAAGGACCGTCCCCACTGTGCTGTGGCTAGGAAGCTCAGAGCGCCAGTGCTTGTGGGGCTGTGGAAGGGCTGCCTAGGGAAGGTGATGGCCAGCAAGCGCTTTCAGTACTAGCCCCTTTGGTGTGGGAGCAGTGGCTGGACCTTTCGAATTTCGGAGCTGGGCTGTGGCTGTGCTGAGAAGGAACGTCCCCAGTGTGCTGTGGCTAGGAAGCTCAGAGCGCCAGTGCTTGTGGGGCTGTGGAAGGGCTGCCTAGGGAAGGTGATGGCCAGCAAGAGCTTTCAGTACTATCCCCTTTGGTGTGGGAGCAGTGGCTGGACGTTTCGAGTTTCGGAGCTGTGCTGTGGCTGTGCCGAGAAGGAACGTCCCCACTGTGCTGTGGCTAGGAAGCTCAGAGCGCCAGTGCTTGTGGGGCTGTGGAAGGGCTGCCTAGGGAAGGTGATGGCCAGCAAGAGCTTTCAGTGCTAGCCCCTTTGGTGTGGGAGCAGTGGCTGGACGTTTTGAATTTCGGAGCTGGGCTCTGGCTGTGCTGAGTGGAAACGTCCCCACTGTGCTGTGGCTAGGAAGCTCAGAGCGCCAGTGCTTGTGGGGCTGTGGAAGGGCTGCCTAGGGCAGGTGATGGCCAGCAAGAGCTTTCAGTGCTAGCCCCTTTGGTGTGGGAGCAGTGGCTGGACGTTTTGAATTTCGGAGCTGGGCTGTGGCTGTGCCGAGAAGGAACGTCCCCACTGTGCTGTGGCTAGGAAGCTCAGAGCGCCAGTGCTTGTGGGGCTGTGGAAGGGCTGCCTATGGCAGGTGATGGCCAGCAAGAGCTTTCAGTGCTAGCCCCTTTGGTGTGGGAGCAGTGGCTGGACGTTTTGAATTTCGGAGCTGGGCTGTGGCTGTGCTGAGAAGGAACGTCCCCACTGTGCTGTGGCTAGGAAGGTCACAGCGCCTGTGCTTGTGGGGCTGTGGAAGGGCTGCCTAGGGCAGGTGCTGGCCAGCAAGAGCTTTCAGTGCTAGCCCCTTTGGTGTGGGAGCAGTGGCTGGACGTTTCCGACTTGGGAGCTGAGCTCTGGCTGTGCTGAGAAGGAACGTCCCCACTGTGCTGTGGCTAGGAAGCTCAGAGCGCCAGTGCTTGTGGGGCTGTGGAAGGGCTGCCTAGGGAAGGTGCTGGCCAGCAAGAGCTTTCAGTGCTAGCCCCTTTGGTGTGGGAGCAGTGGCTGGACCTTTCGAATTTCAGAGCTGGGCTGTGGCTGTGCCGAGAAGGAACGTCCCCACTGTGCTGTGGCTAGGAAGCTCAGAGCGCCAGTGCTTGTGGGGCTGTGGAAGGGCTGCCTAGGGCAGGTGATGGCCAGCAAGAGCTTTCAGTGCTAGCCCCTTTGGTGTGGGAGCAGTGGCTGGACGTTTCCGACTTGTGAGCTGGGCTGTGGCTGTGCCGAGAAGGAACGTCCCCACTGTGCTGTGGCTAGGAAGCTCAGAGCGCCAGTGCTTGTGGGGCTGTGGAAGGGCTGCTTAGGGCAGGTGATGGCCAGCAAGAGCTTTCAGTGCTAGCCCCTTTGGTGTGGGAGCAGTGGCTGGACGTTTTGAATTTCGGAGCTGGGCTGTGGCTGTGCCGAGAAGGAACGTCCCCACTCTGCTGTGGCTAGGAAGCTCAGAGCGCCAGTGCTTGTGGGGCTGTGGAAGGGCTGCCTAGGGAAGGTGATGGCCAGCAAGAGCTTTCAGTGCTAGCCCCTTTGGTGTGGGAGCAGTGGCTGGACGTTTTGAATTTCGGAGCTGGGCTCTGGCTGTGCCGAGAAGGACCGTCCCCACTGTGCTGTGGCTAGGAAGCTCAGAGCGCCAGTGCTTGTGGGGCTGTGGAAGGGCTGCCTAGGGAAGGTGCTGGCCAGCAAGGGCTTTCAGTGCTAGCCCCTTTCGTGTGGGAGCAGTGGCTGGACGTTTTGAATTTCGGAGCTGGGCTCTGGCTGTGCTGAGTGGAAACGTCCCCACTGTGCTGTGGCTAGGAAGCTCAGAGCGCCAGTGCTTGTGGGGCTGTGGAAGGGCTGCCTAGGGAAGGTGATGGCCAGCAAGAGCTTTCAGTGCTAGCCCCTTTGGTGTGGGAGCAGTGGCTGGACGTTTTGAATTTCGGAGCTGGGCTGTGGCTGTGCCGAGAAGGAACGTCCCCACTGTGCTGTGGCTAGGAAGCTCAGAGCGCCAGTGCTTGTGGGGCTGTGGAAGGGCTGCCTAGGGCAGGTGATGGCCAGCAAGAGCTTTCAGTGCTAGCCCCTTTGGTGTGGGAGCAGTGGCTGGACGTTTTGAATTTCGGAGCTGGGCTGTGGCTGTGCCGAGAAGGAACGTCCCCACTGTGCTGTGGCTAGGAAGCTCAGAGCGCCAGTGCTTGTGGGGCTGTGGAAGGGCTGCCTAGGGAAGGTGATGGCCAGCAAGAGCTTTCAGTGCTAGCCCCTTTGGTGTGGGAGCAGTGGCTGGACGTTTTGAATTTCGGAGCTGGGCTCTGGCTGTGCCGAGAAGGAACGTCCCCACTGTGCTGTGGCTAGGAAGCTCAGAGCGCCAGTGCTTGTGGGGCTGTGGAAGGGCTGCCTAGGGAAGGTGATGGCCAGCAAGAGCTTTCAGTGCTAGCCCCTTTGGTGTGGGAGCAGTGGCTGGACGTTTCCGACTTGGGAGCTGGGCTCTGGCTGTGCTGAGAAGGAACGTCCCCACTGTGCTGTGGCTAGGAAGCTCAGAGCGCCAGTGCTTGTGGGGCTGTGGAAGGGCTGCCTAGGGAAGGTGATGGCCAGCATGAGCTTTCAGTGCTAGCCCCTTTGGTGTGGGAGCAGTGGCTGGACGTTTTGAATTTCGGAGCTGGGCTGTGGCTGTGCCGAGAAGGACCATCCCCACTGTGCTGTGGCTAGGAAGCTCAGAGCGCCAGTGCTTGTGGGGCTGTGGAAGGGCTGCCTAGGGCAGGTGCTGGCCAGCAAGAGCTTTCAGTGCTAGCCCCTTTGGTGTGGGAGCAGTGGCTGGACGTTTTGAATTTCGGAGCTGGGCTGTGGCTGTGCCGAGAAGGAACGTCCCCACTGTGCTGTGGCTAGGAAGCTCAGAGCGCCAGTGCTTGTGGGGCTGTGGAAGGGCTGCCTAGGGCAGGTGATGGCCAGCAAGAGCTTTCAGTGCTAGCCCCTTTCGTGTGGGAGCAGTGGCTGGACGTTTCGAATTTCGGAGCTGGGCTCTGGCTGTGCTGAGTGGAAACGTCCCCACTGTGCTGTGGCTAGGAAGCTCAGAGCGCCAGTGCTTGTGGGGCTGTGGAAGGGCTGCCTGGGGAAGGTGATGGCCAGCAAGCGCTTTCAGTGCTAGCCCCTTTGGGTGTGGGAGCAGTGGCTGGTTGTTTCGAATTTCGGAGCTGGGCTGTGGCTGTGCCGAGAAGGAACGTCCCCACTGTGCTGTGGCTAGGAAGCTCAGAGCGCCAGTGCTTGTGGGGCTGTGGAAGGGCTGCCTAGGGCAGGTGATGGCCAGCAAGAGCTTTCAGTGCTAGCCCCTTTGGTGTGGGAGCAGTGGCTGGACGTTTTGAATTTCGGAGCTGGGCTCTGGCTGTGCCGAGAAGGACCGTCCCCACTGTGCTGTGGCTAGGAAGCTCAGAGCGCCAGTGCTTGTGGGGCTGTGGAAGGGCTGCCTAGGGCAGGTGATGGCCAGCAAGAGCTTTCAGTGCTAGCCCCTTTGGTGTGGGAGCAGTGGCTGGACGTTTCGAATTTCGGAGCTGGGCTGTGGCTGTGCCGAGAAGGAACGTCCCCACTGTGCTGTGGCTAGGAAGGTCACAGCGCCTGTGCTTGTGGGGCTGTGGAAGGGCTGCCTAGGGAAGGTGATGGCCAGCAAGAGCTTTCAGTGCTAGCCCCTTTGGGTGTGGGAGCAGTGGCTGGTTGTTTCGAATTTCGGAGCTGCGCTGTGGCTGTGCTGAGAAGGAACGTCCCCACTGTGCTGTGGCTAGGAAGCTCAGAGCGCCAGTGCTTGTGGGGCTGTGGAAGGGCTGCCTAGGGAAGGTGATGGCCAGCAAGAGCTTTCAGTGCTAGCCCCTTTGGTGTGGGAGCAGTGGCTGGACGTTTTGAATTTCGGAGCTGGGCTGTGGCTGTGCCGAGAAGGAACGTCCCCACTGTGCTGTGGCTAGGAAGCTCAGAGCGCCAGTGCTTGTGGGGCTGTGGAAGGGCTGCCTAGGGAAGGTGATTGCCAGCAAGAGCTTTCAGTGCTAGCCCCTTTGGTGTGGGAGCAGTGGCTGGACGTTTTGAATTTCGGAGCTGGGCTCTGGCTGTGCTGAGTGGAAACGTCCCCACTGTGCTGTGGCTAGGAAGCTCAGAGCGCCAGTGCTTGTGGGGCTGTGGAAGGGCTGCCTGGGGAAGGTGATGGCCAGCAAGCGCTTTCAGTGCTAGCCCCTTTGGGTGTGGGAGCAGTGGCTGGTTGTTTCGAATTTCGGAGCTGGGCTGTGGCTGTGCTGAGAAGGAACGTCCCCACTGTGCTGTGGCTAGGAAGCTCAGAGCGCCAGTGCTTGTGGGGCTGTGGAAGGGCTGCCTAGGGAAGGTGATGGCCAGCAAGAGCTTTCAGTGCTAGCCCCTTTGGTGTGGGAGCAGTGGCTGGACGTTTCGAATTTCGGAGCTGGGCTCTGGCTGTGCTGAGAAGGACCGTCCCCACTGTGCTGTGGCTAGGAAGCTCAGAGCGCCAGTGCTTGTGGGGCTGTGGAAGCGCTGCCTAGGGCAGGTGATGGCCAGCAAGAGCTTTCAGTGCTAGCCCCTTTGGTGTGGGAGCAGTGGCTGGACGTTTTGAATTTCGGAGCTGGGCTGTGGCTGTGCCGAGAAGGAACGTCCCCACTGTGCTGTGGCTAGGAAGCTCAGAGCGCCAGTGCTTGTGGGGCTGTGGAAGGGCTGCCTAGGGCAGGTGATGGCCAGCAAGAGCTTTCAGTGCTAGCCCCTTTGGTGTGGGAGCAGTGGCTGGACGTTTCCGATTTGGGAGCTGGGCTCTGGCTGTGCTGAGTGGAAACGTCCCCACTGTGCTGTGGCTAGGAAGCTCAGAACGCCAGTGCTTGTGGGGCTGTGGAAGGGCTGCCTAGGGAAGGTGATGGCCAGCAAGAGCTTTCAGTGCTAGCCCCTTTGGTGTGGGAGCAGTGGCTGGACGTTTCGAATTTCGGAGCTGGGCTGTGGCTGTGCCGAGAAGGAACGTCCCCACTGTGCTGTGGCTAGGAAGCTCAGAGCGCCAGTGCTTGTGGGGCTGTGGAAGGGCTGCCTAGGGAAGGTGATGGCCAGCAAGAGCTTTCAGTGCTAGCCCCTTTGGTGTGGGAGCAGTGGCTGGACGTTTCGAATTTCGGAGCTGGGCTGTGGCTGTGCTGAGAAGGAACGTCCCCACTGTGCTGTGGCTAGGAAGCTCAGAGCGCCAGTGCTTGTGGGGCTGTGGAAGGGCTGCCTAGGGAAGGTGATGGCCAGCAAGAGCTTTCAGTGCTAGCCCCTTTGGTGTGGGAGCAGTGGCTGGAGCTTTCGAATTTCGGAGCTGGGCTGTGGCTGTGCCGAGAAGGAACGTCCCCACTGTGCTGTGGCTAGGAAGCTCAGAGCGCCAGTGCTTGTGGGGCTGTGGAAGGGCTGCCTAGGGAAGGTGATGGCCAGCATGAGCTTTCAGTGCTAGCCCCTTTGGTGTGGGAGCAGTGGCTGGACGTTTTGAATTTCGGAGCTGGGCTGTGGCTGTGCCGAGAAGGACCATCCCCACTGTGCTGTGGCTAGGAAGCTCAGAGCGCCAGTGCTTGTGGGGCTGTGGAAGGGCTGCCTAGGGCAGGTGCTGGCCAGCAAGAGCTTTCAGTGCTAGCCCCTTTGGTGTGGGAGCAGTGGCTGGACGTTTTGAATTTCGGAGCTGGGCTGTGGCTGTGCCGAGAAGGAACGTCCCCACTGTGCTGTGGCTAGGAAGCTCAGAGCGCCAGTGCTTGTGGGGCTGTGGAAGGGCTGCCTAGGGCAGGTGATGGCCAGCAAGAGCTTTCAGTGCTAGCCCCTTTCGTGTGGGAGCAGTGGCTGGACGTTTCGAATTTCGGAGCTGGGCTCTGGCTGTGCTGAGTGGAAACGTCCCCACTGTGCTGTGGCTAGGAAGCTCAGAGCGCCAGTGCTTGTGGGGCTGTGGAAGGGCTGCCTGGGGAAGGTGATGGCCAGCAAGCGCTTTCAGTGCTAGCCCCTTTGGGTGTGGGAGCAGTGGCTGGTTGTTTCGAATTTCGGAGCTGGGCTGTGGCTGTGCCGAGAAGGAACGTCCCCACTGTGCTGTGGCTAGGAAGCTCAGAGCGCCAGTGCTTGTGGGGCTGTGGAAGGGCTGCCTAGGGCAGGTGATGGCCAGCAAGAGCTTTCAGTGCTAGCCCCTTTGGTGTGGGAGCAGTGGCTGGACGTTTTGAATTTCGGAGCTGGGCTCTGGCTGTGCCGAGAAGGACCGTCCCCACTGTGCTGTGGCTAGGAAGCTCAGAGCGCCAGTGCTTGTGGGGCTGTGGAAGGGCTGCCTGGGGAAGGTGATGGCCAGCAAGCGCTTTCAGTGCTAGCCCCTTTGGGTGTGGGAGCAGTGGCTGGTTGTTTCGAATTTCGGAGCTGGGCTGTGGCTGTGCTGAGAAGGAACGTCCCCACTGTGCTGTGGCTAGGAAGCTCAGAGCGCCAGTGCTTGTGGGGCTGTGGAAGGGCTGCCTAGGGAAGGTGATGGCCAGCAAGAGCTTTCAGTGCTAGCCCCTTTGGTGTGGGAGCAGTGGCTGGACGTTTCGAATTTCGGAGCTGGGCTCTGGCTGTGCTGAGAAGGACCGTCCCCACTGTGCTGTGGCTAGGAAGCTCAGAGCGCCAGTGCTTGTGGGGCTGTGGAAGCGCTGCCTAGGGCAGGTGATGGCCAGCAAGAGCTTTCAGTGCTAGCCCCTTTGGTGTGGGAGCAGTGGCTGGACGTTTTGAATTTCGGAGCTGGGCTGTGGCTGTGCCGAGAAGGAACGTCCCCACTGTGCTGTGGCTAGGAAGCTCAGAGCGCCAGTGCTTGTGGGGCTGTGGAAGGGCTGCCTAGGGCAGGTGATGGCCAGCAAGAGCTTTCAGTGCTAGCCCCTTTGGTGTGGGAGCAGTGGCTGGACGTTTCCGATTTGGGAGCTGGGCTCTGGCTGTGCTGAGTGGAAACGTCCCCACTGTGCTGTGGCTAGGAAGCTCAGAACGCCAGTGCTTGTGGGGCTGTGGAAGGGCTGCCTAGGGAAGGTGATGGCCAGCAAGAGCTTTCAGTGCTAGCCCCTTTGGTGTGGGAGCAGTGGCTGGACGTTTCGAATTTCGGAGCTGGGCTGTGGCTGTGCCGAGAAGGAACGTCCCCACTGTGCTGTGGCTAGGAAGCTCAGAGCGCCAGTGCTTGTGGGGCTGTGGAAGGGCTGCCTAGGGAAGGTGATGGCCAGCAAGAGCTTTCAGTGCTAGCCCCTTTGGTGTGGGAGCAGTGGCTGGACGTTTCGAATTTCGGAGCTGGGCTGTGGCTGTGCTGAGAAGGAACGTCCCCACTGTGCTGTGGCTAGGAAGCTCAGAGCGCCAGTGCTTGTGGGGCTGTGGAAGGGCTGCCTAGGGAAGGTGATGGCCAGCAAGAGCTTTCAGTGCTAGCCCCTTTGGTGTGGGAGCAGTGGCTGGAGCTTTCGAATTTCGGAGCTGGGCTGTGGCTGTGCCGAGAAGGAACGTCCCCACTGTGCTGTGGCTAGGAAGCTCAGAGCGCCAGTGCTTGTGGGGCTGTGGAAGGGCTGCCTAGGGAAGGTGATGGCCAGCAAGAGCTTTCAGTGCTAGCCCCTTTGGTGTGGGAGCAGTGGCTGGACGTTTCGAATTTCGGAGCTGGGCTCTGGCTGTGCCGAGAAGGACCGTCCCCACTGTGCTGTGGCTAGGAAGCTCAGAGCGCCAGTGCTTGTGGGGCTGTGGAAGGGCTGCCTAGGGCAGGTGATGGCCAGCAAGAGCTTTCAGTGCTAGCCCCTTTGGTGTGGGAGCAGTGGCTGGACGTTTTGAATTTCGGAGCTGGGCTGTGGCTGTGCCGAGAAGGAACGTCCCCACTGTGCTGTGGCTAGGAAGCTCAGAGCGCCAGTGCTTGTGGGGCTGTGGAAGGGCTGCCTGGGGAAGGTGATGGCCAGCAAGAGCTTTCAGTGCTAGCCCCTTTGGTGTGGGAGCAGTGGCTTGACGTTTCCGATTTGGGAGCTTGGCTCTGGCTGTGCTGAGAAGGAACGTCCCCACTGTGCTGTGGCTAGGAAGCTCAGAGCGCCAGTGCTTGTGGGGCTGTGGAAGGGCTGCCTAGGGAAGGTGATGGCCAGCAAGAGCTTTCAGTGCTAGCCCCTTTGGTGTGGGAGCAGTGGATGGACGTTTTGAATTTCGGAGCTGGGCTGTGGCTGTGCCGAGAAGGAACGTCCCCACTGTGCTGTGGCTAGGAAGCTCAGAGCGCCAGTGCTTGTGGGGCTGTGGAAGGGCTGCCTAGGGAAGGTGATGGCCAGCAAGAGCTTTCAGTGCTAGCCCCTTTGGTGTGGGAGCAGTGGCTGGACGTTTCGAATTTCGGAGCTGGGCTCTGGCTGTGCTGAGTGGAAACGTCCCCACTGTGCTGTGGCTAGGAAGCTCAGAGCGCCAGTGCTTGTGGGGCTGTGGAAGGGCTGCCTAGGGCAGGTGCTGGCCAGCAAGAGCTTTCAGTGCTAGCCCCTTTGGTGTGGGAGCAGTGGCTGGACGTTTTGAATTTCGGAGCTGGGCTGTGGCTGTGCCGAGAAGGAACGTCCCCACTGTGCTGTGGCTAGGAAGCTCAGAGCGCCAGTGCTTGTGGGGCTGTGGAAGGGCTGCCTAGGGAAGGTGATGGCCAGCAAGAGCTTTCAGTGCTAGCCCCTTTGGTGTGGGAGCAGTGGCTGGACGTTTCGAATTTCGGAGCTGGGCTCTGGCTGTGCCGAGAAGGACCGTCCCCACTGTGCTGTGGCTAGGAAGCTCAGAGCGCCAGTGCTTGTGGGGCTGTGGAAGGGCTGCCTAGGGAAGGTGATGGCCAGCAAGCGCTTTCAGTACTAGCCCCTTTGGTGTGGGAGCAGTGGCTGGACCTTTCGAATTTCGGAGCTGGGCTGTGGCTGTGCCGAGAAGGAACGTCCCCAGTGTGCTGTGGCTAGGAAGCTCAGAGCGCCAGTCCTTGTGGGGCTGTGGAAGGGCTGCCTAGGGAAGGTGATGGCCAGCAAGAGCTTTCAGTGCTAGCCCCTTTGGTGTGGGAGCAGTGGCTGGACGTTTCGAATTTCGGAGCTGGGCTCTGGCTGTGCTGAGTGGAAACGTCCCCACTGTGCTGTGGCTAGGAAGCTCAGAGCGCCAGTGCTTGTGGGGCTGTGGAAGGGCTGCCTAGGGCAGGTGATGGCCAGCAAGAGCTTTCAGTGCTAGCCCCTTTGGTGTGGGAGCAGTGGCTGGACGTTTTGAATTTCGGAGCTGGGCTGTGGCTGTGCCGAGAAGGAACGTCCCCACTGTGCTGTGGCTAGGAAGCTCAGAGCGCCAGTGCTTGTGGGGCTGTGGAAGGGCTGCCTAGGGCAGGTGATGGCCAGCAAGAGCTTTCAGTGCTAGCCCCTTTGGTGTGGGAGCAGTGGCTGGACGTTTCGAATTTCGGAGCTGGGCTCTGGCTGTGCCGAGAAGGACCGTCCCCACTGTGCTGTGGCTAGGAAGCTCAGAGCGCCAGTGCTTGTGGGGCTGTGGAAGGGCTGCCTAGGGAAGGTGATGGCCAGCAAGCGCTTTCAGTGCTAGCCCCTTTGGTGTGGGAGCAGTGGCTGGACCTTTCGAATTTCGGAGCTGGGCTGTGGCTGTGCTGAGAAGGAACGTCCCCAGTGTGCTGTGGCTAGGAAGCTCAGAGCGCCAGTCCTTGTGGGGCTGTGGAAGGGCTGCCTAGGGAAGGTGATGGCCAGCAAGAGCTTTCAGTACTATCCCCTTTGGTGTGGGAGCAGTGGCTGGACGTTTCGAATTTCGGAGCTGGGCTCTGGCTGTGCTGAGTGGAAACGTCCCCACTGTGCTGTGGCTAGGAAGCTCAGAGCGCCAGTGCTTGTGGGGCTGTGGAAGGGCTGCCTAGGGCAGGTGATGGCCAGCAAGAGCTTTCAGTGCTAGCCCCTTTGGTGTGGGAGCAGTGGCTGGACGTTTCCGACGTGGGAGCTGGGCTGTGGCTGTGCCGAGAAGGAACGTCCCCACTGTGCTGTGGCTAGGAAGCTCAGAGCGCCAGTGCTTGTGGGGCTGTGGAAGGGCTGCCTAGGGAAGGTGATGGCCAGCAAGAGCTTTCAGTGCTAGCCCCTTTGGTGTGGGAGCAGTGGCTGGACGTTTTGAATTTCGGAGCTGGGCTGTGGCTGTGCCGAAAAGGAACGTCCCCACTGTGCTGTGGCTAGGAAGCTCAGAGCGCCAGTGCTTGTGGGGCTGTGGAAGGGCTGCCTAGGGAAGGTGATGGCCAGCATGAGCTTTCAGTGCTAGCCCCTTTGGTGTGGGAGCAGTGGCTGGACGTTTTGAATTTCGGAGCTGGGCTCTGGCTGTGCTGAGTGGAAACGTCCCCACTATGCTGTGGCTAGGAAGCTCAGAGCGCCAGTGCTTGTGGGGCTGTGGAAGGGCTGCCTAGGGAAGGTGCTGGCCAGCAAGAGCTTTCAGTGCTAGCCCCTTTGGTGTGGGAGCAGTGGCTGGACGTTTCCGACTTGGGAGCTGGGCTCTGGCTGTGCTGAGAAGGAACGTCCCCACTGTGCTGTGGCTAGGAAGCTCAGAGCGCCAGTGCTTGTGGGGCTGTGGAAGGGCTGCCTAGGGAAGGTGATGGCCAGCATGAGCTTTCAGTGCTAGCCCCTTTGGTGTGGGAGCAGTGGCTGGACGTTTCGAATTTCGGAGCTGGGCTGTGGCTGTGCCGAAAAGGACCGTCCCCACTGTGCTGTGGCTAGGAAGCTCAGAGCGCCAGTGCTTGTGGGGCTGTGGAAGGGCTGCCTAGGGAAGGTGATGGCCAGCAAGAGCTTTCAGTGCTAGCCCCTTTGGTGTGGGAGCAGTGGCTGGACGTTTCCGACTTGGGAGCTGGGCTGTGGCTGTGCCGAGAAGGACCGTCCCCACTGTGCTGTGGCTAGGAAGCTCAGAGCGCCAGTCCTTGTGGGGCTGTGGAAGGGCTGCCTAGGGAAGGTGATGGCCAGCAAGAGCTTTCAGTGCTAGCCCCTTTGGTGTGGGAGCAGTGGCTGGACGTTTTGAATTTCGGAGCTGGGCTGTGGCTGTGCCGAGAAGGAACGTCCCCACTGTGCTGTGGCTAGGAAGGTCACAGCGCCAGTGCTTGTGGGGCTGTGGAAGGGCTGCCTGGGGAAGGTGATGGCCAGCAAGTGCTTTCAGTGCTAGCCCCTTTGGTGTGGGAGCAGTGGCTGGACGTTTTGAATTTCGGAGCTGGGCTCTGGCTGTGCTGAGTGGAAACGTCCCCACTGTGCTGTGGCTAGGAAGCTCAGAGCGCCAGTGCTTGTGGGGCTGTGGAAGGGCTGCCTAGGGCAGGTGATGGCCAGCAAGAGCTTTCAGTGCTAGCCCCTTTGGTGTGGGAGCAGTGGCTGGACGTTTTGAATTTCGGAGCTGGGCTGTGGCTGTGCCGAGAAGGAACGTCCCCACTGTGCTGTGGCTAGGAAGCTCAGAGCGCCAGTGCTTGTGGGGCTGTGGAAGGGCTGCCTAGGGCAGGTGATGGCCAGCAAGAGCTTTCAGTGCTAGCCCCTTTGGTGTGGGAGCAGTGGCTGGACGTTTCCGATTTGGGAGCTGGGCTCTGGCTGTGCTGAGTGGAAACGTCCCCACTGTGCTGTGGCTAGGAAGCTCAGAACGCCAGTGCTTGTGGGGCTGTGGAAGGGCTGCCTAGGGAAGGTGATGGGCAGCAAGAGCTTTCAGTGCTAGCCCCTTTGGTGTGGGAGCAGTGGCTGGTCGTTTCGAATTTCGGAGCTGGGCTGTGGCTGTGCCGAGAAGGAACGTCCCCACTGTGCTGTGGCTAGGAAGCTCAGAGCGCCAGTGCTTGTGGGGCTGTGGAAGGGCTGCCTAGGGAAGGTGATGGCCAGCAAGAGCTTTCAGTGCTAGCCCCTTTGGTGTGGGAGCAGTGGCTGGACGTTTCGAATTTCGGAGCTGGGCTGTGGCTGTGCTGAGAAGGAACGTCCCCACTGTGCTGTGGCTAGGAAGCTCAGAGCGCCAGTGCTTGTGGGGCTGTGGAAGGGCTGCCTAGGGAAGGTGATGGCCAGCAAGAGCTTTCAGTGCTAGCCCCTTTGGTGTGGGAGCAGTGGCTGGAGCTTTCGAATTTCGGAGCTGGGCTGTGGCTGTGCCGAGAAGGAACGTCCCCACTGTGCTGTGGCTAGGAAGCTCAGAGCGCCAGTGCTTGTGGGGCTGTGGAAGGGCTGCCTAGGGAAGGTGATGGCCAGCAAGAGCTTTCAGTGCTAGCCCCTTTGGTGTGGGAGCAGTGGCTGGACGTTTCGAATTTCGGAGCTGGGCTCTGGCTGTGCCGAGAAGGACCGTCCCCACTGTGCTGTGGCTAGGAAGCTCAGAGCGCCAGTGCTTGTGGGGCTGTGGAAGGGCTGCCTAGGGCAGGTGATGGCCAGCAAGAGCTTTCAGTGCTAGCCCCTTTGGTGTGGGAGCAGTGGCTGGACGTTTTGAATTTCGGAGCTGGGCTGTGGCTGTGCCAAGAAGGAACGTCCCCACTGTGCTGTGGCTAGGAAGCTCAGAGCGCCAGTGCTTGTGGGGCTGTGGAAGGGCTGCCTAGGGCAGGTGATGGCCAGCAAGAGCTTTCAGTGCTAGCCCCTTTGGTGTGGGAGCAGTGGCTGGACCTTTCGAATTTCGGAGCTGGGCTCTAGCTTTGCTGAGAAGCACCGTCCCCACTGTGCTGTGACTAGGAAGCTCAGAGCGCCAGTGCTTGTGGGGCTGTGGAAGGGCTGCCTAGGGAAGGTGATGGCCAGCAAGCGCTTTCAGTGCTAGCCCCTTTGGTGTGGGAGCAGTGGCTGGACGTTTTGAATTTCGGAGCTGGGCTGTGGCTGTGCCGAGAAGGAACGTCCCCACTGTGCTGTGGCTAGGAAGCTCAGAGCGCCAGTGCTTGTGGGGCTGTGGAAGGGCTGCCTGGGGAAGGTGATGGCCAGCAAGAGCTTTCAGTGCTAGCCCCTTTGGTGTGGGAGCAGTGGCTTGACGTTTCCGATTTGGGAGCTTGGCTCTGGCTGTGCTGAGAAGGAACGTCCCCACTGTGCTGTGGCTAGGAAGCTCAGAGCGCCAGTGCTTGTGGGGCTGTGGAAGGGCTGCCTAGGGAAGGTGATGGCCAGCAAGAGCTTTCAGTGCTAGCCCCTTTGGTGTGGGAGCAGTGGCTGGACGTTTCCGATTTGGGAGCTGGGCTCTGGCTGTGCTGAGTGGAAACGTCCCCACTGTGCTGTGGCTAGGAAGCTCAGAGCGCCAGTGCTTGTGGGGCTGTGGAAGGGCTGCCTAGGGAAGGTGATGGCCAGCAAGAGCTTTCAGTGCTAGCCCCTTTGGTGTGGGAGCAGTGGATGGACGTTTTGAATTTCGGAGCTGGGCTGTGGCTGTGCCGAGAAGGAACGTCCCCACTGTGCTGTGGCTAGGAAGCTCAGAGCGCCAGTGCTTGTGGGGCTGTGGAAGGGCTGGCTAGGGCAGGTGCTGGCCAGCAAGAGCTTTCAGTGCTAGCCCCTTTGGTGTGGGAGCAGTGGCTGGACGTTTCGAATTTCGGAGCTGGGCTCTGGCTGTGCTGAGTGGAAACGTCCCCACTGTGCTGTGGCTAGGAAGCTCAGAGCGCCAGTGCTTGTGGGGCTGTGGAAGGGCTGCCTAGGGAAGGTGATGGCCAGCAAGAGCTTTCAGTGCTAGCCCCTTTGGTGTGGGAGCAGTGGCTGGACGTTTCGAATTTCGGAGCTGGGCTCTGGCTGTGCCGAGAAGGACCGTCCCCACTGTGCTGTGGCTAGGAAGCTCAGAGCGCCAGTGCTTGTGGGGCTGTGGAAGGGCTGCCTAGGGCAGGTGATGGCCAGCAAGTGCTTTCAGTGCTAGCCCCTTTGGTGTGGGAGCAGTGGCTGGACGTTTTGAATTTCGGAGCTGGGCTCTGGCTGTGCTGAGTGGAAACGTCCCCACTATGCTGTGGCTAGGAAGCTCAGAGCGCCAGTGCTTGTGGGGCTGTGGAAGGGCTGCCTAGGGAAGGTGCTGGCCAGCAAGAGCTTTCAGTGCTAGCCCCTTTGGTGTGGGAGCAGTGGCTGGACGTTTCCGACTTGGGAGCTGGGCTCTGGCTGTGCTGAGAAGGAACGTCCCCACTGTGCTGTGGCTAGGAAGCTCAGAGCGCCAGTGCTTGTGGGGCTGTGGAAGGGCTGCCTAGGGAAGGTGATGGCCAGCATGAGCTTTCAGTGCTAGCCCCTTTGGTGTGGGAGCAGTGGCTGGACGTTTCGAATTTCGGAGCTGGGCTCTGGC
Source organism: Aptenodytes patagonicus (assembly GCF_965638725.1). Taxonomy (NCBI): domain Eukaryota; kingdom Metazoa; phylum Chordata; class Aves; order Sphenisciformes; family Spheniscidae; genus Aptenodytes; species Aptenodytes patagonicus. Next base: position 106,031 of record NW_027472058.1, read on the forward strand.
TGTGCCGAAAAGGACCGTCCCCACTGTGCTGTGGCTAGGAAGCTCAGAGCGCCAGTGCTTGTGGGGCTGTGGAAGGGCTGCCTAGGGAAGGTGATGGCCAGCAAGAGCTTTCAGTGCTAGCCCCTTTGGTGTGGGAGCAGTGGCTGGACGTTTCCGACTTGGGAGCTGGGCTGTGGCTGTGCCGAGAAGGAACGTCCCCACTGTGCTGTGGCTAGGAAGCTCAGAGCGCCAGTCCTTGTGGGGCTGTGGAAGGGCTGCCTAGGGAAGGTGATGGCCAGCAAGAGCTTTCAGTGCTAGCCCCTTTGGTGTGGGAGCAGTGGCTGGACGTTTTGAATTTCGGAGCTGGGCTGTGGCTGTGCCGAGAAGGAACGTCCCCACTGTGGTGTGGCTAGGAAGGTCACAGCGCCAGTGCTTGTGGGGCTGTGGAAGGGCTGCCTGGGGAAGGTGATGGCCAGCAAGTGCTTTCAGTGCTAGCCCCTTTGGTGTGGGAGCAGTGGCTGGACGTTTTGAATTTCGGAGCTGGGCTCTGGCTGTGCTGAGTGGAAACGTCCCCACTGTGCTGTGGCTAGGAAGCTCAGAGCGCCAGTGCTTGTGGGGCTGTGGAAGGGCTGCCTAGGGCAGGTGATGGCCAGCAAGAGCTTTCAGTGCTAGCCCCTTTGGTGTGGGAGCAGTGGCTGGACGTTTTGAATTTCGGAGCTGGGCTGTGGCTGTGCCGAGAAGGAACGTCCCCACTGTGCTGTGGCTAGGAAGCTCAGAGCGCCAGTGCTTGTGGGGCTGTGGAAGGGCTGCCTAGGGAAGGTGATGGCCAGCAAGAGCTTTCAGTGCTAGCCCCTTTGGTGTGGGAGCAGTGGCTGGACGTTTCCGATTTGGGAGCTGGGCTCTGGCTGTGCTGAGTGGAAACGTCCCCACTGTGCTGTGGCTAGGAAGCTCAGAACGCCAGTGCTTGTGGGGCTGTGGAAGGGCTGCCTAGGGAAGGTGATGGGCAGCAAGCACTTTCAGTGCTAGCCCCTTTGGTGTGGGAGCAGTGGCTGGTCGTTTCGAATTTCGGAGCTGGGCTGTGGCTGTGCCGAGAAGGAACGTCCCCACTGTGCTGTGGCTAGGAAGCTCAGAGCGCCAGTGCTTGTGGGGCTGTGGAAGGGCTGCCTAGGGAAGGTGATGGCCAGCAAGAGCTTTCAGTGCTAGCCCCTTTGGTGTGGGAGCAGTGGCTGGACGTTTCGAATTTCGGAGCTGGGCTGTGGCTGTGCTGAGAAGGAACGTCCCCACTGTGCTGTGGCTAGGAAGCTCAGAGCGCCAGTGCTTGTGGGGCTGTGGAAGGGCTGCCTAGGGAAGGTGATGGCCAGCAAGAGCTTTCAGTGCTAGCCCCTTTGGTGTGGGAGCAGTGGCTGGAGCTTTCGAATTTCGGAGCTGGGCTGTGGCTGTGCCGAGAAGGAACGTCCCCACTGTGCTGTGGCTAGGAAGCTCAGAGCGCCAGTGCTTGTGGGGCTGTGGAAGGGCTGCCTAGGGAAGGTGATGGCCAGCAAGAGCTTTCAGTGCTAGCCCCTTTGGTGTGGGAGCAGTGGCTGGACGTTTCGAATTTCGGAGCTGGGCTCTGGCTGTGCCGAGAAGGACCGTCCCCACTGTGCTGTGGCTAGGAAGCTCAGAGCGCCAGTGCTTGTGGGGCTGTGGAAGGGCTGCCTAGGGCAGGTGATGGCCAGCAAGAGCTTTCAGTGCTAGCCCCTTTGGTGTGGGAGCAGTGGCTGGACGTTTTGAATTTCGGAGCTGGGCTGTGGCTGTGCCAAGAAGGAACGTCCCCACTGTGCTGTGGCTAGGAAGCTCAGAGCGCCAGTGCTTGTGGGGCTGTGGAAGGGCTGCCTAGGGAAGGTGATGGCCAGCAAGAGCTTTCAGTGCTAGCCCCTTTGGTGTGGGAGCAGTGGCTGGACCTTTCGAATTTCGGAGCTGGGCTCTAGCTTTGCTGAGAAGCACCGTCCCCACTGTGCTGTGACTAGGAAGCTCAGAGCGCCAGTGCTTGTGGGGCTGTGGAAGGGCTGCCTAGGGAAGGTGATGGCCAGCAAGCGCTTTCAGTGCTAGCCCCTTTGGTGTGGGAGCAGTGGCTGGACGTTTTGAATTTCGGAGCTGGGCTGTGGCTGTGCCGAGAAGGACCGTCCCCACTGTGCTGTGGCTAGGAAGCTCAGAGCGCCAGTGCTTGTGGGGCTGTGGAAGGGCTGCCTGGGGAAGGTGATGGCCAGCAAGAGCTTTCAGTGCTAGCCCCTTTGGTGTGGGAGCAGTGGCTTGACGTTTCCGATTTGGGAGCTTGGCTCTGGCTGTGCTGAGAAGGAACGTCCCCACTGTGCTGTGGCTAGGAAGCTCAGAGCGCCAGTGCTTGTGGGGCTGTGGAAGGGCTGCCTAGGGCAGGTGATGGCCAGCAAGAGCTTTCAGTGCTAGCCCCTTTGGTGTGGGAGCAGTGGCTGGACGTTTCCGATTTGGGAGCTGGGCTCTGGCTGTGCTGAGTGGAAACGTCCCCACTGTGCTGTGGCTAGGAAGCTCAGAGCGCCAGTGCTTGTGGGGCTGTGGAAGGGCTGCCTAGGGAAGGTGATGGCCAGCAAGAGCTTTCAGTGCTAGCCCCTTTGGTGTGGGAGCAGTGGCTGGACGTTTTGAATTTCGGAGCTGGGCTGTGGCTGTGCCGAGAAGGAACGTCCCCACTGTGCTGTGGCTAGGAAGCTCAGAGCGCCAGTGCTTGTGGGGCTGTGGAAGGGCTGCCTAGGGCAGGTGATGGCCAGCAAGAGCTTTCAGTGCTAGCCCCTTTGGTGTGGGAGCAGTGGCTGGACGTTTCGAATTTCGGAGCTGGGCTCTGGCTGTGCTGAGTGGAAACGTCCCCACTGTGCTGTGGCTAGGAAGCTCAGAGCGCCAGTGCTTGTGGGGCTGTGGAAGGGCTGCCTAGGGCAGGTGATGGCCAGCAAGAGCTTTCAGTGCTAGCCCCTTTGGTGTGGGAGCAGTGGCTGGACGTTTTGAATTTCGGAGCTGGGCTGTGGCTGTGCCGAGAAGGAACGTCCCCACTGTGCTGTGGCTAGGAAGCTCAGAGCGCCAGTGCTTGTGGGGCTGTGGAAGGGCTGCCTAGGGAAGGTGATGGCCAGCAAGAGCTTTCAGTGCTAGCCCCTTTGGTGTGGGAGCAGTGGCTGGACGTTTCGAATTTCGGAGCTGGGCTCTGGCTGTGCCGAGAAGGACCGTCCCCACTGTGCTGTGGCTAGGAAGCTCAGAGCGCCAGTGCTTGTGGGGCTGTGGAAGGGCTGCCTAGGGAAGGTGATGGCCAGCAAGCGCTTTCAGTACTAGCCCCTTTGGTGTGGGAGCAGTGGCTGGACCTTTCGAATTTCGGAGCTGGGCTGTGGCTCTGCTGAGAAGGAACGTCCCCACTGTGCTGTGGCTAGGAAGCTCAGAGCGCCAGTCCTTGTGGGGCTGTGGAAGGGCTGCCTAGGGAAGGTGATGGCCAGCAAGAGCTTTCAGTACTATCCCCTTTGGTGTGGGAGCAGTGGCTGGACGTTTCGAATTTCGGAGCTGGGCTCTGGCTGTGCTGAGTGGAAACGTCCCCACTGTGCTGTGGCTAGGAAGCTCAGAGCGCCAGTGCTTGTGGGGCTGTGGAAGGGCTGCCTAGGGAAGGTGATGGCCAGCAAGAGCTTTCAGTGCTAGCCCCTTTGGTGTGGGAGCAGTGGCTGGACCTTTCGAATTTCGGAGCTGGGCTGTGGCTGTGCCGAAAAGGAACGTCCCCACTGTGCTGTGGCTAGGAAGCTCAGAGCGCCAGTGCTTGTGGGGCTGTGGAAGGGCTGCCTAGGGAAGGTGATGGCCAGCATGAGCTTTCAGTGCTAGCCCCTTTGGTGTGGGAGCAGTGGCTGGACGTTTTGAATTTCGGAGCTGGGCTCTGGCTGTGCTGAGTGGAAACGTCCCCACTATGCTGTGGCTAGGAAGCTCAGAGCGCCAGTGCTTGTGGGGCTGTGGAAGGGCTGCCTAGGGAAGGTGCTGGCCAGCAAGAGCTTTCAGTGCTAGCCCCTTTGGTGTGGGAGCAGTGGCTGGACGTTTCCGACTTGGGAGCTGGGCTCTGGCTGTGCTGAGAAGGAACGTCCCCACTGTGCTGTGGCTAGGAAGCTCAGAGCGCCAGTGCTTGTGGGGCTGTGGAAGGGCTGCCTAGGGAAGGTGATGGCCAGCATGAGCTTTCAGTGCTAGCCCCTTTGGTGTGGGAGCAGTGGCTGGACGTTTTGAATTTCGGAGCTGGGCTCTGGCTGTGCCGAGAAGGACCGTCCCCACTGTGCTGTGGCTAGGAAGCTCAGAGCGCCAGTGCTTGTGGGGCTGTGGAAGGGCTGCCTAGGGAAGGTGATGGCCAGCAAGAGCTTTCAGTGCTAGCCCCTTTGGTGTGGGAGCAGTGGCTGGACGTTTCCGACTTGGGAGCTGGGCTGTGGCTGTGCCGAGAAGGAACGTCCCCACTGTGCTGTGGCTAGGAAGCTCAGAGCGCCAGTCCTTGTGGGGCTGTGGAAGGGCTGCCTAGGGAAGGTGATGGCCAGCAAGAGCTTTCAGTGCTAGCCCCTTTGGTGTGGGAGCAGTGGCTGGACGTTTTGAATTTCGGAGCTGGGCTGTGGCTGTGCCGAGAAGGAACGTCCCCACTGTGCTGTGGCTAGGAAGGTCACAGCGCCAGTGCTTGTGGGGCTGTGGAAGGGCTGCCTGGGGAAGGTGATGGCCAGCAAGTGCTTTCAGTGCTAGCCCCTTTGGTGTGGGAGCAGTGGCTGGACGTTTTGAATTTCGGAGCTGGGCTCTGGCTGTGCTGAGTGGAAACGTCCCCACTGTGCTGTGGCTAGGAAGCTCAGAGCGCCAGTGCTTGTGGGGCTGTGGAAGGGCTGCCTAGGGCAGGTGATGGCCAGCAAGAGCTTTCAGTGCTAGCCCCTTTGGTGTGGGAGCAGTGGCTGGACGTTTTGAATTTCGGAGCTGGGCTGTGGCTGTGCTGAGAAGGAATGTCCCCACTGTGCTGTGGCTAGGAAGGTCACAGCGCCTGTGCTTGTGGGGCTGTGGAAGGGCTGCCTAGGGAAGGTGCTGGCCAGCAAGAGCTTTCAGTGATAGCCCCTTTGGTGTGGGAGCAGTGGCTGGACGTTTTGAATTTCGGAGCTGGGCTCTGGCTGTGCCGAGAAGGAACGTCCCCACTGTGCTGTGGCTAGGAAGCTCAGAGCGCCAGTGCTTGTGGGGCTGTGGAAGGGCTGCCTAGGGAAGGTGATGGCCAGCAAGAGCTTTCAGTGCTAGCCCCTTTGGTGTGGGAGCAGTGGCTGGACGTTTCGAATTTCGGAGCTGGGCTCTAGCTGTGCCGAGAAGGACCGTCCCCACTGTGCTGTGGCTAGGAAGCTCAGAGCGCCAGTGCTTGTGGGGCTGTGGAAGGGCTGCCTAGGGAAGGTGATGGCCAGCAAGCGCTTTCAGTACTAGCCCCTTTGGTGTGGGAGCAGTGGCTGGACGTTTTGAATTTCGGAGCTGGGCTGTGGCTGTGCCGAGAAGGAACGTCCCCACTGTGCTGTGGCTAGGAAGCTCAGAGCGCCAGTGCTTGTGGGGCTGTGGAAGGGCTGCCTAGGGAAGGTGATGGCCAGCAAGAGCTTTCAGTACTATCCCCTTTGGTGTGGGAGCAGTGGCTGGACGTTTCGAGTTTCGGAGCTGTGCTGTGGCTGTGCCGAGAAGGAACGTCCCCACTGTGCTGTGGCTAGGAAGCTCAGAGCGCCAGTGCTTGTGGGGCTGTGGAAGGGCTGCCTAGGGAAGGTGATGGCCAGCAAGAGCTTTCAGTGCTAGCCCCTTTGGTGTGGGAGCAGTGGCTGGACGTTTTGAATTTCGGAGCTGGGCTCTGGCTGTGCTGAGTGGAAACGTCCCCACTGTGCTGTGGCTAGGAAGCTCAGAGCGCCAGTGCTTGTGGGGCTGTGGAAGGGCTGCCTAGGGAAGGTGATGGCCAGCAAGAGCTTTCAGTGCTAGCCCCTTTGGTGTGGGAGCAGTGGCTGGACGTTTTGAATTTCGGAGCTGGGCTCTGGCTGTGCTGAGTGAAAACGTCCCCACTGTGCTGTGGCTAGGAAGCTCAGAGCGCCAGTGCTTGTGGGGCTGTGGAAGGGCTGCCTAGGGAAGGTGCTGGCCAGCAAGAGCTTTCAGTGCTAGCCCCTTTGGTGTGGGAGCAGTGGCTGGACGTTTCCGACTTGGGAGCTGGGCTCTGGCTGTGCTGAGAAGGAACGTCCCCACTGTGCTGTGGCTAGGAAGCTCAGAGCGCCAGTGCTTGTGGGGCTGTGGAAGGGCTGCCTAGGGAAGGTGATGGCCAGCAAGAGCTTTCAGTGCTAGCCCCTTTGGTGTGGGAGCAGTGGCTGGACGTTTCGAATTTCGGAGCTGGGCTGTGGCTGTGCTGAGAAGGAACGTCCCCACTGTGCTGTGGCTAGGAAGCTCAGAGCGCCAGTGCTTGTGGGGCTGTGGAAGGGCTGCCTAGGGAAGGTGATGGCCAGCAAGAGCTTTCAGTGCTAGCCCCTTTGGTGTGGGAGCAGTGGCTGGAGCTTTCGAATTTCGGAGCTGGGCTGTGGCTGTGCCGAGAAGGAACGTCCCCACTGTGCTGTGGCTAGGAAGCTCAGAGCGCCAGTGCTTGTGGGGCTGTGGAAGGGCTGCCTAGGGAAGGTGATGGCCAGCAAGAGCTTTCAGTGCTAGCCCCTTTGGTGTGGGAGCAGTGGCTGGACGTTTCGAATTTCGGAGCTGGGCTGTGGCTGTGCCGAGAAGGACCGTCCCCACTGTGCTGTGGCTAGGAAGCTCAGAGCGCCAGTGCTTGTGGGGCTGTGGAAGGGCTGCCTAGGGCAGGTGATGGCCAGCAAGAGCTTTCAGTGCTAGCCCCTTTGGTGTGGGAGCAGTGGCTGGACGTTTTGAATTTCGGAGCTGGGCTGTGGCTGTGCCAAGAAGGAACATCCCCACTGTGCTGTGGCTAGGAAGCTCAGAGCGCCAGTGCTTGTGGGGCTGTGGAAGGGCTGCCTAGGGAAGGTGATGGCCAGCTAGAGCTTTCAGTGCTAGCCCCTTTGGTGTGGGAGCAGTGGCTGGACCTTTCGAATTTCGGAGCTGGGCTCTAGCTTTGCTCAGAAGCACCGTCCCCACTGTGCTGTGACTAGGAAGCTCAGAGCGCCAGTGCTTGTGGGGCTGTGGAAGGGCTGCCTAGGGAAGGTGATGGCCAGCAAGTGCTTTCAGTGCTAGCCCCTTTGGTGTGGGAGCAGTGGCTGGACGTTTTGAATTTCGGAGCTGGGCTGTGGCTGTGCCGAGAAGGAACGTCCCCACTGTGCTGTGGCTAGGAAGCTCAGAGCGCCAGTGCTTGTGGGGCTGTGGAAGGGCTGCCTGGGGAAGGTGATGGCCAGCAAGAGCTTTCAGTGCTAGCCCCTTTGGTGTGGGAGCAGTGGCTTGACGTTTCCGATTTCGGAGCTTGGCTCTGGCTGTGCTGAGAAGGAACGTCCCCACTGTGCTGTGGCTAGGAAGCTCAGAGCGCCAGTGCTTGTGGGGCTGTGGAAGGGCTGCCTAGGGAAGGTGATGGCCAGCAAGAGCTTTCAGTGCTAGCCCCTTTGGTGTGGGAGCAGTGGCTGGACGTTTCCGATTTGGGAGCTGGGCTCTGGCTGTGCTGAGTGGAAACGTCCCCACTGTGCTGTGGCTAGGAAGCTCAGAACGCCAGTGCTTGTGGGGCTGTGGAAGGGCTGCCTAGGGAAGGTGATGGCCAGCAAGAGCTTTCAGTGCTAGCCCCTTTGGTGTGGGAGCAGTGGCTGGACGTTTTGAATTTCGGAGCTGGGCTCTGGCTGTGCCGAGAAGGAACGTCCCCACTGTGCTGTGGCTAGGAAGCTCAGAGCGCCAGTGCTTGTGGGGCTGTGGAAGGGCTGCCTAGGGAAGGTGATGGCCAGCAAGAGCTTTCAGTGCTAGCCCCTTTGGTGTGGGAGCAGTGGCTGGACGTTTCGAATTTCGGAGCTGGGCTCTGGCTGTGCTGAGTGGAAACGTCCCCACTGTGCTGTGGCTAGGAAGCTCAGAGCGCCAGTGCTTGTGGGGCTGTGGAAGGGCTGCCTAGGGAAGGTGCTGGCCAGCAAGAGCTTTCAGTGCTAGCCCCTTTGGTGTGGGAGCAGTGGCTGGACGTTTTGAATTTCGGAGCTGGGCTCTGGCTGTGCCGAGAAGGAACGTCCCCACTGTGCTGTGGCTAGGAAGCTCAGAGCGCCAGTGCTTGTGGGGCTGTGGAAGGGCTGCCTAGGGAAGGTGATGGCCAGCAAGAGCTTTCAGTGCTAGCCCCTTTGGTGTGGGAGCAGTGGCTGGACGTTTCGAATTTCGGAGCTGGGCTCTGGCTGTGCTGAGAAGGACCGTCCCCACTGTGCTGTGGCTAGGAAGCTCAGAGCGCCAGTGCTTGTGGGGCTGTGGAAGGGCTGCCTAGGGAAGGTGATGGCCAGCAAGCGCTTTCAGTACTAGCCCCTTTGGTGTGGGAGCAGTGGCTGGACCTTTCGAATTTCGGAGCTGGGCTGTGGCTGTGCTGAGAAGGAACGTCCCCAGTGTGCTGTGGCTAGGAAGCTCAGAGCGCCAGTGCTTGTGGGGCTGTGGAAGGGCTGCCTAGGGAAGGTGATGGCCAGCAAGAGCTTTCAGTACTATCCCCTTTGGTGTGGGAGCAGTGGCTGGACGTTTCGAATTTCGGAGCTGGGCTCTGGCTGTGCTGAGTGGAAACGTCCCCACTGTGCTGTGGCTAGGAAGCTCAGAGCGCCAGTGCTTGTGGGGCTGTGGAAGGGCTGCCTAGGGCAGGTGATGGCCAGCAAGAGCTTTCAGTGCTAGCCCCTTTGGTGTGGGAGCAGTGGCTGGACGTTTCCGACGTGGGAGCTGGGCTGTGGCTGTGCCGAGAAGGAACGTCCCCACTGTGCTGTGGCTAGGAAGCTCAGAGCGCCAGTGCTTGTGGGGCTGTGGAAGGGCTGCCTAGGGAAGGTGATGGCCAGCAAGAGCTTTCAGTGCTAGCCCCTTTGGTGTGGGAGCAGTGGCTGGACGTTTCGAATTTCGGAGCTGGGCTGTGGCTGTGCCGAGAAGGAACGTCCCCACTGTGCTGTGGCTAGGAAGCTCAGAGCGCCAGTGCTTGTGGGGCTGTGGAAGGGCTGGCTAGGGCAGGTGATGGCCAGCAAGAGCTTTCAGTGCTAGCCCCTTTGGTGTGGGAGCAGTGGCTGGACGTTTTGAATTTCGGAGCTGGGCTCTGGCTGTGCCGAGAAGGAACGTCCCCACTGTGCTGTGGCTAGGAAGCTCAGAGCGCCAGTGCTTGTGGGGCTGTGGAAGGGCTGCCTAGGGAAGGTGATGGCCAGCAAGAGCTTTCAGTGCTAGCCCCTTTGGTGTGGGAGCAGTGGCTGGACGTTTCGAATTTCGGAGCTGGGCTCTGGCTGTGCTGAGTGGAAACGTCCCCACTGTGCTGTGGCTAGGAAGCTCAGAGCGCCAGTGCTTGTGGGGCTGTGGAAGGGCTGCCTAGGGAAGGTGCTGGCCAGCAAGAGCTTTCAGTGCTAGCCCCTTTGGTGTGGGAGCAGTGGCTGGACGTTTTGAATTTCGGAGCTGGGCTCTGGCTGTGCCGAGAAGGAACGTCCCCACTGTGCTGTGGCTAGGAAGCTCAGAGCGCCAGTGCTTGTGGGGCTGTGGAAGGGCTGCCTAGGGAAGGTGATGGCCAGCAAGAGCTTTCAGTGCTAGCCCCTTTGGTGTGGGAGCAGTGGCTGGACGTTTCGAATTTCGGAGCTGGGCTCTGGCTGTGCTGAGAAGGACCGTCCCCACTGTGCTGTGGCTAGGAAGCTCAGAGCGCCAGTGCTTGTGGGGCTGTGGAAGGGCTGCCTAGGGAAGGTGATGGCCAGCAAGCGCTTTCAGTACTAGCCCCTTTGGTGTGGGAGCAGTGGCTGGACCTTTCGAATTTCGGAGCTGGGCTGTGGCTGTGCTGAGAAGGAACGTCCCCAGTGTGCTGTGGCTAGGAAGCTCAGAGCGCCAGTGCTTGTGGGGCTGTGGAAGGGCTGCCTAGGGAAGGTGATGGCCAGCAAGAGCTTTCAGTACTATCCCCTTTGGTGTGGGAGCAGTGGCTGGACGTTTCGAATTTCGGAGCTGGGCTCTGGCTGTGCTGAGTGGAAACGTCCCCACTGTGCTGTGGCTAGGAAGCTCAGAGCGCCAGTGCTTGTGGGGCTGTGGAAGGGCTGCCTAGGGCAGGTGATGGCCAGCAAGAGCTTTCAGTGCTAGCCCCTTTGGTGTGGGAGCAGTGGCTGGACGTTTCCGACGTGGGAGCTGGGCTGTGGCTGTGCCGAGAAGGAACGTCCCCACTGTGCTGTGGCTAGGAAGCTCAGAGCGCCAGTGCTTGTGGGGCTGTGGAAGGGCTGCCTAGGGAAGGTGATGGCCAGCAAGAGCTTTCAGTGCTAGCCCCTTTGGTGTGGGAGCAGTGGCTGGACGTTTCGAATTTCGGAGCTGGGCTGTGGCTGTGCCGAGAAGGAACGTCCCCACTGTGCTGTGGCTAGGAAGCTCAGAGCGCCAGTGCTTGTGGGGCTGTGGAAGGGCTGGCTAGGGCAGGTGATGGCCAGCAAGAGCTTTCAGTGCTAGCCCCTTTGGTGTGGGAGCAGTGGCTGGACGTTTTGAATTTCGGAGCTGGGCTCTGGCTGTGCTGAGTGGAAACGTCCCCACTATGCTGTGGCTAGGAAGCTCAGAGCGCCAGTGCTTGTGGGGCTGTGGAAGGGCTGCCTAGGGAAGGTGATGGCCAGCAAGAGCTTTCAGTGCTAGCCCCTTTGGTGTGGGAGCAGTGGCTGGACGTTTCCGACTTGGGAGCTGGGCTCTGGCTGTGCTGAGAAGGAACGTCCCCACTGTGCTGTGGCTAGGAAGCTCAGAGCGCCAGTGCTTGTGGGGCTGTGGAAGGGCTGCCTAGGGAAGGTGATGGCCAGCATGAGCTTTCAGTGCTAGCCCCTTAAGTGTGGGAGCAGTGGCTGGACGTTTTGAATTTCGGAGCTGGGCTCTGGCTGTGCCGAGAAGGACCGTCCCCACTGTGCTGTGGCTAGGAAGCTCAGAGCGCCAGTGCTTGTGGGGCTGTGGAAGGGCTGCCTAGGGAAGGTGATGGCCAGCAAGAGCTTTCAGTGCTAGCCCCTTTGGTGTGGGAGCAGTGGCTGGACGTTTCCGACTTGGGAGTTGGGCTGTGGCTGTGCCGAGAAGGAACGTCCCCACTGTGCTGTGGCTAGGAAGCTCAGAGCGCCAGTCCTTGTGGGGCTGTGGAAGGGCTGCCTAGGGAAGGTGATGGCCAGCAAGAGCTTTCAGTGCTAGCCCCTTTGGTGTGGGAGCAGTGGCTGGACGTTTTGAATTTCGGAGCTGGGCTGTGGCTGTGCCGAGAAGGAACGTCCCCACTGTGCTGTGGCTAGGAAGGTCACAGCGCCAGTGCTTGTGGGGCTGTGGAAGGGCTGCCTAGGGCAGGTGATGGCCAGCAAGAGCTTTCAGTGCTAGCCCCTTTGGTGTGGGAGCAGTGGCTGGACGTTTTGAATTTCGGAGCTGGGCTGTGGCTGTGCTGAGAAGGAACGTCCCCACTGTGCTGTGGCTAGGAAGGTCACAGCGCCTGTGCTTGTGGGGCTGTGGAAGGGCTGCCTAGGGAAGGTGCTGGCCAGCAAGAGCTTTCAGTGATAGCCCCTTTGGTGTGGGAGCAGTGGCTGGACGTTTTGAATTTCGGAGCTGGGCTCTGGCTGTGCCGAGAAGGAACGTCCCCACTGTGCTGTGGCTAGGAAGCTCAGAGCGCCAGTGCTTGTGGGGCTGTGGAAGGGCTGCCTAGGGAAGGTGATGGCCAGCAAGAGCTTTCAGTGCTAGCCCCTTTGGTGTGGGAGCAGTGGCTGGACGTTTCCGACTTGGGAGTTGGGCTGTGGCTGTGCCGAGAAGGAACGTCCCCACTGTGCTGTGGCTAGGAAGCTCAGAGCGCCAGTGCTTGTGGGGCTGTGGAAGGGCTGCCTAGGGAAGGTGATGGCCAGCAAGAGCTTTCAGTGCTAGCCCCTTTGGTGTGGGAGCAGTGGCTGGACGTTTCGAATTTCGGAGCTGGGCTGTGGCTGTGCCGAGAAGGACCGTCCCCACTGTGCTGTGGCTAGGAAGCTCAGAGCGCCAGTGCTTGTGGGGCTGTGGAAGGGCTGCCTAGGGAAGGTGATGGCCAGCAAGCGCTTTCAGTACTAGCCCCTTTGGTGTGGGAGCAGTGGCTGGACGTTTTGAATTTCGGAGCTGGGCTGTGGCTGTGCCGAGAAGGAACGTCCCCACTGTGCTGTGGCTAGGAAGCTCAGAGCGCCAGTGCTTGTGGGGCTGTGGAAGGGCTGCCTAGGTCAGGTGATGGCCAGCAAGAGCTTTCAGTACTATCCCCTTTGGTGTGGGAGCAGTGGCTGGACGTTTCGAGTTTCGGAGCTGTGCTGTGGCTGTGCCGAGAAGGAACGTCCCCACTGTGCTGTGGCTAGGAAGCTCAGAGCGCCAGTGCTTGTGGGGCTGTGGAAGGGCTGCCTAGGGAAGGTGATGGCCAGCAAGAGCTTTCAGTGCTAGCCCCTTTGGTGTGGGAGCAGTGGCTGGACGTTTTGAATTTCGGAGCTGGGCTCTGGCTGTGCCGAGAAGGACCGTCCCCACTGTGCTGTGGCTAGGAAGCTCAGAGCGCCAGTGCTTGTGGGGCTGTGGAAGGGCTGCCTAGGGAAGGTGATGGCCAGCATGAGCTTTCAGTGCTAGCCCCTTAAGTGTGGGAGCAGTGGCTGGACGTTTTGAATTTCGGAGCTGGGCTCTGGCTGTGCCGAGAAGGACCGTCCCCACTGTGCTGTGGCTAGGAAGCTCAGAGCGCCAGTGCTTGTGGGGCTGTGGAAGGGCTGCCTAGGGAAGGTGATGGCCAGCAAGAGCTTTCAGTGCTAGCCCCTTTGGTGTGGGAGCAGTGGCTGGACGTTTCCGACTTGGGAGTTGGGCTGTGGCTGTGCCGAGAAGGAACGTCCCCACTGTGCTGTGGCTAGGAAGCTCAGAGCGCCAGTCCTTGTGGGGCTGTGGAAGGGCTGCCTAGGGAAGGTGATGGCCAGCAAGAGCTTTCAGTGCTAGCCCCTTTGGTGTGGGAGCAGTGGCTGGACGTTTTGAATTTCGGAGCTGGGCTGTGGCTGTGCCGAGAAGGAACGTCCCCACTGTGCTGTGGCTAGGAAGGTCACAGCGCCAGTGCTTGTGGGGCTGTGGAAGGGCTGCCTAGGGCAGGTGATGGCCAGCAAGAGCTTTCAGTGCTAGCCCCTTTGGTGTGGGAGCAGTGGCTGGACGTTTTGAATTTCGGAGCTGGGCTGTGGCTGTGCTGAGAAGGAACGTCCCCACTGTGCTGTGGCTAGGAAGGTCACAGCGCCTGTGCTTGTGGGGCTGTGGAAGGGCTGCCTAGGGAAGGTGCTGGCCAGCAAGAGCTTTCAGTGATAGCCCCTTTGGTGTGGGAGCAGTGGCTGGACGTTTTGAATTTCGGAGCTGGGCTCTGGCTGTGCCGAGAAGGAACGTCCCCACTGTGCTGTGGCTAGGAAGCTCAGAGCGCCAGTGCTTGTGGGGCTGTGGAAGGGCTGCCTAGGGAAGGTGATGGCCAGCAAGAGCTTTCAGTGCTAGCCCCTTTGGTGTGGGAGCAGTGGCTGGACGTTTCCGACTTGGGAGTTGGGCTGTGGCTGTGCCGAGAAGGAACGTCCCCACTGTGCTGTGGCTAGGAAGCTCAGAGCGCCAGTGCTTGTGGGGCTGTGGAAGGGCTGCCTAGGGAAGGTGATGGCCAGCAAGAGCTTTCAGTGCTAGCCCCTTTGGTGTGGGAGCAGTGGCTGGACGTTTCGAATTTCGGAGCTGGGCTGTGGCTGTGCCGAGAAGGACCGTCCCCACTGTGCTGTGGCTAGGAAGCTCAGAGCGCCAGTGCTTGTGGGGCTGTGGAAGGGCTGCCTAGGGAAGGTGATGGCCAGCAAGCGCTTTCAGTACTAGCCCCTTTGGTGTGGGAGCAGTGGCTGGACGTTTTGAATTTCGGAGCTGGGCTGTGGCTGTGCCGAGAAGGAACGTCCCCACTGTGCTGTGGCTAGGAAGCTCAGAGCGCCAGTGCTTGTGGGGCTGTGGAAGGGCTGCCTAGGTCAGGTGATGGCCAGCAAGAGCTTTCAGTACTATCCCCTTTGGTGTGGGAGCAGTGGCTGGACGTTTCGAGTTTCGGAGCTGTGCTGTGGCTGTGCCGAGAAGGAACGTCCCCACTGTGCTGTGGCTAGGAAGCTCAGAGCGCCAGTGCTTGTGGGGCTGTGGAAGGGCTGCCTAGGGAAGGTGATGGCCAGCAAGAGCTTTCAGTGCTAGCCCCTTTGGTGTGGGAGCAGTGGCTGGACGTTTTGAATTTCGGAGCTGGGCTGTGGCTGTGCCGAGAAGGAACGTCCCCACTGTGCTGTGGCTAGGAAGGTCACAGCGCCAGTGCTTGTGGGGCTGTGGAAGGGCTGCCTAGGGCAGGTGATGGCCAGCAAGAGCTTTCAGTGCTAGCCCCTTTGGTGTGGGAGCAGTGGCTGGACGTTTTGAATTTCGGAGCTGGGCTGTGGCTGTGCTGAGAAGGAACGTCCCCACTGTGCTGTGGCTAGGAAGGTCACAGCGCCTGTGCTTGTGGGGCTGTGGAAGGGCTGCCTAGGGAAGGTGCTGGCCAGCAAGAGCTTTCAGTGATAGCCCCTTTGGTGTGGGAGCAGTGGCTGGACGTTTTGAATTTCGGAGCTGGGCTCTGGCTGTGCCGAGAAGGAACGTCCCCACTGTGCTGTGGCTAGGAAGCTCAGAGCGCCAGTGCTTGTGGGGCTGTGGAAGGGCTGCCTAGGGAAGGTGATGGCCAGCAAGAGCTTTCAGTGCTAGCCCCTTTGGTGTGGGAGCAGTGGCTGGACGTTTCCGACTTGGGAGTTGGGCTGTGGCTGTGCCGAGAAGGAACGTCCCCACTGTGCTGTGGCTAGGAAGCTCAGAGCGCCAGTGCTTGTGGGGCTGTGGAAGGGCTGCCTAGGGAAGGTGATGGCCAGCAAGAGCTTTCAGTGCTAGCCCCTTTGGTGTGGGAGCAGTGGCTGGACGTTTCGAATTTCGGAGCTGGGCTGTGGCTGTGCCGAGAAGGACCGTCCCCACTGTGCTGTGGCTAGGAAGCTCAGAGCGCCAGTGCTTGTGGGGCTGTGGAAGGGCTGCCTAGGGAAGGTGATGGCCAGCAAGCGCTTTCAGTACTAGCCCCTTTGGTGTGGGAGCAGTGGCTGGACGTTTTGAATTTCGGAGCTGGGCTGTGGCTGTGCCGAGAAGGAACGTCCCCACTGTGCTGTGGCTAGGAAGCTCAGAGCGCCAGTGCTTGTGGGGCTGTGGAAGGGCTGCCTAGGTCAGGTGATGGCCAGCAAGAGCTTTCAGTACTATCCCCTTTGGTGTGGGAGCAGTGGCTGGACGTTTCGAGTTTCGGAGCTGTGCTGTGGCTGTGCCGAGAAGGAACGTCCCCACTGTGCTGTGGCTAGGAAGCTCAGAGCGCCAGTGCTTGTGGGGCTGTGGAAGGGCTGCCTAGGGAAGGTGATGGCCAGCAAGAGCTTTCAGTGCTAGCCCCTTTGGTGTGGGAGCAGTGGCTGGACGTTTTGAATTTCGGAGCTGGGCTCTGGCTGTGCCGAGAAGGACCGTCCCCACTGTGCTGTGGCTAGGAAGCTCAGAGCGCCAGTGCTTGTGGGGCTGTGGAAGGGCTGCCTAGGGAAGGTGATGGCCAGCATGAGCTTTCAGTGCTAGCCCCTTAAGTGTGGGAGCAGTGGCTGGACGTTTTGAATTTCGGAGCTGGGCTCTGGCTGTGCCGAGAAGGACCGTCCCCACTGTGCTGTGGCTAGGAAGCTCAGAGCGCCAGTGCTTGTGGGGCTGTGGAAGGGCTGCCTAGGGAAGGTGATGGCCAGCAAGAGCTTTCAGTGCTAGCCCCTTTGGTGTGGGAGCAGTGGCTGGACGTTTCCGACTTGGGAGTTGGGCTGTGGCTGTGCCGAGAAGGAACGTCCCCACTGTGCTGTGGCTAGGAAGCTCAGAGCGCCAGTCCTTGTGGGGCTGTGGAAGGGCTGCCTAGGGAAGGTGATGGCCAGCAAGAGCTTTCAGTGCTAGCCCCTTTGGTGTGGGAGCAGTGGCTGGACGTTTTGAATTTCGGAGCTGGGCTGTGGCTGTGCCGAGAAGGAACGTCCCCACTGTGCTGTGGCTAGGAAGGTCACAGCGCCAGTGCTTGTGGGGCTGTGGAAGGGCTGCCTAGGGCAGGTGATGGCCAGCAAGAGCTTTCAGTGCTAGCCCCTTTGGTGTGGGAGCAGTGGCTGGACGTTTTGAATTTCGGAGCTGGGCTGTGGCTGTGCTGAGAAGGAACGTCCCCACTGTGCTGTGGCTAGGAAGGTCACAGCGCCTGTGCTTGTGGGGCTGTGGAAGGGCTGCCTAGGGAAGGTGCTGGCCAGCAAGAGCTTTCAGTGATAGCCCCTTTGGTGTGGGAGCAGTGGCTGGACGTTTTGAATTTCGGAGCTGGGCTCTGGCTGTGCCGAGAAGGAACGTCCCCACTGTGCTGTGGCTAGGAAGCTCAGAGCGCCAGTGCTTGTGGGGCTGTGGAAGGGCTGCCTAGGGAAGGTGATGGCCAGCAAGAGCTTTCAGTGCTAGCCCCTTTGGTGTGGGAGCAGTGGCTGGACGTTTCCGACTTGGGAGTTGGGCTGTGGCTGTGCCGAGAAGGAACGTCCCCACTGTGCTGTGGCTAGGAAGCTCAGAGCGCCAGTGCTTGTGGGGCTGTGGAAGGGCTGCCTAGGGAAGGTGATGGCCAGCAAGAGCTTTCAGTGCTAGCCCCTTTGGTGTGGGAGCAGTGGCTGGACGTTTCGAATTTCGGAGCTGGGCTGTGGCTGTGCCGAGAAGGACCGTCCCCACTGTGCTGTGGCTAGGAAGCTCAGAGCGCCAGTGCTTGTGGGGCTGTGGAAGGGCTGCCTAGGGAAGGTGATGGCCAGCAAGCGCTTTCAGTACTAGCCCCTTTGGTGTGGGAGCAGTGGCTGGACGTTTTGAATTTCGGAGCTGGGCTGTGGCTGTGCCGAGAAGGAACGTCCCCACTGTGCTGTGGCTAGGAAGCTCAGAGCGCCAGTGCTTGTGGGGCTGTGGAAGGGCTGCCTAGGTCAGGTGATGGCCAGCAAGAGCTTTCAGTACTATCCCCTTTGGTGTGGGAGCAGTGGCTGGACGTTTCGAGTTTCGGAGCTGTGCTGTGGCTGTGCCGAGAAGGAACGTCCCCACTGTGCTGTGGCTAGGAAGCTCAGAGCGCCAGTGCTTGTGGGGCTGTGGAAGGGCTGCCTAGGGAAGGTGATGGCCAGCAAGAGCTTTCAGTGCTAGCCCCTTTGGTGTGGGAGCAGTGGCTGGACGTTTTGAATTTCGGAGCTGGGCTCTGGCTGTGCTGAGTGGAAACGTCCCCACTGTGCTGTGGCTAGGAAGCTCAGAGCGCCAGTGCTTGTGGGGCTGTGGAAGGGCTGCCTAGGGCAGGTGATGGCCAGCAAGAGCTTTCAGTGCTAGCCCCTTTGGTGTGGGAGCAGTGGCTGGACGTTTTGAATTTCGGAGCTGGGCTCTGGCTGTGCTGAGTGAAAACGTCCCCACTGTGCTGTGGCTAGGAAGCTCAGAGCGCCAGTGCTTGTGGGGCTGTGGAAGGGCTGCCTAGGGAAGGTGCTGGCCAGCAAGAGCTTTCAGTGCTAGCCCCTTTGGTGTGGGAGCAGTGGCTGGACGTTTCCGACTTGGGAGCTGGGCTCTGGCTGTGCTGAGAAGGAACGTCCCCACTGTGCTGTGGCTAGGAAGCTCAGAGCGCCAGTGCTTGTGGGGCTGTGGAAGGGCTGCCTAGGGAAGGTGATGGCCAGCAAGAGCTTTCAGTGCTAGCCCCTTTGGTGTGGGAGCAGTGGCTGGACGTTTTGAATTTCGGAGCTGGGCTGTGGCTGTGCCGAAAAGGAACGTCCCCAGTGTGCTGTGGCTAGGAAGCTCAGAGCGCCAGTGCTTGTGGGGCTGTGGAAGGGCTGCCTAGGGAAGGTGATGGCCAGCATGAGCTTTCAGTGCTAGCCCCTTTGGTGTGGGAGCAGTGGCTGGACGTTTTGAATTTCGGAGCTGGGCTCTGGCTGTGCCGAGAAGGACCGTCCCCACTGTGCTGTGGCTAGGAAGCTCACAGCGCCAGTGCTTGTGGGGCTGTGGAAGGGCTGCCTAGGGAAGGCTATAGCCAACAAGAGCTTTCAGTGCTAGCCCCTTTGGTGTGGGAGCAGTGGCTGGACGTTTCCGACTTGGGAGCTGGGCTGTGGCTGTGCCGAGAAGGAACGTCCCCACTGTGCTGTGGCTAGGAAGCTCAGAGCGCCAGTCCTTGTGGGGCTGTGGAAGGGCTGCCTAGGGAAGGTGATGGCCAGCAAGAGCTTTCAGTGCTAGCCCCTTTGGTGTGGGAGCAGTGGCTGGACGTTTTCAATTTCGGAGCTGGGCTGTGGCTGTGCTGAGAAGGAACGTCCCCACTGTGCTGTGGCTAGGAAGGTCACAGCGCCAGTGCTTGTGGGGCTGTGGAAGGGCTGCCTGGGGAAGGTGATGGCCAGCAAGCGCTTTCAGTGCTAGCCCCTTTGGGTGTGGGAGCAGTGGCTGGTTGTTTCGAATTTCGGAGCTGGGCTCTGGCTGTGCTAAGTGGAAACGTCCCCACTGTGCTGTGGCTAGGAAGCTCAGAGCGCCAGTGCTTGTGGGGCTGTGGAAGGGCTGCCTAGGGCAGGTGATGGCCAGCAAGAGCTTTCAGTGCTAGCCCCTTTGGTGTGGGAGCAGTGGCTGGACGTTTCCGATTTGGGAGCTGGGCTGTGGCTGTGCTGAGAAGGAACGTCCCCACTGTGCTGTGGCTAGGAAGGTCACAGCGCCTGTGCTTGTGGGGCTGTGGAAGGGCTGCCTAGGGAAGGTGCTGGCCAGCAAGAGCTTTCAGTGCTAGCCCCTTTGGTGTGGGAGCAGTGGCTGGACGTTTTGAATTTCGGAGCTGGGCTCTGGCTGTGCCGAGAAGGAACGTCCCCACTGTGCTGTGGCTAGGAAGCTCAGAGCGCCAGTGCTTGTGGGGCTGTGGAAGGGCTGCCTAGGGAAGGTGATGGCCAGCAAGAGCTTTCAGTGCTAGCCCCTTTGGTGTGGGAGCAGTGGCTGGACGTTTTGAATTTCGGAGCTGGGCTGTGGCTGTGCCGAGAAGGACCGTCCCCACTGTGCTGTGGCTAGGAAGCTCAGAGCGCCAGTGCTTGTGGGGCTGTGGAAGGGCTGCCTAGGGAAGGTGATGGCCAGCAAGCGCTTTCAGTACTAGCCCCTTTGGTGTGGGAGCAGTGGCTGGACGTTTTGAATTTCGGAGCTGGGCTGTGGCTGTGCCGAGAAGGAACGTCCCCACTGTGCTGTGGCTAGGAAGCTCAGAGCGCCAGTGCTTGTGGGGCTGTGGAAGGGCTGCCTAGGGAAGGTGATGGCCAGCAAGAGCTTTCAGTGCTAGCCCCTTTGGTGTGGGAGCATTGGCTGGACGTTTTGAATTTCGGAGCTGGGCTGTGGCGGTGCTGAGTGGAAACGTCCCCACTGTGCTGTGGCTAGGAAGCTCAGAGCGCCAGTGCTTGTGGGGCTGTGGAAGGGCTGCCTAGGGAAGGTGATGGCCAGCAAGAGCTTTCAGTGCTAGCCCCTTTGGTGTGGGAGCAGTGGCTGGACGTTTCCGACTTGGGAGCTGGGCTGTGGCTGTGCTGAGAAGGAACGTCCCCACTGTGCTGTGGCTAGGAAGCTCAGAGCGCCAGTGCTTGTGGGGCTGTGGAAGGGCTGCCTAGGGAAGGTGATGGCCAGCAAGAGCTTTCAGTGCTAGCCCCTTTGGTGTGGGAGCAGTGGCTGGACGTTTTGAATTTCGGAGCTGGGCTCTGGCTGTGCTGAGTGGAAACGTCCCCACTGTGCTGTGGCTAGGAAGCTCAGAGCGCCAGTGCTTGTGGGGCTGTGGAAGGGCTGCCTAGGGAAGGTGCTGGCCAGCAAGAGCTTTCAGTGCTAGCCCCTTTGGTGTGGGAGCAGTGGCTGGACGTTTCCGACTTGGGAGCTGGGCTCTGGCTGTGCTGAGAAGGAACGTCCCCACTGTGCTGTGGCTAGGAAGCTCAGAGCGCCAGTGCTTGTGGGGCTGTGGAAGGGCTGCCTAGGGAAGGTGATGGCCAGCAAGAGCTTTCAGTGCTAGCCCCTTTGGTGTGGGAGCAGTGGCTGGACGTTTCGAATTTCGGAGCTGGGCTCTGGCTGTGCCGAGAAGGAACGTCCCCACTGTGCTGTGGCTAGGAAGCTCAGAGCGCCAGTGCTTGTGGGGCTGTGGAAGGGCTGCCTAGGGAAGGTGATGGCCAGCATGAGCTTTCAGTGCTAGCCCCTTTGGTGTGGGAGCAGTGGCTGGACGTTTTGAATTTCGGAGCTGGGCTCTGGCTGTGCCGAGTAGGACCGTCCCCACTGTGCTGTGGCTAGGAAGCTCAGAGCGCCAGTGCTTGTTGGGCTGTGGAAGGGCTGCCTAGGGAAGGTGATGGCCAGCAAGAGCTTTCAGTGCTAGCCCCTTTGGTGTGGGAGCAGTGGCTGGATGTTTTGAATTTCGGAGCTGGGCTGTGGCTGTGCCGAGAAGGAACGTCCCCACTGTGCTGTGGCTAGGAAGGTCACAGCGCCTGTGCTTGTGGGGCTGTGGAAGGGCTGCCTAGGGAAGGTGATGGCCAGCAAGTGCTTTCAGTGCTAGCCCCTTTGGTGTGGGAGCAGTGGCTGGACGTTTTGAATTTCGGAGCTGGGCTCTGGCTGTGCTGAGTGGAAACGTCCCCACTGTGCTGTGGCTAGGAAGCTCAGAGCGCCAGTGCTTGTGGGGCTGTGGA
Organism: Aptenodytes patagonicus; assembly: GCF_965638725.1. NCBI lineage: Eukaryota > Metazoa > Chordata > Aves > Sphenisciformes > Spheniscidae > Aptenodytes > Aptenodytes patagonicus. The sequence goes on from NW_027472058.1 coordinate 126,814, forward strand.
AGGGCTGCCTAGGGAAGGTGATGGCCAGCAAGCGCTTTCAGTGCTAGCCCCTTTGGGTGTGGGAGCAGTGGCTGGTTGTTTCGAATTTCGGAGCTGGGCTGTGGCTGTGCCGAAAAGGAACGTCCCCACTGTGCTGTGGCTAGGAAGCTCAGAGCGCCAGTGCTTGTGGGGCTGTGGAAGGGCTGCCTAGGGCAGGTGATGGCCAGCAAGAGCTTTCAGTGCTAGCCCCTTTGGTGTGGGAGCAGTGGCTGGACGTTTTGAATTTCGGAGCTGGGCTCTGGCTGTGCCGAGAAGGACCGTCCCCACTGTGCTGTGGCTAGGAAGCTCAGAGCGCCAGTGCTTGTGGGGCTGTGGAAGGGCTGCCTAGGGCAGGTGATGGCCAGCAAGAGCTTTCAGTGCTAGCCCCTTTGGTGTGGGAGCAGTGGCTGGACGTTTCGAATTTCGGAGCTGGGCTCTGGCTGTGCCGAGAAGGACCGTCCCCACTGTGCTGTGGCTAGGAAGCTCAGAGCGCCAGTGCTTGTGGGGCTGTGGAAGGGCTGCCTAGGGCAGGTGATGGCCAGCAAGAGCTTTCAGTGCTAGCCCCTTTGGTGTGGGAGCAGTGGCTGGACGTTTCGAATTTCGGAGCTGGGCTGTGGCTGTGCCGAGAAGGAACGTCCCCACTGTGCTGTGGCTAGGAAGCTCAGAGCGCCAGTGCTTGTGGGGCTGTGGAAGGGCTGCCTAGGGAAGGTGATGGCCAGCAAGAGCTTTCAGTGATAGCCCCTTTGGTGTGGGAGCAGTGGCTGGACATTTCGAATTTCGGAGCTGGGCTGTGGCTGTGCCGAGAAGGAACGTCCCCACTGTGCTGTGGCTAGGAAGGTCACAGCGCCTGTGCTTGTGGGGCTGTGGAAGGGCTGCCTAGGGAAGGTGCTGGCCAGCAAGAGCTTTCAGTGCTAGCCCCTTTGGTGTGGGAGCAGTGGCTGGACGTTTCCGACTTGGGAGCTGGGCTCTGGCTGTGCCGAGAAGGAACGTCCCCACTGTGCTGTGGCTAGGAAGCTCAGAGCGCCAGTGCTTGTGGAGCTGTGGAAGGGCTGCCTAGGGAAGGTGATGGCCAGCAAGAGCTTTCAGTGCTAGCCCCTTTGGTGTGGGAGCAGTGGCTGGACGTTTTGAATTTCGGAGCTGGGCTGTGGCTGTGCCGAGAAGGAACGTCCCCAGTGTGCTGTGGCTAGGAAGCTCAGAGCGCCAGTGCTTGTGGGGCTGTGGAAGGGCTGCCTGGGGAAGGTGATGGCCAGCAAGTGCTTTCAGTGCTAGCCCCTTTGGTGTGGGAGCAGTGGCTGGACGTTTTGAATTTCGGAGCTGGGCTCTGGCTGTGCTGAGAAGGAACGTCCCCACTGTGCTGTGGCTAGGAAGCTCAGAGCGCCAGTGCTTGTGGGGCTGTGGAAGGGCTGCCTGGGGAAGGTGATGGCCAGCAAGCGCTTTCAGTGCTAGCCCCTTTGGGTGTGGGAGCAGTGGCTGGTTGTTTCGAATTTCGGAGCTGGGCTGTGGCTGTGCTGAAAAGGAACGTCCCCACTGTGCTGTGGCTAGGAAGCTCAGAGCGCCAGTGCTTGTGGGGCTGTGGAAGGGCTGCCTAGGGAAGGTGATGGCCAGCAAGAGCTTTCAGTGCTAGCCCCTTTGGTGTGGGAGCAGTGGCTGGACGTTTTGAATTTCGGAGCTGGGCTATGGCTGTGCCGAGAAGGACCGTCCCCACTGTGCTGTGGCTAGGAAGCTCAGAGCGCCAGTGCTTGTGGGGCTGTGGAAGGGCTGCCTAGGGAAGGTGATGGCCAGCAAGAGCTTTCAGTGCTAGCCCCTTTGGTGTGGGAGCAGTGGCTGGACGTTTTGAATTTCGGAGCTGGGCTCTGGCTGTGCCGAGAAGGAACGTCCCCACTGTGCTGTGGCTAGGAAGCTCAGAGCGCCAGTGCTTGTGGGGCTGTGGAAGGGCTGCCTAGGGAAGGTGCTGGCCAGCAAGAGCTTTCAGTGCTAGCCCCTTTGGTGTGGGAGCAGTGGCTGGTTGTTTCGAATTTCGGAGCTGGGCTGTGGCTGTGCCGAAAAGGAACGTCCCCAGTGTGCTGTGGCTAGGAAGCTCAGAGCGCCAGTGCTTGTGGGGCTGTGGAAGGGCTGGCTAGGGCAGGTGATGGCCAGCAAGAGCTTTCAGTGCTAGCCCCTTTGGTGTGGGAGCAGTGGCTGGACGTTTTGAATTTCGGAGCTGGGCTCTGGCTGTGCTGAGAAGGACCGTCCCCACTGTGCTGTGGCTAGGAAGCTCAGAGCGCCAGTGCTTGTGGGGCTGTGGAAGGGCTGCCTAGGGCAGGTGATGGCCAGCAAGCGCTTTCAGTGCTAGCCCCTTTGGTGTGGGAGGAGTGGCTGGACGTTTTGAATTTCGGAGCTGGGCTGTGGCTGTGCTGAGAAGGAACGTCCCCACTGTGCTGTGGCTAGGAAGCTCAGAGCGCCAGTGCTTGTGGGGCTGTGGAAGGGCTGCCTAGGGCAGGTGATGGCCAGCAAGAGCTTTCAGTGCTAGCCCCTTTGGTGTGGGAGCAGTGGCTGGACGTTTTGAATTTCGGAGCTGGGCTGTGGCTGTGCTGAGAAGGAACGTCCCCACTGTGCTGTGGCTAGGAAGCTCAGAGCGCCAGTGCTTGTGGGGCTGTGGAAGGGCTGCCTAGGGCAGGTGACGGCCAGCAAGAGCTTTCAGTGCTAGCCCCTTTGGTGTGGGAGCAGTGGCTGGACGTTTTGAATTTCGGAGCTGGGCTGTGGCTGTGCCGAGAAGGAACGTCCCCAGTGTGCTGTGGCTAGGAAGCTCAGAGCGCCAGTGCTTGTGGGGCTGTGGAAGGGCTGCCTGGGGAAGGTGATGGCCAGCAAGTGCTTTCAGTGCTAGCCCCTTTGGGTGTGGGAGCAGTGGCTGGTTGTTTCGAATTTCGGAGCTGGGCTGTGCCTGTGCTGAGAAGGAACGTCCCCACTGTGCTGTGGCTAGGAAGCTCAGAGCGCCAGTGCTTGTGGGGCTGTGGAAGGGCTGCCTGGGGAAGGTGATGGCCAGCAAGTGCTTTCAGTGCTAGCCCCTTTGGGTGTGGGAGCAGTGGCTGGACGTTTCGAATTTCGGAGCTGGGCTGTGGCTGTGCCGAGAAGGAACGTCCCCACTGTGCTGTGGCTAGGAAGCTCAGAGCGCCAGTGCTTGTGGGGCTGTGGAAGGGCTGCCTAGGGCAGGTGATGGCCAGCAAGAGCTTTCAGTGCTAGCCCCTTTGGTGTGGGAGCAGTGGCTGGACGTTTCCGATTTGGGAGCTGGGCTATGGCTGTGCCGAGAAGGAACGTCCCCACTGTGCTGTGGCTAGGAAGCTCAGAGCGCCAGTGCTTGTGGGGCTGTGGAAGGGCTGCCTAGGGAAGGTGATGGCCAGCAAGAGCTTTCAGTGCTATCCCCTTTCGTGTGGGAGCAGTGGCTGGACGTTTTGAATTTTGGAGCTGGGCTCTGGCTGTGCTGAGTGGAAACGTCACCACTGTGCTGTGGCTAGGAAGCTCAGAGCGCCAGTGCTTGTGGGGCTGTGGAAGGGCTGCCTGGGGAAGGTGATGGCCAGCAAGCGCTTTCAGTGCTAGCCCCTTTGGGTGTGGGAGCAGTGGCTGGTTGTTTCGAATTTCGGAGCTGGGCTATGGCTGTGCCGAGAAGGAACGTCCCCACTGTGCTGTGGCTAGGAAGCTCAGAGCGCCAGTGCTTGTGGGGCTGTGGAAGGGCTGCCTAGGGAAGGTGATGGCCAGCAAGAGCTTTCAGTGCTAGCCCCTTTCGTGTGGGAGCAGTGGCTGGACGTTTTGAATTTTGGAGCTGGGCTCTGGCTGTGCTGAGTGGAAACGTCCCCACTGTGCTGTGGCTAGGAAGCTCAGAGCGCCAGTGCTTGTGGGGCTGTGGAAGGGCTGCCTAGGGCAGGTGATGGCCAGCAAGAGCTTTCAGTGCTAGCCCCTTTGGTGTGGGAGCAGTGGCTGGACGTTTTGAATTTCGGAGCTGGGCTCTGGCTGTGCTGAGAAGGACCGTCCCCACTGTGCTGTGGCTAGGAAGCTCAGAGCGCCAGTGCTTGTGGGGCTGTGGAAGGGCTGCCTAGGGAAGGTGCTGGCCAGCAAGAGCTTTCAGTGCTAGCCCCTTTGGTGTGGGAGCAGTGGCTGGACGTTTTGAATTTCGGAGCTGGGCTGTGGCTGTGCCGAGAAGGAACGTCCCCACTGTGCTGTGGCTAGGAAGCTCAGAGCGCCAGTGCTTGTGGGGCTGTGGAAGGGCTGCCTAGGGCAGGTGATGGCCAGCAAGAGCTTTCAGTGCTAGCCCCTTTGGTGTGGGAGCAGTGGCTGGACGTTTTGAATTTCGGAGCTGGGCTGTGGCTGTGCCGAGAAGGAACGTCCCCACTGTGCTGTGGCTAGGAAGCTCAGAGCGCCAGTGCTTGTGGGGCTGTGGAAGGGCTGCCTAGGGAAGGTGATGGCCAGCAAGAGCTTTCAGTGCTAGCCCCTTTGGTGTGGGAGCAGTGGCTGGACATTTCGAATTTCGGAACTGGGCTGTGGCTGTGCCGAGAAGGAACGTCCCCACTGTGCTGTGGCTAGGAAGGTCACAGCGCCTGTGCTTGTGGGGCTGTGGAAGGGCTGCCTAGGGAAGGTGCTGGCCAGCAAGAGCTTTCAGTGCTAGCCCCTTTGGTGTGGGAGCAGTGGCTGGACGTTTCCGACTTGGGAGCTGGGCTCTGGCTGTGCTGAGAAGGAACGTCCCCACTGTGCTGTGGCTAGGAAGCTCAGAGCGCCAGTGCTTGTGGGGCTGTGGAAGGGCTGCCTAGGGAAGGTGATGGCCAGCAAGAGCTTTCAGTGCTAGCCCCTTTGGTGTGGGAGCAGTGGCTAGACATTTCGAATTTCGGAGCTGGGCTGTGGCTGTGCCGAAAAGGAACGTCCCCACTGTGCTGTGGCTAGGAAGCTCAGAGCGCCAGTGCTTGTGGGGCTGTGGAAGGGCTGCCTAGGGCAGGTGATGGCCAGCATGAGCTTTCAGTGCTAGCCCCTTTGGTGTGGGAGCAGTGGCTGGACGTTTTGAATTTCGGAGCTGGGCTCTGGCTGTGCCGAGAAGGACCGTCCCCACTGTGCTGTGGCTAGGAAGCTCAGAGCGCCAGTGCTTGTGGGGCTGTGGAAGGGCTGCCTAGGGAAGGTGCTGGCCAGCAAGAGCTTTCAGTGCTAGCCCCTTTGGTGTGGGAGCAGTGGCTGGACGTTTCCGACTTGGGAGCTGGGCTGTGGCTGTGCCGAGAAGGAACGTCCCCACTGTGCTGTGGCTAGGAAGCTCAGAGCGCCAGTGCTTGTGGGGCTGTGGAAGGGCTGCCTAGGGCAGGTGATGGCCAGCAAGAGCTTTCAGTGCTAGCCCCTTTGGTGTGGGAGCAGTGGCTGGACGTTTCGAATTTCGGAGCTGGGCTCTGGCTGTGCCGAGAAGGAACGTCCCCACTGTGCTGTGGCTAGGAAGCTCAGAGCGCCAGTGCTTGTGGGGCTGTGGAAGGGCTGCCTAGGGAAGGTGATGGCCAGCAAGAGCTTTCAGTGCTAGACCCTTTGGTGTGGGAGCAGTGGCTGGACCTTTTGAATTTCGGAGCTGGGCTGTGGCTGTGCCGAGAAGGAACGTCCCCACTGTGCTGTGGCTAGGAAGCTCAGAGCGCCAGTGCTTGTGGGGCTGTGGAAGGGCTGCCTAGGGAAGGTGATGGCCAGCAAGCGCTTTCAGTGCTAGCCCCTTTGGTGTGGGAGCAGTGGCTGGACGTTTCCGATTTGGGAGCTGGGCTGTGGCTGTGCCGAGAAGGAACGTCCCCACTGTGCTGTGGCTAGGAAGCTCAGAGCGCCAGTGCTTGTGGGGCTGTGGAAGGGCTGGCTAGGGCAGGTGATGGCCAGCAAGAGCTTTCAGTGCTAGCCCCTTTGGTGTGGGAGCAGTGGCTGGACGTTTTGAATTTCGGAGCTGGGCTGTGGCTGTGCTGAGAAGGAACGTCCCCACTGTGCTGTGGCTAGGAAGCTCAGAGCGCCAGTGCTTGTGGGGCTGTGGAAGGGCTGCCTAGGGCAGGTGATGGCCAGCAAGAGCTTTCAGTGCTAGCCCCTTTGGTGTGGGAGCAGTGGCTGGACGTTTTGAATTTCGGAGCTGGGCTGTGGCTGTGCCGAGAAGGAACGTCCCCACTGTGCTGTGGCTAGGAAGCTCAGAGCGCCAGTGCTTGTGGGGCTGTGGAAGGGCTGCCTAGGGCAGGTGATGGCCAGCAAGAGCTTTCAGTGCTAGACCCTTTGGTGTGGGAGCAGTGGCTGGACCTTTTGAATTTCGGAGCTGGGCTGTGGCTGTGCTGAGAAGGAACGTCCCCACTGTGCTGTGGCTAGGAAGCTCAGAGCGCCAGTGCTTGTGGGGCTGTGGAAGGGCTGCCTAGGGAAGGTGATGGCCAGCAAGAGCTTTCAGTGCTAGCCCCTTTGGTGTGGGAGCAGTGGCTGGACGTTTCCGATTTGGGAGCTGGGCTATGGCTGTGCCGAGAAGGAACGTCCCCACTGTGCTGTGGCTAGGAAGCTCAGAGCGCCAGTGCTTGTGGGGCTGTGGAAGGGCTGCCTAGGGAAGGTGATGGCCAGCAAGAGCTTTCAGTGCTAGCCCCTTTGGTGTGGGAGCAGTGGCTGGACGTTTCGAATTTCGGAGCTGGGCTGTGGCTGTGCCGAGAAGGAACGTCCCCACTGTGCTGTGGCTAGGAAGCTCAGAGCGCCAGTGCTTGTGGGGCTGTGGAAGGGCTGCCTAGGGCAGGTGATGGCCAGCAAGAGCTTTCAGTGCTAGCCCCTTTGGTGTGGGAGCAGTGGCTGGACGTTTTGAATTTCGGAGCTGGGCTCTGGCTGTGCTGAGAAGGAACGTCCCCACTGTGCTGTGGCTAGGAAGCTCAGAGCGCCAGTGCTTGTGGGGCTGTGGAAGGGCTGCCTAGGGAAGGTGATGGCCAGCAAGCGCTTTCAGTGCTAGCCCCTTTGGTGTGGGAGCAGTGGCTGGACATTTCCGATTTGGGAGCTGGGCTCTGGCTGTGCCGAGAAGGAACGTCCCCACTGTGCTGTGGCTAGGAAGCTCAGAGCGCCAGTGCTTGTGGGGCTGTGGAAGGGCTGCCTAGGGCAGGTGATGGCCAGCAAGAGCTTTCAGTGCTAGCCCCTTTGGTGTGGGAGCAGTGGCTGGACGTTTTGAATTTCGGAGCTGGGCTGTGGCTGTGCCGAGAAGGAACGTCCCCACTGTGCTGTGGCTAGGAAGCTCAGAGCGCCAGTGCTTGTGGGGCTGTGGAAGGGCTGCCTAGGGAAGGTGATGGCCAGCAAGAGCTTTCAGTGCTAGCCCCTTTGGTGTGGGAGCAGTGGCTGGACGTTTCGAATTTCGGAGCTGGGCTCTGGCTGTGCCGAGAAGGAACGTCCCCACTGTGCTGTGGCTAGGAAGCTCAGAGCGCCAGTGCTTGTGGGGCTGTGGAAGGGCTGCCTAGGGAAGGTGATGGCCAGCAAGAGCTTTCAGTGCTAGACCCTTTGGTGTGGGAGCAGTGGCTGGACCTTTTGAATTTCGGAGCTGGGCTGTGGCTGTGCTGAGAAGGAACGTCCCCACTGTGCTGTGGCTAGGAAGCTCAGAGCGCCAGTGCTTGTGGGGCTGTGGAAGGGCTGCCTAGGGCAGGTGATGGCCAGCAAGCGCTTTCACTGCTAGCCCCTTTGGTGTGGGAGCAGTGGCTGGACGTTTCCGATTTGGGAGCTTGGCTATGGCTGTGCCGAGAAGGAACGTCCCCACTGTGCTGTGGCTAGGAAGCTCAGAGCGCCAGTGCTTGTGGGGCTGTGGAAGGGCTGCCTAGGGAAGGTGATGGCCAGCAAGTGCTTTCAGTGCTAGCCCCTTTGGTGTGGGAGCAGTGGCTGGACGTTTTGAATTTCGGAGCTGGGCTCTGGCTGTGCTGAGTGGAAACGTCCCCACTGTGCTGTGGCTAGGAAGCTCAGAGCGCCAGTGCTTGTGGGGCTGTGGAAGGGCTGCCTGGGGAAGGTGATGGCCAGCAAGCGCTTTCAGTGCTAGCCCCTTTGGGTGTGGGAGCAGTGGCTGGACGTTTTGAATTTCGGAGCTGGGCTCTGGCTGTGCTGAGAAGGACCGTCCCCACTGTGCTGTGGCTAGGAAGCTCAGAGCGCCAGTGCTTGTGGGGCTGTGGAAGGGCTGCCTAGGGCAGGTGATGGCCAGCAAGAGCTTTCAGTGCTAGCCCCTTTGGTGTGGGAGCAGTGGCTGGACGTTTTGAATTTCGGAGCTGGGCTGTGGCTGTGCCGAGAAGGAACGTCCCCACTGTGCTGTGGCTAGGAAGCTCAGAGCGCCAGTGCTTGTGGGGCTGTGGAAGGGCTGCCTAGGGAAGGTGATGGCCAGCAAGAGCTTTCAGTGTTAGCCCCTTTGGTGTGGGAGCAGTGGCTGGACGTTTTGAATTTCGGAGCTGGGCTCTGGCTGTGCTGAGAAGGACCGTCCCCACTGAGCTGTGGCTAGGAAGCTCAGAGCGCCAGTGCTTGTGGGGCTGTGGAAGGGCTGCCTAGGGAAGGTGATGGCCAGCAAGAGCTTTCAGTGCTAGCCCCTTTGGTGTGGGAGCAGTGGCTGGACGTTTCCGACTTGGGAGCTGGGCTGTGGCTGTGCCGAGAAGGAACGTCCCCACTGTGCTGTGGCTAGGAAGCTCAGAGCGCCAGTGCTTGTGGGGCTGTGGAAGGGCTGCCTAGGGCAGGTGATGGCCAGCAAGAGCTTTCAGTGCTAGCCCCTTTGGTGTGGGAGCAGTGGCTGGACATTTTGAATATCGGAGCTGGGCTCTGGCTGTGCTGAGAAGGAACGTCCCCACTGTGCTGTGGCTAGGAAGCTCAGAGCGCCAGTGCTTGTGGGGCTGTGGAAGGGCTGCCTAGGGAAGGTGACGGCCAGCAAGTGCTTTCAGTGCTAGCCCCTTTGGTGTGGGAGCAGTGGCTGGTTGTTTCGAATTTCGGAGCTGGGCTGTGGCTGTGCTGAGAAGGAACGTCCCCACTGTGCTGTGGCTAGGAAGCTCAGAGCGCCAGTGCTTGTGGGGCTGTGGAAGGGCTGCCTGGGGAAGGTGATGGCCAGCAAGTGCTTTCAGTGCTAGCCCCTTTGGGTGTGGGAGCAGTGGCTGGACGTTTCGAATTTCGGAGCTGGGCTGTGGCTGTGCCGAGAAGGAACGTCCCCACTGTGCTGTGGCTAGGAAGCTCAGAGCGCCAGTGCTTGTGGGGCTGTGGAAGGGCTGCCTAGGGAAGGTGATGGCCAGCAAGTGCTTTCAGTGCTAGCCCCTTTGGTGTGGGAGCAGTGGCTGGACGTTTCCGATTTGGGAGCTGGGCTATGGCTGTGCCGAGAAGGAACGTCCCCACTGTGCTGTGGCTAGGAAGCTCAGAGCGCCAGTGCTTGTGGGGCTGTGGAAGGGCTGCCTAGGGCAGGTGATGGCCAGCAAGAGCTTTCAGTGCTAGCCCCTTTGGTGTGGGAGCAGTGGCTGGACGTTTTGAATTTCGGAGCTGGGCTGTGGCTGTGCCGAGAAGGAACGTCCCCACTGTGCTGTGGCTAGGAAGCTCAGAGCGCCAGTGCTTGTGGGGCTGTGGAAGGGCTGCCTAGGGAAGGTGATGGCCAGCAAGAGCTTTCAGTGCTAGCCCCTTTGGTGTGGGAGCAGTGGCTGGACGTTTCGAATTTCGGAGCTGGGCTCTGGCTGTGCCGAGAAGGAACGTCCCCACTGTGCTGTGGCTAGGAAGCTCAGAGCGCCAGTGCTTGTGGGGCTGAGGAAGTGCTGCCTAGGGAAGGTGATGGCCAGCAAGAGCTTTCAGTGCTAGACCCTTTGGTGTGGGAGCAGTGGCTGGACCTTTTGAATTTCGGAGCTGGGCTGTGGCTGTGCTGAGAAGGAACGTCCCCACTGTGCTGTGGCTAGGAAGCTCAGAGCGCCAGTGCTTGTGGGGCTGTGGAAGGGCTGCCTAGGGCAGGTGATGGCCAGCAAGCGCTTTCACTGCTAGCCCCTTTGGTGTGGGAGCAGTGGCTGGACGTTTCCGATTTGGGAGCTTGGCTATGGCTGTGCCGAGAAGGAACGTCCCCACTGTGCTGTGGCTAGGAAGCTCAGAGCGCCAGTGCTTGTGGGGCTGTGGAAGGGCTGCCTAGGGAAGGTGATGGCCAGCAAGTGCTTTCAGTGCTAGCCCCTTTGGTGTGGGAGCAGTGGCTGGACGTTTTGAATTTCGGAGCTGGGCTCTGGCTGTGCTGAGTGGAAACGTCCCCACTGTGCTGTGGCTAGGAAGCTCAGAGCGCCAGTGCTTGTGGGGCTGTGGAAGGGCTGCCTGGGGAAGGTGATGGCCAGCAAGCGCTATCAGTGCTAGCCCCTTTGGGTGTGGGAGCAGTGGCTGGACGTTTTGAATTTCGGAGCTGGGCTCTGGCTGTGCTGAGAAGGACCGTCCCCACTGTGCTGTGGCTAGGAAGCTCAGAGCGCCAGTGCTTGTGGGGCTGTGGAAGGGCTGCCTAGGGCAGGTGATGGCCAGCAAGAGCTTTCAGTGCTAGCCCCTTTGGTGTGGGAGGAGTGGCTGGACGTTTTGAATTTCGGAGCTGGGCTGTGGCTGTGCCGAGAAGGAACGTCCCCAGTGTGCTGTGGCTAGGAAGCTCAGAGCGCCAGTGCTTGTGGGGCTGTGGAAGGGCTGCCTAGGGCAGGTGATGGCCAGCAAGAGCTTTCAGTGTTAGCCCCTTTGGTGTGGGAGCAGTGGCTGGACGTTTTGAATTTCGGAGCTGGGCTCTGGCTGTGCTGAGAAGGACCGTCCCCACTGTGCTGTGGCTAGGAAGCTCAGAGCGCCAGTGCTTGTGGGGCTGTGGAAGGGCTGCCTAGGGCAGGTGATGGCCAGCAAGAGCTTTCAGTGCTAGCCCCTTTGGTGTGGGAGCAGTGGCTGGACGTTTCCGACTTGGGAGCTGGGCTGTGGCTGTGCCGAGAAGGAACGTCCCCACTGTGCTGTGGCTAGGAAGCTCAGAGCGCCAGTGCTTGTGGGGCTGTGGAAGGGCTGCCTAGGGCAGGTGATGGCCAGCAAGAGCTTTCAGTGCTAGCCCCTTTGGTGTGGGAGCAGTGGCTGGACATTTTGAATATCGGAGCTGGGCTCTGGCTGTGCTGAGAAGGAACGTCCCCACTGTGCTGTGGCTAGGAAGCTCAGAGCGCCAGTGCTTGTGGGGCTGTGGAAGGGCTGCCTAGGGAAGGTGACGGCCAGCAAGTGCTTTCAGTGCTAGCCCCTTTGGTGTGGGAGCAGTGGCTGGTTGTTTCGAATTTCGGAGCTGGGCTGTGGCTGTGCTGAGAAGGAACGTCCCCACTGTGGTGTGGCTAGGAAGGTCACAGCGCCAGTGCTTGTGGGGCTGTGGAAGGGCTGCCTGGGGAAGGTGATGGCCAGCAAGTGCTTTCAGTGCTAGCCCCTTTGGGTGTGGGAGCAGTGGCTGGACGTTTTGAATTTCGGAGCTGGGCTGTGGCTGTGCCGAGAAGGAACGTCCCCACTGTGCTGTGGCTAGGAAGCTCAGAGCGCCAGTGCTTGTGGGGCTGTGGAAGGGCTGCCTAGGGAAGGTGATGGCCAGCAAGTGCTTTCAGTGCTAGCCCCTTTGGTGTGGGAGCAGTGGCTGGACGTTTCCGATTTGGGAGCTGGGCTATGGCTGTGCCGAGAAGGAACGTCCCCACTGTGCTGTGGCTAGGAAGCTCAGAGCGCCAGTGCTTGTGGGGCTGTGGAAGGGCTGCCTAGGGAAGGTGATGGCCAGCAAGTGCTTTCAGTGCTAGCCCCTTTGGTGTGGGAGCAGTGGCTGGACGTTTCGAATTTCGGAGCTGGGCTCTGGCTGTGCCGAGAAGGAACGTCCCCACTGTGCTGTGGCTAGGAAGCTCAGAGCGCCAGTGCTTGTGGGGCTGTGGAAGGGCTGCCTAGGGCAGGTGATGGCCAGCAAGAGCTTTCAGTGCTAGCCCCTTTGGTGTGGGAGCAGTGGCTGGACGTTTTGAATTTCGGAGCTGGGCTCTGGCTGTGCTGAGAAGGAACGTCCCCACTGTGCTGTGGCTAGGAAGCTCAGAGCGCCAGTGCTTGTGGGGCTGTGGAAGGGCTGCCTAGGGAAGGTGATGGCCAGCAAGCGCTTTCAGTGCTAGCCCCTTTGGTGTGGGAGCAGTGGCTGGACATTTCCGATTTGGGAGCTGGGCTGTGGCTGTGCCGAGAAGGAACGTCCCCACTGTGCTGTGGCTAGGAAGCTCAGAGCGCCAGTGCTTGTGGGGCTGTGGAAGGGCTGCCTAGGGCAGGTGATGGCCAGCAAGAGCTTTCAGTGCTAGCCCCTTTGGTGTGGGAGCAGTGGCTGGACGTTTTGAATTTCGGAGCTGGGCTGTGGCTGTGCCGAGAAGGAACGTCCCCACTGTGCTGTGGCTAGGAAGCTCAGAGCGCCAGTGCTTGTGGGGCTGTGGAAGGGCTGCCTAGGGAAGGTGATGGCCAGCAAGTGCTTTCAGTGCTAGCCCCTTTGGTGTGGGAGCAGTGGCTGGACGTTTTGAATTTCGGAGCTGGGCTCTGGCTGTGCTGAGTGGAAACGTCCCCACTGTGCTGTGGCTAGGAAGCTCAGAGCGCCAGTGCTTGTGGGGCTGTGGAAGGGCTGCCTGGGGAAGGTGATGGCCAGCAAGCGCTTTCAGTGCTAGCCCCTTTGGGTGTGGGAGCAGTGGCTGGACGTTTTGAATTTCGGAGCTGGGCTCTGGCTGTGCTGAGAAGGACCGTCCCCACTGTGCTGTGGCTAGGAAGCTCAGAGCGCCAGTGCTTGTGGGGCTGTGGAAGGGCTGCCTAGGGCAGGTGATGGCCAGCAAGAGCTTTCAGTGCTAGCCCCTTTGGTGTGGGAGGAGTGGCTGGACGTTTTGAATTTCGGAGCTGGGCTGTGGCTGTGCCGAGAAGGAACGTCCCCAGTGTGCTGTGGCTAGGAAGCTCAGAGCGCCAGTGCTTGTGGGGCTGTGGAAGGGCTGCCTAGGGAAGGTGATGGCCAGCAAGAGCTTTCAGTGTTAGCCCCTTTGGTGTGGGAGCAGTGGCTGGACGTTTTGAATTTCGGAGCTGGGCTCTGGCTGTGCTGAGAAGGACCGTCCCCACTGTGCTGTGGCTAGGAAGCTCAGAGCGCCAGTGCTTGTGGGGCTGTGGAAGGGCTGCCTAGGGAAGGTGATGGCCAGCAAGAGCTTTCAGTGCTAGCCCCTTTGGTGTGGGAGCAGTGGCTGGACGTTTCCGACTTGGGAGCTGGGCTGTGGCTGTGCCGAGAAGGAACGTCCCCACTGTGCTGTGGCTAGGAAGCTCAGAGCGCCAGTGCTTGTGGGGCTGTGGAAGGGCTGCCTAGGGCAGGTGATGGCCAGCAAGAGCTTTCAGTGCTAGCCCCTTTGGTGTGGGAGCAGTGGCTGGACATTTTGAATATCGGAGCTGGGCTCTGGCTGTGCTGAGAAGGAACGTCCCCACTGTGCTGTGGCTAGGAAGCTCAGAGCGCCAGTGCTTGTGGGGCTGTGGAAGGGCTGCCTAGGGAAGGTGACGGCCAGCAAGTGCTTTCAGTGCTAGCCCCTTTGGTGTGGGAGCAGTGGCTGGTTGTTTCGAATTTCGGAGCTGGGCTGTGGCTGTGCTGAGAAGGAACGTCCCCACTGTGCTGTGGCTAGGAAGCTCAGAGCGCCAGTGCTTGTGGGGCTGTGGAAGGGCTGCCTGGGGAAGGTGATGGCCAGCAAGTGCTTTCAGTGCTAGCCCCTTTGGGTGTGGGAGCAGTGGCTGGACGTTTCGAATTTCGGAGCTGGGCTGTGGCTGTGCCGAGAAGGAACGTCCCCACTGTGCTGTGGCTAGGAAGCTCAGAGCGCCAGTGCTTGTGGGGCTGTGGAAGGGCTGCCTAGGGAAGGTGATGGCCAGCAAGCGCTTTCAGTGCTAGCCCCTTTGGTGTGGGAGCAGTGGCTGGACGTTTCCGATTTGGGAGCTGGGCTATGGCTGTGCCGAGAAGGAACGTCCCCACTGTGCTGTGGCTAGGAAGCTCAGAGCGCCAGTGCTTGTGGGGCTGTGGAAGGGCTGCCTAGGGAAGGTGATGGCCAGCAAGAGCTTTCAGTGCTAGCCCTTTTGGTGTGGGAGCAGTGGCTGGACGTTTTGAATTTTGGAGCTGGGCTCTGGCTGTGCTGAGTGGAAACGTCCCCACTGTGCTGTGTCTAGGAAGCTCAGAGCGCCAGTGCTTGTGGGGCTCTGGAAGGGCTGCCTGGGGAAGGTGATGGCCAGCAAGCGCTTTCAGTGCTAGCCCCTTTGGGTGTGGGAGCAGTGGCTGGTTGTTTCGAATTTCGGAGCTGGGCTATGGCTGTGCCGAGAAGGAACGTCCCCACTGTGCTGTGGCTAGGAAGCTCAGAGCGCCAGTGCTTGTGGGGCTGTGGAAGGGCTGCCTAGGGAAGGTGATGGCCAGCAAGAGCTTTCAGTGCTAGCCCCTTTGGTGTGGGAGCAGTGGCTGGACATTTTGAATTTTGGAGCTGGGCTCTGGCTGTGCTGAGTGGAAACGTCCCCACTGTGCTGTGGCTAGGAAGCTCAGAGCGCCAGTGCTTGTGGGGCTGTGGAAGGGCTGGCTAGGGCAGGTGATGGCCAGCAAGAGCTTTCAGTGCTAGCCCCTTTGGTGTGGGAGCAGTGGCTGGACGTTTTGAATTTCGGAGCTGGGCTCTGGCTGTGCTGAGAAGGACCGTCCCCACTGTGCTGTGGCTAGGAAGCTCAGAGCGCCAGTGCTTGTGGGGCTGTGGAAGGGCTGCCTAGGGCAGGTGATGGCCAGCAAGAGCTTTCAGTGCTAGCCCCTTTGGTGTGGGAGCAGTGGCTGGACGTTTCCGATTTGGGAGCTGGGCTGTGGCTGTGCTGAGAAGGAACGTCCCCACTGTGCTGTGGCTAGGAAGCTCAGAGCGCCAGTGCTTGTGGGGCTGTGGAAGGGCTGCCTAGGGAAGGTGATGGCCAGCAAGAGCTTTCAGTGCTAGCCCCTTTGGTGTGGGAGCAGTGGCTGGACGTTTTGAATTTCGGAGCTGGGCTCTGGCTGTGCCGAGAAGGAACGTCCCCACTGTGCTGTGGCTAGGAAGCTCAGAGCGCCAGTGCTTGTGGGGCTGTGGAAGGGCTGGCTAGGGAAGGTGATGGGCAGCAAGAGCTTTCAGTGCTAGCCCCTTTGGTGTGGGAGCAGTGGCTGGACGTTTTGAATTTCGGAGCTGGGCTGTGGCTGTGCTGAGAAGGACCGTCCCCACTGTGCTGTGGCTAGGAAGCTCAGAGCGCCAGTGCTTGTGGGGCTGTGGAAGGGCTGCCTAGGGAAGGTGATGGCCAGCAAGAGCTTTCAGTGCTAGCCCCTTTGGTGTGGGAGCAGTGGCTGGACCTTTCGAATTTCGGAGCTGGGCTGTGGCTGTGCTGAGTGGAAACGTCCCCACTGTGCTGTGGCTCGGAAGGTCAGAGCGCCAGTGCTTGTGGGGCTGTGGAAGGGCTGCCTAGGGCAGGTGATGGCCAGCAAGAGCTTTCAGTGCTAGCCCCTTTGGTGTGGGAGCAGTGGCTGGACCTTTTGAATTTCGGAGCTGGGCTGTGGCTGTGCCGAGAAGGAACGTCCCCACTGTGCTGTGGCTAGGAAGCTCAGAGCGCCAGAGCTTGTGGGGCTGTGGAAGGGCTGCCTAGGGAAGGTGATGGCCAGCAAGAGCTTTCAGTGCTAGCCCCTTTGGTGTGGGAGCAGTGGCTGGACGTTTTGAATTTCGGAGCTGGGCTGTGGCTGTGCCGAGAAGGAACGTCCCCACTGTGCTGTGGCTAGGAAGCTCAGAGCGCCAGTGCTTGTGGGGCTGTGGAAGGGCTGCCTAGGGAAGGTGATGGCCAGCAAGAGCTTTCAGTGCTAGCCCCTTTGGTGTGGGAGCAGTGGCTGGACCTTTCGAATTTCGGAGCTGGGCTCTGGCTGTGCTGAGTGGAAACGTCCCCACTGTGCTGTGGCTAGGAAGCTCAGAGCGCCAGTGCTTGTGGGGCTGTGGAAGGGCTGCCTAGGGAAGGTGATGGCCAGCAAGCGCTTTCAGTGCTAGCCCCTTTGGTGTGGGAGCAGTGGCTGGACGTTTCGAATTTCGGAGCTGGGCTGTGGCTGTGCCGAGAAGGAACGTCCCCACTGTGCTGTGGCTAGGAAGCTCAGAGCGCCAGTGCTTGTGGGGCTGTGGAAGGGCTGCCTAGGGCAGGTGATGGCCAGCAAGAGCTTTCAGTGCTAGCCCCTTTGGTGTGGGAGCAGTGGCTGGACATTTCCGATTTGGGAGCTGGGCTGTGGCTGTGCTGAGAAGGAACGTCCCCACTGTGCTGTGGCTAGGAAGTCACAGCGCCAGTGCTTGTGGGGCTGTGGAAGGGCTGCCTAGGGAATGTGATGGCCAGCAAGCGCTTTCAGTACTAGCCCCTTTGGTGTGGGAGCAGTGGCTGGACGTTTTGAATTTCGGAGCTGGGCTCTGGCTGTGCTGAGTGGAAACGTCCCCACTGTGCTGTGGCTAGGAAGGTCACAGCGCCTGTGCTTGTGGGGCTGTGGAAGGGCTGCCTAGGGAAGGTGATGGCCAGCAAGAGCTTTCAGTGCTAGCCCCTTTGGTGTGGGAGCAGTGGCTGGACGTTTTGAATTTCGGAGCTGGGCTGTGGCTGTGCCGAGAAGGAACGTCCCCACTGTGCTGTGGCTAGGAAGCTGAGAGCGCCAGTGCTTGTGGGGCTGTGGAAGGGCTGCCTAGGGAAGGTGATGGCCAGCAAGAGCTTTCAGTGCTAGCCCCTTTGGTGTGGGAGCAGTGGCTGGACGTTTTGAATTTCGGAGCTGGGCTGTGGCTGTGCCGAGAAGGAACGTCCCCACTGTGCTGTGGCTAGGAAGCTCAGAGCGCCAGTGCTTGTGGGGCTGTGGAAGGGCTGCCTAGGGAAGGTGATGGCCAGCAAGCGCTTTCAGTGCTAGCCCCTTTGGTGTGGGAGCAGTGGCTGGACGTTTTGAATTTCGGAGCTGGGCTCTGGCTGTGCTGAGTGGAAACGTCCCCAGTGTGCTGTGGCTAGGAAGCTCAGAGCGCCAGTGCTTGTGGGGCTGTGGAAGGGCTGCCTGGGGAAGGTGATAGGCAGCAAGCGCTTTCAGTGCTAGCCCCTTTGGGTGTGGGAGCAGTGGCTGGACGTTTCGAATTTCGGAGCTGGGCTCTGGCTGTGCTGAGAAGGACCGTCCCCACTGTGCTGTGGCTAGGAAGCTCAGAGCGCCAGTGCTTGTGGGGCTGTGGAAGGGCTGGCTAGGGCAGGTGATGGCCAGCAAGAGCTTTCAGTACTCTCCCCTTTGGTGTGGGAGCAGTGGCTGGACGTTTCGAATTTCGGAGCTGTGCTGTGGCTGTGCCGAGAAGGAACGTCCCCACTGTGCTGTGGCTAGGAAGCTCAGAGCGCCAGTGCTTGTGGGGCTGTGGAAGGGCTGCCTAGGGCAGGTGATGGCCAGCAAGAGCTTTCAGTGCTAGCCCCTTTGGTGTGGGAGCAGTGGCTGGACGTTTCCGATTTGGGAGCTTTGGCTCTTGCTGTGCTGAGAAGGAACGTCCCCACTGTGCTGTGGCTAGGAAGCTCAGAGCGCCAGTGCTTGTGGGGCTGTGGAAGGGCTGCCTAGGGAAGGTGATGGCCAGCAAGCGCTTTCAGTGCTAGCCCCTTTGGTGTGGGAGCAGTGGCTGGACGTTTTGAATTTCGGAGCTGGGCTGTGGCTCTGCTGAGAAGGAACGTCCCCAGTGTGCTGTGGCTAGGAAGCTCAGAGCGCCAGTGCTTGTGGGGCTGTGGAAGGGCTGCCTAGGGAAGGTGATGGCCAGCAAGAGCTTTCAGTGCTAGCCCCTTTGGTGTGGGAGCAGTGGCTGGACGTTTCGAATTTCGGAGCTGGGCTCTGGCTGTGCTGAGAAGGAACGTCCCCACTGTGCTGTGGCTAGGAAGCTCAGAGCGCCAGTGCTTGTGGGGCTGTGGAAGGGCTGCCTAGGGAAGGTGATGGCCAGCAAGAGCTTTCAGTGCTAGCCCCTTTGGTGTGGGAGCAGTGGCTGGACGTTTTGAATTTCGGAGCTGGGCTCTGGCTGTGCCGAGAAGGAACGTCCCCACTGTGCTGTGGCTAGGAAGCTCAGAGCGCCAGTGCTTGTGGGGCTGTGGAAGGGCTGCCTAGGGCAGGTGATGGGCAGCAAGCGCTTTCAGTGCTAGCCCCTTTGGTGTGGGAGCAGTGGCTGGACGTTTCGAATTTCGGAGCTGGGCTGTGGCTGTGCCGAGAAGGAACGTCCCCACTGTGCTGTGGCTAGGAAGCTCAGAGCGCCAGTGCTTGTGGGGCTGTGGAAGGGCTGCCTAGGGAAGGTGATGGCCAGCAAGCGCTTTCAGTACTAGCCCCTTTGGTGTGGGAGCAGTGGCTGGACCTTTCGAATTTCGGAGCTGGGCTCTGGCTGTGCCGAGAAGGAACGTCCCCACTGTGGTGTGGCTAGGAAGCTCAGAGCGCCAGTGCTTGTGGGGCTGTGGAAGGGCTGCCTAGGGAAGGTGATGGGCAGCAAGCGCTTTCAGTGCTAGCCCCTTTGGTGTGGGAGCAGTGGCTGGACGTTTTGAATTTCGGAGCTGGGCTGTGGCTGTGCCGAGAAGGAACGTCCCCACTGTGCTGTGGCTAGGAAGCTCAGAGCGCCAGTGCTTGTGGGGCTGTGGAAGGGCTGCCTAGGGAAGGTGATGGCCAGCAAGAGCTTTCAGTGCTAGCCCCTTTGGTGTGGGAGCAGTGGCTGGACATTTCCGATTTGGGAGCTGGGCTGTGGCTGTGCTGAGAAGGAACGTCCCCACTGTGCTGTGGCTAGGAAGTCACAGCGCCAGTGCTTGTGGGGCTGTGGAAGGGCTGCCTAGGGAAGGTGATGGCCAGCAAGCGCTTTCAGTACTAGCCCCTTTGGTGTGGGAGCAGTGGCTGGACCTTTCGAATTTCGGAGCTGGGCTCTGGCTGTGCCGAGAAGGACCATCCCCACTGTGCTGTGGCTAGGAAGCTCAGAGCGCCAGTGCTTGTGGGGCTGTGGAAGGGCTGCCTAGGGCAGGTGATGGCCAGCAAGAGCTTTCAGTGCTAGCCCCTTTGGTGTGGGAGCAGTGGCTGGACGTTTTGAATTTCGGAGCTGGGCTGTGGCTGTGCCGAGAAGGACCATCCCCACTGTGCTGTGGCTAGGAAGCTCAGAGCGCCAGAGCTTGTGGGGCTGTGGAAGGGCTGCCTAGGGAAGGTGATGGCTAGCAAGAGCTTTCAGTGCTAGCCCCTTTGGTGTGGGAGCAGTGGCTGGACGTTTTGAATTTCGGAGCTGGGCTGTGGCTGTGCCGAGAAGGAACGTCCCCACTGTGCTGTGGCTAGGAAGCTCAGAGCGCCAGTGCTTGTGGGGCTGTGGAAGGGCTGCCTAGGGCAGGTGATGGCCAGCAAGAGCTTTCAGTGCTAGCCCCTTTGGTGTGGGAGCAGTGGCTGGACGTTTCCGATTTGGGAGCTGGGCTGTGGCTGTGCCGAGAAGGAACGTCCCCACTGTGCTGTGGCTAGGAAGCTCAGAGCGTCAGTGCTTGTGGGGCTGTGGAAGGGCTGCCTGGGGAAGGTGGTGGCCAGCAAGCGCTTTCAGTGCTAGCCCCTTTGGTGTGGGAGCAGTGGCTGGACCTTTCGAATTTCGGAGCTGGGCTGTGGCTGTGCCGAGAAGGAACGTCCCCACTGTGCTGTGGCTAGGAAGCTCAGAGCGCCAGTGCTTGTGGGGCTGTGGAAGGGCTGCCTAGGGCAGGTGATGGCCAGCAAGAGCTTTCAGTGCTAGCCCCTTTGGTGTGGGAGCAGTGGCTGGACGTTTTGAATTTCGGAGCTGGGCTGTGGCTGTGCTGAGAAGGACCGTCCCCACTGTGCTGTGGCTAGGAAGCTCAGAGCGCCAGTGCTTGTGGGGCTGTGGAAGGGCTGCCTGGGGAAGGTGATGGCCAGCAAGCGCTTTCAGTGCTAGCCCCTTTGGTGTGGGAGCAGTGGCTGGACGTTTTGAATTTCGGAGCTGGGCTGTGGCTGTGCCGAGAAGGAACGTCCCCACTGTGCTGTGGCTAGGAAGCTCAGAGCGCCAGTGCTTGTGGGGCTGTGGAAGGGCTGGCTAGGGCAGGTGATGGCCAGCAAGAGCTTTCAGTGCTAGCCCCTTTGGTGTGGGAGCAGTGGCTGGAGGTTTTGAATTTCGGAGCTGGTCTCTGGCTGTGCCGAGAAGGACCGTCCCCACTGTGCTGTGGCTAGGAAGCTCAGAGCGCCAGTGCTTGTGGGGCTGTGGAAGGGCTGCCTAGGCAAGGTGATGGCCAGCAAGCGCTTTCAGTACTAGCCCCTTTGGTGTGGGAGCAGTGGCTGGACCTTTCGAATTTCGGAGCTGGGCTGTGGCTGTGCTGAGAAGGAACGTCCCCACTGTGCTGTGGCTAGGAAGCTCAGAGCGCCAGTGCTTGTGGGGCTGTGGAAGGGCTGCCTAGGCAAGGTGATGGCCAGCAAGAGCTTTCAGTGCTAGCCCCTTTGGTGTGGGAGCAGTGGCTGGACGTTTCGAATTTCGGAGCTGGGCTCTGGCTGTGCCGAGAAGGACCGTCCCCACTGTGCTGTGGCTAGGAAGCTCAGAGCGCCAGTGCTTGTGGGGCTGTGGAAGGGCTGCCTAGGGAAGGTGATGGCCAGCAAGAGCTTTCAGTGCTAGCCCCTTTGGTGTGGGAGCAGTGGCTGGACGTTTTGAATTTTGGAGCTGGGCTGTGGCTGTGCCGAGAAGGACCATCCCCACTGTGCTGTGGCTAGGAAGCTCAGAGCGCCAGTGCTTGTGGGGCTGTGGAAGGGCTGCCTAGGGAAGGTGCTGGCCAGCAAGAGCTTTCAGTGCTAGCCCCTTTGGTGTGAGAGCAGTGGCTGGACGTTTTGAATTTCGGAGCTGGGCTGTGGCTGTGCTGAGAAGGAACGTCCCCACTGTGCTGTGGCTAGGAAGCTCAAAGCGCCAGTGCTTGTGGGGCTGTGGAAGGGCTGCCTGGGGAAGGTGATGGCCAGCAAGAGCTTTCAGTGCTAGCCCCTTTGGTGTGGGAGCAGTGGCTGGACCTTTCGAATTTCGGAGCTGGGCTGTGGCTGTGCCGAGAAGGAACGTCCCCACTGTGCTGTGGCTAGGAAGCTCAGAGCGCCAGTGCTTGTGGGGCTGAGGAAGGGCTGCCTAGGGAAGGTGATGGCCAGCAAGCGCTTTCAGTGCTAGCCCCTTTGGTGTGGGAGCAGTGGCTGGACGTTTCGAATTTCGGAGCTGGGCTCTGGCTGTGTTGAGAAGGACCGTCCCCACTGTGCTGTGGCTAGGAAGCTCAGAGCGCCAGTGCTTGTGGGGCTGTGGAAGGGCTGCCTAGGGCAGGTGATGGCCAGCAAGAGCTTTCAGTGCTAGCCCCTTTGGTGTGGGAGCAGTGGCTGGACGTTTTGAATTTCGGAGCTGGGCTGTGGCTGTGCCGAGAAGGAACGTCCCCACTGTGCTGTGGCTAGGAAGCTCAGAGCGCCAGTGCTTGTGGGGCTGTGGAAGGGCTGCCTAGGGAAGGTGATGGCCAGCAAGCGCTTTCAGTGCTAGCCCCTTTGGTGTGGGAGCAGTGGCTGGACGTTTCCGATTTGGGAGCTGGGCTGTGGCTGTGCTGAGAAGGAACGTCCCCACTGTGCTGTGGCTAGGAAGCTCAGAGCGCCAGTGCTTGTGGAGCTGTGGAACGGCTGCCTAGGGCAGGTGATGGCCAGCAAGAGCTTTCAGTGCTAGCCCCTTTGGTGTGGGAGCAGTGGCTGGACGTTTTGAATTTCGGAGCTGGGCTGTGGCTGTGCCAAGAAGGAACGTCCCCACTGTGCTGTGGCTAGGAAGCTCAGAGCGCCAGTGCTTGTGGGGCTGTGGAAGGGCTGCCTAGGGAAGGTGATGGCCAGCAAGAGCTTTCAGTGCTAGCCCCTTTGGTGTGGGAGCAGTGGCTGGACGTTTTGAATTTCGGAGCTGGGCTGTGGCTGTGCCGAGAAGGAACATCCCCACTGTGCTGTGGCTAGGAAGCTCAGAGCGCCAGTGCTTGTGGGGCTGTGGAAGGGCTGTCTAGGGCAGGTGATGGCCAGCAAGAGCTTTCAGTGCTAGCCCCTTTGGTGTGGGAGCAGTGGCTGGACGTTTTGAATTTCGGAGCTGGGCTGTGGCTGTGCTGAGAAGGAATGTCCCCACTGTGGTGTGGCTAGGAAGCTCAGAGCGCCAGTGCTTGTGGGGCTGTGGAAGGGCTGCCTAGGGAAGGTGATGGCCAGCAAGAGCTTTCAGAGCTAGCCCTTTTGGTGTGGGAGCAGTGGCTGGACGTTTTGAATTTCGGAGCTGGGCTGTGGCTGTGCCGAGAAGGAACGTCCCCACTGTGCTGTGGCTAGGAAGCTCAGAGCGCCAGTGCTTGTGGGGCTGTGGAAGGGCTGCCTAGGGAAGGTGATGGCCAGCAAGAGCTTTCAGTGCTAGCCCCTTTGGTGTGGGAGCAGTGGCTGGACGTTTCGAATTTCGGAGCTGGGCTGTGGCTGTGCCAAGAAGGAACGTCCCCACTGTGCTGTGGCTAGGAAGCTCAGAGCGCCAGTGCTTGTGGGGCTGTGGAAGGGCTGCCTAGGGAAGGTGATGGCCAGCAAGCGCTTTCAGTACTAGCCCCTTTGGTGTGGGAGCAGTGGCTGGACCTTTCGAATTTCGGAGCTGGGCTGTGGCTGTGCCGAGAAGGAACGTCCCCAGTGTGCTGTGGCTAGGAAGCTCAGAGCGCCAGTGCTTGTGGGGCTGTGGAAGGGCTGCCTAGGCAAGGTGATGGCCAGCAAGAGCTTTCAGTGCTAGCCCCTTTGGTGTGGGAGCAGTGGCTGGACGTTTCGAATTTCGGAGCTGGGCTCTGGCTGTGCCGAGAAGGACCGTCCCCACTGTGCTGTGGCTAGGAAGCTCAGAGCGCCAGTGCTTGTGGGGCTGTGGAAGGGCTGCCTAGGGAAGGTGATGGCCAGCAAGAGCTTTCAGTGCTAGCCCCTTTGGTGTGGGAGCAGTGGCTGGACGTTTTGAATTTGGGAGCTGGGCTGTGGCTGTGCCGAGAAGGACCATCCCCACTGTGCTGTGGCTAGGAAGCTCAGAGCGCCAGTGCTTGTGGGGCTGTGGAACGGCTGCCTAGGGAAGGTGATGGCCAGCAAGAGCTTTCAGTGCTAGCCCCTTTGGTGTGGGAGCAGTGGCTGGACGTTTTGAATTTCGGAGCTGGGCTGTGGCTGTGCCGAGAAGGAACGTCCCCACTGTGCTGTGGCTAGGAAGCTCAGAGCGCCAGTGCTTGTGGGGCTGTGGAAGGGCTGCCTAGGGAAGGTGCTGGCCAGCAAGAGCTTTCAGTGCTAGCCCCTTTGGTGTGAGAGCAGTGGCTGGACGTTTTGAATTTCGGAGCTGGGCTGTGGCTGTGCTGAGAAGGAACGTCCCCACTGTGCTGTGGCTAGGAAGCTCAGAGCGCCAGTGCTTGTGGGGCTGAGGAAGGGCTGCCTGGGGAAGGTGATGGGCAGCAAGCGCTTTCAGTGCTAGCCCCTTTGGTGTGGGAGCAGTGGCTGGACGTTTCGAATTTCGGAGCTGGGCTCTGGCTGTGTTGAGAAGGACCGTCCCCACTGTGCTGTGGCTAGGAAGCTCAGAGCGCCAGTGCTTGTGGGGCTGTGGAAGGGCTGCCTAGGGCAGGTGATGGCCAGCAAGAGCTTTCAGTGCTAGCCCCTTTGGTGTGGGAGCAGTGGCTGGACGTTTTGAATTTCGGAGCTGGGCTGTGGCTGTGCCGAGAAGGAACGTCCCCACTGTGCTGTGGCTAGGAAGCTCAGAGCGCCAGTGCTTGTGGGGCTGTGGAAGGGCTGCCTAGGGAAGGTGATGGCCAGCAAGCGCTTTCAGTGCTAGCCCCTTTGGTGTGGGAGCAGTGGCTGGACGTTTCCGATTTGGGAGCTTTGGCTCTTGCTGTGCTGAGAAGGAACGTCCCCACTGTGCTGTGGCTAGGAAGCTCAGAGCGCCAGTGCTTGTGGAGCTGTGGAAGGGCTGCCTAGGGCAGGTGATGGCCAGCAAGAGCTTTCAGTGCTAGCCCCTTTGGTGTGGGAGCAGTGGCTGGACGTTTTGAATTTCGGAGCTGGGCTGTGGCTGTGCCGAGAAGGAACGTCCCCACTGTGCTGTGGCTAGGAAGCTCAGAGCGCCAGTGCTTGTGGGGCTGTGGAAGGGCTGCCTAGGGAAGGTGATGGCCAGCAAGAGCTTTTAGTGCTAGCCCCTTTGGTGTGGGAGCAGTGGCTGGACGTTTTGAATTTCGGAGCTGGGCTGTGGCTGTGCCGAGAAGGAACATCCCCACTGTGCTGTGGCTAGGAAGCTCAGAGCGCCAGTGCTTGTGGGGCTGTGGAAGGGCTGTCTAGGGCAGGTGATGGCCAGCAAGAGCTTTCAGTGCTAGCCCCTTTGGTGTGGGAGCAGTGGCTGGACGTTTTGAATTTCGGAGCTGGGCTGTGGCTGTGCTGAGAAGGAATGTCCCCACTGTGGTGTGGCTAGGAAGCTCAGAGCGCCAGTGCTTGTGGGGCTGTGGAAGGGCTGCCTAGGGAAGGTGATGGCCAGCAAGAGCTTTCAGAGCTAGCCCTTTTGGTGTGGGAGCAGTGGCTGGACGTTTTGAATTTCGGAGCTGGGCTGTGGCTGTGCCGAGAAGGAACGTCCCCACTGTGCTGTGGCTAGGAAGCTCAGAGCGCCAGTGCTTGTGGGGCTGTGGAAGGGCTGCCTAGGGAAGGTGATGGCCAGCAAGAGCTTTCAGTGCTAGCCCCTTTGGTGTGGGAGCAGTGGCTGGACGTTTTGAATTTCGGAGCTGGGCTGTGGCTGTGCCGAGAAGGAACGTCCCCACTGTGCTGTGGCTAGGAAGCTCAGAGCGCCAGTGCTTGTGGGGCTGTGGAAGGGCTGCCTAGGGCAGGTGATGGCCAGCAAGAGCTTTCAGTGCTAGCCCCTTTGGTGTGGGAGCAGTGGCTGGACGTTTTGAATTTCGGAGCTGGGCTGTGGCTGTGCCGAGAAGGAACGTCCCCACTGTGCTGTGGCTAGGAAGCTCAGAGCGCCAGTGCTTGTGGGGCTGTGGAAGGGCTGGCTAGGGCAGGTGATGGCCAGCAAGAGCTTTCAGTGCTAGCCCCTTTGGTGTGGGAGCAGTGGCTGGACGTTTTGAATTTCGGAGCTGGGCTGTGGCTGTGCCGAGAAGGAACGTCCCCACTGTGCTGTGGCTAGGAAGCTCAGAGCGCCAGTGCTTGTGGGGCTGTGGAAGGGCTGCCTAGGGCAGGTGATGGCCAGCAAGAGCTTTCAGTGCTAGCCCCTTTGGTGTGGGAGCAGTGGCTGGACGTTTTGAATTTCAGAGCTGGGCTGTGGCTGTGCCGAGAAGGAACATCCCCACTATGCTGTGGCTAGGAAGCTCAGAGCGCCAGTGCTTGTGGGGCTGTGGAAGGGCTGCCTAGGGCAGGTGATGGCCAGCAAGAGCTTTCAGTGCTAGCCCCTTTGGTGTGGGAGCAGTGGCTGGACGTTTCGAATTTCGGAGCTGGGCTCTGGCTGTGCCGAGAAGGAACGTCCCCACTGTGCTGTGGCTAGGAAGCTCAGAGCGCCAGTGCTTGTGGGGCTGTGGAAGGGCTGCCTAGGGCAGGTGATGGCCAGCAAGAGCTTTCAGTGCTAGCCCCTTTGGTGTGGGAGCAGTGGCTGGACGTTTTGAATTTCGGAGCTGGGCTGTGGCTGTGCTGAGAAGGAACATCCCCACTGTGCTGTGGCTAGGAAGCTCAGAGCGCCAGTGCTTGTGGGGCTGTGGAAGGGCTGCCTAGGGCAGGTGATGGCCAGCAAGAGCTTTCAGTGCTAGCCCCTTTGGTGTGGGAGCAGTGGCTGGACGTTTTGAATTTCGGAGCTGGGCTGTGGCTGTGCTGAGAAGGAACGTCCCCACTGTGCTGTGGCTAGGAAGCTCAGAGCGCCAGTGCTTGTGGGGCTGTGGAAGTGCTGCCTAGGGAAGGTGATGGCCAGCAAGAACTTTCAGTGGTAGCCCCTTTGGTGTGGGAGCAGTGGCTGGACGTTTTGAATTTCAGAGCTGGGCTGTGGCTGTGCCGAGAAGGAACGTCCCCACTGTGCTGTGGCTAGGAAGCTCAGAGCGCCAGTGCTTGTGGGGCTGTGGAAGGGCTGCCTAGGGCAGGTGATGGCCAGCAAGAGCTTTCAGTGCTAGCCCCTTTGGTGTGGGAGCAGTGGCTGGACGTTTTGAATTTCGGAGCTGGGCTGTGGCTGTGCCGAGAAGGAACGTCCCCACTGTGCTGTGGCTAGGAAGCTCAGAGCGCCAGTGCTTGTGGGGCTGTGGAAGGGCTGCCTAGGGAAGGTGATGGCCAGCAAGAGCTTTCAGAGGTAGCCCTTTTGGTGTGGGAGCAGTGGCTGGACGTTTTGAATTTCGGAGCTGGGCTGTGGCTGTGCCGAGAAGGAACGTCCCCACTGTGCTGTGGCTAGGAAGCTCAGAGCGCCAGTGCTTGTGGGGCTGTGGAAGGGCTGCCTAGGGAAGGTGATGGCCAGCAAGAGCTTTCAGTGCTAGCCCCTTTGGTGTGGGAGCAGTGGCTGGACGTTTTGAATTTCAGAGCTGGGCTGTGGCTGTGCCGAGAAGGAACGTCCCCACTGTGCTGTGGCTAGGAAGCTCAGAGCGCCAGTGCTTGTGGGGCTGTGGAAGGGCTGCCTAGGGCAGGTGATGGCCAGCAAGAGCTTTCAGTGCTAGCCCCTTTGGTGTGGGAGCAGTGGCTGGACGTTTTGAATTTCGGAGCTGGGCTCTGGCTGTGCCGAGAAGGAACGTCCCCACTGTGCTGTGGCTAGGAAGCTCAGAGCGCCAGTGCTTGTGGGGCTGTGGAAGGGCTGCCTAGGGAAGGTGATGGCCAGCAAGAGCTTTCAGTGCTAGCCCCTTTGGTGTGGGAGCAGTGGCTGGACGTTTTGAATTTCGGAGCTGGGCTGTGGCTGTGCCGAGAAGGAACGTCCCCACTGTGCTGTGGCTAGGAAGCTCAGAGCGCCAGTGCTTGTGGGGCTGTGGAAGGGCTGGCTAGGGCAGGTGCTGGCCAGCAAGAGCTTTCAGTGCTAGCCCCTTTGGTGTGGGAGCAGTGGCTGGACGTTTTGAATTTCGGAGCTGGGCTGTGGCTGTGCCGAGAAGGAACGTCCCCACTGTGCTGTGGCTAGGAAGCTCAGAGCGCCAGTGCTTGTGGGGCTGTGGAAGGGCTGCCTAGGGAAGGTGATGGCCAGCAAGAGCTTTCAGTGCTAGCCCCTTTGGTGTGGGAGCAGTGGCTGGACGTTTCCGATTTGGGAGCTGGGCTGTGGCTGTGCTGAGAAGGAACGTCCCCACTGTGCTGTGGCTAGGAAGCTCAGAGCGCCAGTGCTTGTGGAGCTGTGGAACGGCTGCCTAGGGCAGGTGATGGCCAGCAAGAGCTTTCAGTGCTAGCCCCTTTGGTGTGGGAGCAGTGGCTGGACGTTTTGAATTTCGGAGCTGGGCTGTGGCTGTGCCGAGAAGGAACGTCCCCACTGTGCTGTGGCTAGGAAGCTCAGAGCGCCAGTGCTTGTGGGGCTGTGGAAGGGCTGCCTAGGGAAGGTGATGGCCAGCAAGAGCTTTCAGTGCTAGCCCCTTTGGTGTGGGAGCAGTGGCTGGACGTTTTGAATTTCGGAGCTGGGCTGTGGCTGTGCCGAGAAGGTACATCCCCACTGTGCTGTGGCTAGGAAGCTCAGAGCGCCAGTGCTTGTGGGGCTGTGGAAGGGCTGCCTAGGGAAGGTGATGGCCAGCAAGAGCTTTCAGTGCTAGCCCCTTTGGTGTGGGAGCAGTGGCTGGACGTTTTGAATTTCGGAGCTGGGCTGTGGCTGTGCCGAGAAGGAACGTCCCCACTGTGCTGTGGCTAGGAAGCTCAGAGCGCCAGTGCTTGTGGGGCTGTGGAAGGGCTGGCTAGGGCAGGTGCTGGCCAGCAAGAGCTTTCAGTGCTAGCCCCTTTGGTGTGGGAGCAGTGGCTGGACGTTTTGAATTTCGGAGCTGGGCTGTGGCTGTGCCGAGAAGGAACGTCCCCACTGTGCTGTGGCTAGGAAGCTCAGAGCGCCAGTGCTTGTGGGGCTGTGGAAGGGCTGCCTAGGGAAGGTGATGGCCAGCAAGAGCTTTCAGTGCTAGCCCCTTTGGTGTGGGAGCAGTGGCTGGACGTTTCCGATTTGGGAGCTGGGCTGTGGCTGTGCTGAGAAGGAACGTCCCCACTGTGCTGTGGCTAGGAAGCTCAGAGCGCCAGTGCTTGTGGAGCTGTGGAACGGCTGCCTAGGGCAGGTGATGGCCAGCAAGAGCTTTCAGTGCTAGCCCCTTTGGTGTGGGAGCAGTGGCTGGACGTTTTGAATTTCGGAGCTGGGCTGTGGCTGTGCCGAGAAGGAACGTCCCCACTGTGCTGTGGCTAGGAAGCTCAGAGCGCCAGTGCTTGTGGGGCTGTGGAAGGGCTGCCTAGGGAAGGTGATGGCCAGCAAGAGCTTTCAGTGCTAGCCCCTTTGGTGTGGGAGCAGTGGCTGGACGTTTTGAATTTCGGAGCTGGGCTGTGGCTGTGCCGAGAAGGTACATCCCCACTGTGCTGTGGCTAGGAAGCTCAGAGCGCCAGTGCTTGTGGGGCTGTGGAAGGGCTGGCTAGGGCAGGTGCTGGCCAGCAAGAGCTTTCAGTGCTAGCCCCTTTGGTGTGGGAGCAGTGGCTGGACGTTTTGAATTTCGGAGCTGGGCTGTGGCTGTGCCGAGAAGGAACGTCCCCACTGTGCTGTGGCTAGGAAGCTCAGAGCGCCAGTGCTTGTGGGGCTGTGGAAGGGCTGCCTAGGGAAGGTGATGGCCAGCAAGAGCTTTCAGTGCTAGCCCCTTTGGTGTGGGAGCAGTGGCTGGACGTTTCCGATTTGGGAGCTGGGCTGTGGCTGTGCTGAGAAGGAACGTCCCCACTGTGCTGTGGCTAGGAAGCTCAGAGCGCCAGTGCTTGTGGAGCTGTGGAACGGCTGCCTAGGGCAGGTGATGGCCAGCAAGAGCTTTCAGTGCTAGCCCCTTTGGTGTGGGAGCAGTGGCTGGACGTTTTGAATTTCGGAGCTGGGCTGTGGCTGTGCCGAGAAGGAACGTCCCCACTGTGCTGTGGCTAGGAAGCTCAGAGCGCCAGTGCTTGTGGGGCTGTGGAAGGGCTGCCTAGGGAAGGTGATGGCCAGCAAGAGCTTTCAGTGCTAGCCCCTTTGGTGTGGGAGCAGTGGCTGGACGTTTTGAATTTCGGAGCTGGGCTGTGGCTGTGCCGAGAAGGTACATCCCCACTGTGCTGTGGCTAGGAAGCTCAGAGCGCCAGTGCTTGTGGGGCTGTGGAAGGGCTGCCTAGGGAAGGTGATGGCCAGCAAGAGCTTTCAGTGCTAGCCCCTTTGGTGTGGGAGCAGTGGCTGGACGTTTTGAATTTCGGAGCTGGGCTGTGGCTGTGCCGAGAAGGAACGTCCCCACTGTGCTGTGGCTAGGAAGCTCAGAGCGCCAGTGCTTGTGGGGCTGTGGAAGGGCTGGCTAGGGCAGGTGCTGGCCAGCAAGAGCTTTCAGTGCTAGCCCCTTTGGTGTGGGAGCAGTGGCTGGACGTTTTGAATTTCGGAGCTGGGCTGTGGCTGTGCCGAGAAGGAACGTCCCCACTGTGCTGTGGCTAGGAAGCTCAGAGCGCCAGTGCTTGTGGGGCTGTGGAAGGGCTGCCTAGGGAAGGTGATGGCCAGCAAGAGCTTTCAGTGCTAGCCCCTTTGGTGTGGGAGCAGTGGCTGGACGTTTCCGATTTGGGAGCTGGGCTGTGGCTGTGCTGAGAAGGAACGTCCCCACTGTGCTGTGGCTAGGAAGCTCAGAGCGCCAGTGCTTGTGGAGCTGTGGAACGGCTGCCTAGGGCAGGTGATGGCCAGCAAGAGCTTTCAGTGCTAGCCCCTTTGGTGTGGGAGCAGTGGCTGGACGTTTTGAATTTCGGAGCTGGGCTGTGGCTGTGCCGAGAAGGAACGTCCCCACTGTGCTGTGGCTAGGAAGCTCAGAGCGCCAGTGCTTGTGGGGCTGTGGAAGGGCTGCCTAGGGAAGGTGATGGCCAGCAAGAGCTTTCAGTGCTAGCCCCTTTGGTGTGGGAGCAGTGGCTGGACGTTTTGAATTTCGGAGCTGGGCTGTGGCTGTGCCGAGAAGGTACATCCCCACTGTGCTGTGGCTAGGAAGCTCAGAGCGCCAGTGCTTGTGGGGCTGTGGAAGGGCTGCCTAGGGAAGGTGATGGCCAGCAAGAGCTTTCAGTGCTAGCCCCTTTGGTGTGGGAGCAGTGGCTGGACGTTTTGAATTTCGGAGCTGGGCTGTGGCTGTGCTGAGAAGGAACGTCCCCACTGTGGTGTGGCTAGGAAGCTCAGAGCGCCAGTGCTTGTGGGGCTGTGGAAGGGCTGCCTAGGGCAGGTGATGGCCAGCAAGAGCTTTCAGAGCTAGCCCTTTTGGTGTGGGAGCAGTGGCTGGACGTTTTGAATTTCGGAGCTGGGCTGTGGCTGTGCCGAGAAGGAACGTCCCCACTGTGCTGTGGCTAGGAAGCTCAGAGCGCCAGTGCTTGTGGGGCTGTGGAAGGGCTGCCTAGGGAAGGTGATGGCCAGCAAGAGCTTTCAGTGCTAGCCCCTTTGGTGTGGGAGCAGTGGCTGGACGTTTCGAATTTCGGAGCTGGGCTGTGGCTGTGCTGAGAAGGAACGTCCCCACTGTGCTGTGGCTAGGAAGCTCAGAGCGCCAGTGCTTGTGGGGCTGTGGAAGGGCTGCCTAGGGAAGGTGATGGCCAGCAAGAGCTTTCAGTGCTAGCCCCTTTGGTGTGGGAGCAGTGGCTGGACGTTTTGAATTTCGGAGCTGGGCTGTGGCTATGCCGAGAAGGAACGTCCCCACTGTGCTGTGGCTAGGAAGCTCAGAGCGCCAGTGCTTGTGGGGCTGTGGAAGGGCTGCCTAGGGCAGGTGATGGCCAGCAAGAGCTTTCAGTGCTAGCCCCTTTGGTGTGGGAGCAGTGGCTGGACGTTTTGAATTTCGGAGCTGGGCTGTGGCTGTGCCGAGAAGGAACGTCCCCACTGTGCTGTGGCTAGGAAGCTCAGAGCGCCAGTGCTTGTGGGGCTGTGGAAGGGCTGCCTAGGGCAGGTGATGGCCAGCAAGAGCTTTCAGTGCTAGCCCCTTTGGTGTGGGAGCAGTGGCAGGACATTTTGAATTTCAGAGCTGGGCTGTGGCTGTGCCGAGAAGGAACATCCCCACTATGCTGTGGCTAGGAAGCTCAGAGCGCCAGTGCTTGTGGGGCTGTGGAACGGCTGCCTAGGGAAGGTGATGGCCAGCAAGAGCTTTCAGTACTCTCCCCTTTGGTGTGGGAGCAGTGGCTGGACGTTTCGAATTTCGGAGCTGGGCTCTGGCTGTGCCGAGAAGGAACGTCCCCACTGTGCTGTGGCTAGGAAGCTCAGAGCGCCAGTGCTTGTGGGGCTGTGGAAGGGCTGCCTAGGGCAGGTGATGGCCAGCAAGAGCTTTCAGTGCTAGCCCCTTTGGTGTGGGAGCAGTGGCTGGACGTTTCCGATTTGGGAGCTGGGCTGTGGCTGTGCCGAGAAGGACCGTCCCCACTGTGCTGTGGCTAGGAAGCTCAGAGCGCCAGTGCTTGTGGGGCTGTGGAAGGGCTGCCTAGGGAAGGTGATGGCCAGCAAGATCTTTCAGTGCTAGCCCTTTTGGTGTGGGAGCAGTGGCTGGACGTTTCGAATTTCGGAGCTGGGCTGTGGCTGTGCCGAGAAGGAACGTCCCCACTGTGCTGTGGCTAGGAAGCTCAGAGCGCCAGTGCTTGTGGGGCTGTGGAAGGGCTGCCTAGGGAAGGTGATGGCCAGCAAGAGCTTTCAGTGCTAGCCCCTTTGGTGTGGGAGCAGTGGCTGGACGTTTCCGATTTGGGAGCTGGGCTGTGGCTGTGCTGAGAAGGAACGTCCCCACTGTGCTGTGGCTAGGAAGCTCAGAGCGCCAGTGCTTGTGGGGCTGTGGAAGGGCTGCCTAGGGCAGGTGATGGCCAGCAAGAGCTTTCAGTGCTAGCCCCTTTGGTGTGGGAGCAGTGGCTGGACGTTTTGAATTTCGGAGCTGGGCTGTGGCTGTGCCGAGAAGGAACGTCCCCACTGTGCTGTGGCTAGGAAGCTCAGAGCGCCAGTGCTTGTGGGGCTGTGGAAGGGCTGCCTAGGGAAGGTGATGGCCAGCAAGAGCTTTCAGTGCTAGCCCCTTTGGTGTGGGAGCAGTGGCTGGACGTTTTGAATTTCGGAGCTGGGCTGTGGCTGTGCCGAGAAGGTACATCCCCACTGTGCTGTGGCTAGGAAGCTCAGAGCGCCAGTGCTTGTGGGGCTGTGGAAGGGCTGCCTAGGGAAGGTGATGGCCAGCAAGAGCTTTCAGTGCTAGCCCCTTTGGTGTGGGAGCAGTGGCTGGACGTTTTGAATTTCGGAGCTGGGCTGTGGCTGTGCTGAGAAGGAACGTCCCCACTGTGGTGTGGCTAGGAAGCTCAGAGCGCCAGTGCTTGTGGGGCTGTGGAAGGGCTGCCTAGGGCAGGTGATGGCCAGCAAGAACTTTCAGAGCTAGCCCTTTTGGTGTGGGAGCAGTGGCTGGACGTTTTGAATTTCGGAGCTGGGCTGTGGCTGTGCCGAGAAGGAACGTCCCCACTGTGCTGTGGCTAGGAAGCTCAGAGCGCCAGTGCTTGTGGGGCTGTGGAAGGGCTGCCTAGGGAAGGTGATGGCCAGCAAGAGCTTTCAGTGCTAGCCCCTTTGGTGTGGGAGCAGTGGCTGGACGTTTCGAATTTCGGAGCTGGGCTGTGGCTGTGCTGAGAAGGAACGTCCCCACTGTGCTGTGGCTAGGAAGCTCAGAGCGCCAGTGCTTGTGGGGCTGTGGAAGGGCTGCCTAGGGAAGGTGATGGCCAGCAAGAGCTTTCAGTGCTAGCCCCTTTGGTGTGGGAGCAGTGGCTGGACGTTTTGAATTTCGGAGCTGGGCTGTGGCTATGCCGAGAAGGAACGTCCCCACTGTGCTGTGGCTAGGAAGCTCAGAGCGCCAGTGCTTGTGGGGCTGTGGAAGGGCTGCCTAGGGCAGGTGATGGCCAGCAAGAGCTTTCAGTGCTAGCCCCTTTGGTGTGGGAGCAGTGGCTGGACGTTTTGAATTTCGGAGCTGGGCTGTGGCTGTGCCGAGAAGGAACGTCCCCACTGTGCTGTGGCTAGGAAGCTCAGAGCGCCAGTGCTTGTGGGGCTGTGGAAGGGCTGCCTAGGGCAGGTGATGGCCAGCAAGAGCTTTCAGTGCTAGCCCCTTTGGTGTGGGAGCAGTGGCAGGACATTTTGAATTTCAGAGCTGGGCTGTGGCTGTGCCGAGAAGGAACATCCCCACTATGCTGTGGCTAGGAAGCTCAGAGCGCCAGTGCTTGTGGGGCTGTGGAACGGCTGCCTAGGGAAGGTGATGGCCAGCAAGAGCTTTCAGTACTCTCCCCTTTGGTGTGGGAGCAGTGGCTGGACGTTTCGAATTTCGGAGCTGGGCTCTGGCTGTGCCGAGAAGGAACGTCCCCACTGTGCTGTGGCTAGGAAGCTCAGAGCGCCAGTGCTTGTGGGGCTGTGGAAGGGCTGCCTAGGGCAGGTGATGGCCAGCAAGCGCTTTCAGTGCTAGCCCCTTTGGTGTGGGAGCAGTGGCTGGACGTTTTGAATTTCGGAGCTGGGCTGTGGCTGTGCCGAGAAGGAACGTCCCCACTGTGCTGTGGCTAGGAAGCTCAGAGCGCCAGTGCTTGTGGGGCTGTGGAAGGGCTGCCTAGGGAAGGTGATGGCCAGCAAGAGCTTTCAGAGGTAGCCCTTTTGGTGTGGGAGCAGTGGCTGGACGTTTTGAATTTCGGAGCTGGGCTGTGGCTGTGCCGAGAAGGAACGTCCCCACTGTGCTGTGGCTAGGAAGCTCAGAGCGCCAGTGCTTGTGGGGCTGTGGAAGGGCTGCCTAGGGCAGGTGATGGCCAGCAAGAGCTTTCAGTGCTAGCCCCTTTGGTGTGGGAGCAGTGGCTGGACGTTTTGAATTTCGGAGCTGGGCTGTGGCTGTGCCGAGAAGGAACGTCCCCACTGTGCTGTGGCTAGGAAGCTCAGAGCGCCAGTGCTTGTGGGGCTGTGGAAGGGCTGCCTAGGGAAGGTGATGGCCAGCAAGAGCTTTCAGTGCTAGCCCCTTTGGTGTGGGAGCAGTGGCTGGACGTTTCCGATTTGGGAGCTGGGCTGTGGCTGTGCTGAGAAGGAACGTCCCCACTGTGCTGTGGCTAGGAAGCTCAGAGCGCCAGTGCTTGTGGAGCTGTGGAAGGGCTGCCTAGGGCAGGTGATGGCCAGCAAGAGCTTTCAGTGCTAGCCCCTTTGGTGTGGGAGCAGTGGCTGGACGTTTTGAATTTCGGAGCTGGGCTGTGGCTGTGCCGAGAAGGAACGTCCCCACTGTGCTGTGGCTAGGAAGCTCAGAGCGCCAGTGCTTGTGGGGCTGTGGAAGGGCTGCCTAGGGAAGATGATGGCCAGCAAGAGCTTTCAGTGCTAGCCCCTTTGGTGTGGGAGCAGTGGCTGGACGTTTTGAATTTCGGAGCTGGGCTGTGGCTGTGCCGAGAAGGTACATCCCCACTGTGCTGTGGCTAGGAAGCTCAGAGCGCCAGTGCTTGTGGGGCTGTGGAAGGGCTGCCTAGGGAAGGTGATGGCCAGCAAGAGCTTTCAGTGCTAGCCCCTTTGGTGTGGGAGCAGTGGCTGGACGTTTTGAATTTCGGAGCTGGGCTGTGGCTGTGCTGAGAAGGAACGTCCCCACTGTGCTGTGGCTAGGAAGCTCAGAGCGCCAGTGCTTGTGGGGCTGTGGAAGGGCTGCCTAGGGCAGGTGATGGCCAGCAAGAGCTTTCAGTGCTAGCCCTTTTGGTGTGGGAGCAGTGGCTGGACGTTTTGAATTTCGGAGCTGGGCTGTGGCTGTGCCGAGAAGGAACGTCCCCACTGTGCTGTGGCTAGGAAGCTCAGAGCGCCAGTGCTTGTGGGGCTGTGGAAGGGCTGCCTAGGGAAGGTGATGGCCAGCAAGAGCTTTCAGTGCTAGCCCCTTTGGTGTGGGAGCAGTGGCTGGACGTTTCGAATTTCGGAGCTGGGCTGTGGCTGTGCTGAGAAGGAACGTCCCCACTGTGCTGTGGCTAGGAAGCTCAGAGCGCCAGTGCTTGTGGGGCTGTGGAACGGCTGCCTAGGGAAGGTGATGGCCAGCAAGAGCTTTCAGTGCTAGCCCCTTTGGTGTGGGAGCAGTGGCTGGACGTTTTGAATTTCGGAGCTGGGCTGTGGCTATGCCGAGAAGGAACGTCCCCACTGTGCTGTGGCTAGGAAGCTCAGAGCGCCAGTGCTTGTGGGGCTGTGGAAGGGCTGCCTAGGGCAGGTGATGGCCAGCAAGAGCTTTCAGTGCTAGCCCCTTTGGTGTGGGAGCAGTGGCTGGACGTTTTGAATTTCGGAGCTGGGCTGTGGCTGTGCCGAGAAGGACCGTCCCCACTGTGCTGTGGCTAGGAAGCTCAGAGCGCCAGTGCTTGTGGGGCTGTGGAAGGGCTGCCTAGGGCAGGTGATGGCCAGCAAGAGCTTTCAGTGCTAGCCCCTTTGGTGTGGGAGCAGTGGCAGGACATTTTGAATTTCAGAGCTGGGCTGTGGCTGTGCCGAGAAGGAACATCCCCACTATGCTGTGGCTAGGAAGCTCAGAGCGCCAGTGCTTGTGGGGCTGTGGAAGGGCTGCCTAGGGAAGGTGATGGCCAGCAAGAGCTTTCAGTACTCTCCCCTTTGGTGTGGGAGCAGTGGCTGGACGTTTCGAATTTCGGAGCTGGGCTCTGGCTGTGCCGAGAAGGAACGTCCCCACTGTGCTGTGGCTAGGAAGCTCAGAGCGCCAGTGCTTGTGGGGCTGTGGAAGGGCTGCCTAGGGCAGGTGATGGCCAGCAAGAGCTTTCAGTGCTAGCCCCTTTGGTGTGGGAGCAGTGGCTGGACGTTTTGAATTTCGGAGCTGGGCTCTAGCTTTGCTGAGAAGGAACATCCCCACTGTGCTGTGGCTAGGAAGCTCAGAGCGCCAGTGCTTGTGGGGCTGTGGAAGGGCTGCCTAGGGCAGGTGATGGCCAGCAAGAGCTTTCAGTGCTAGCCCCTTTGGTGTGGGAGCAGTGGCTGGACGTTTTGAATTTCGGAGCTGGGCTGTGGCTGTGCTGAGAAGGAACGTCCCCACTGTGCTGTGGCTAGGAAGCTCAGAGCGCCAGTGCTTGTGGGGCTGTGGAAGTGCTGCCTAGGGAAGGTGATGGCCAGCAAGAGCTTTCAGTGCTAGCCCCTTTGGTGTGGGAGCAGTGGCTGGACGTTTTGAATTTCGGAGCTGGGCTGTGGCTGTGCCGAGAAGGAACGTCCCCACTGTGCTGTGGCTAGGAAGCTCAGAGCGCCAGTGCTTGTGGGGCTGTGGAAGGGCTGCCTAGGGCAGGTGATGGCCAGCAAGAGCTTTCAGTGCTAGCCCCTTTGGTGTGGGAGCAGTGGCTGGACGTTTTGAATTTCGGAGCTGGGCTGTGGCTGTGCTGAGAAGGAACGTCCCCACTGTGCTGTGGCTAGGAAGCTCAGAGCGCCAGTGCTTGTGGGGCTGTGGAAGGGCTGCCTAGGGCAGGTGATGGCCAGCAAGAGCTTTCAGTGCTAGCCCCTTTGGTGTGGGAGCAGTGGCTAGACGTTTTGAATTTCGTAGCTGGGCTGTGGCTGTGCCGAGAAGGAACGTCCCCACTGTGCTGTGGCTAGGAAGCTCAGAGCGCCAGTGCTTGTGGGGCTGTGGAAGGGCTGCCTAGGGCAGGTGATGGCCAGCAAGAGCTTTCAGTGCTAGCCCCTTTGGTGTGGGAGCAGTGGCTGGACGTTTTGAATTTCGGAGCTGGGCTGTGGCTGTGCTGAGAAGGAACGTCCCCACTGTGCTGTGGCTAGGAAGCTCAGAGCGCCAGTGCTTGTGGGGCTGTGGAAGGGCTGCCTAGGGCAGGTGATGGCCAGCAAGAGCTTTCAGTGCTAGCCCCTTTGGTGTGGGAGCAGTGGCTGGACGTTTCCGATTTGGGAGCTGGGCTGTGGCTGTGCTGAGAAGGAACGTCCCCACTGTGCTGTGGCTAGGAAGTCACAGCGCCAGTGCTTGTGGGGCTGTGGAAGTGCTGCCTAGGGAAGGTGATGGCCAGCAAGAACTTTCAGTGGTAGCCCCTTTGGTGTGGGAGCAGTGGCTGGACGTTTTCAATTTCGGAGCTGGGCTGTGGCTGTGCCGAGAAGGAACGTCCCCACTGTGCTGTGGATAGGAAGGTCACAGCGCCTGTGCTTGTGGGGGTGTGGAAGGGCTGCCTAGGGAAGGTGATGGGCAGCAAGAGCTTTCAGAGCTAGCCCTTTTGGTGTGGGAGCAGTGGCTGGACGTTTGGAATTTCGGAGCTGGGCTGTGGCTGTGCTGAGAAGGACCGTCCCCACTGTGCTGTGGCTAGGAAGCTCAGAGCGCCAGTGCTTGTGGGGCTGTGGAAGGGCTGCCTAGGGCAGGTGATGGCCAGCAAGAGCTTTCAGTGCTAGACCCTTTGGTGTGGGAGCCGTGGCTGGACGTTTTGAATTTCGGAGCTGGGCTGTGGCTGTGCTGAGAAGGAACGTCCCCACTGTGCTGTGGCTAGGAAGCTCAGAGCCCCAGTGCTTGTGGGGCTGTGGAAGGGCTGCCTAGGGAAGGTGATGGCCAGCAAGAGCTTTCAGAGCTAGCCCCTTTGGTGTGGGAGCAGTGGCTGGACGTTTTGAATTTCGGAGCTGGGCTGTGGCTGTGCCGAGAAGGAACGTCCCCACTGTGCTGTGGCTAGGAAGCTCAGAGCGCCAGTGCTTGTGGGGCTGTGGAAGGGCTGCCTAGGGAAGGTGATGGCCAGCAAGAGCTTTCAGTGCTAGCCCCTTTGGTGTGGGAGCAGTGGCTGGACGTTTTGAATTTCGGAGCTGGGCTGTGGCTGTGCTGAGAAGGAACGTCCCCACTGTGCTGTGGCTAGGAAGCTCAGAGCGCCAGTGCTTGTGGGGCTGTGGAAGGGCTGGCTAGGGCAGGTGATGGCCAGCAAGAGCTTTCAGTGCTAGCCCCTTTGGTGTGGGAGCAGTGGCTGGACGTTTTGAATTTCGGAGCTGGGCTCTGGCTGTGCCGAGAAGGAACGTCCCCACTGTGCTGTGGCTAGGAAGCTCAGAGCGCCAGTGCTTGTGGGGCTGTGGAAGGGCTGCCTAGGGCAGGTGATGGCCAGCAAGAGCTTTCAGTGCTAGCCCCTTTGGTGTGGGAGCAGTGGCTGGACGTTTTGAATTTCGGAGCTGGGCTGTGGCTGTGCCGAGAAGGAACGTCCCCACTGTGCTGTGGCTAGGAAGCTCAGAGCGCCAGTGCTTGTGGGGCTGTGGAAGTGCTGCCTAGGGAAGGTGATGGCCAGCAAGAGCTTTCAGTGATAGCCCCTTTGGTGTGGGAGCAGTGGCTGGACGTTTTGAATTTCGGAGCTGGGCTCTGGCTGTGCTGAGTGGAAACGTCCCCACTGTGCTGTGGCTAGGAAGCTCAGAGCGCCAGTGCTTGTGGGGCTGTGGAAGGGCTGCCTAGGGCAGGTGATGGCCAGCAAGAGCTTTCAGAGCTAGCCCTTTTGGTGTGGGAGCAGTGGCTGGACGTTTTGAATTTCGGAGCTGGGCTGTGGCTGTGCCGAGAAGGAACGTCCCCAGTGTGCTGTGGCTAGGAAGCTCAGAGCGCCAGTGCTTGTGGGGCTGTGGAAGGGCTGCCTAGGGAAGGTGATGGCCAGCATGAGCTTTCAGTGCTAGCCCCTTTGGTGTGGGAGCAGTGGCTGGACGTTTTGAATTTCGGAGCTGGGCTGTGGCTGTGCTGAGAAGGAACGTCCCCACTGTGCTGTGGCTAGGAAGCTGAGAGCGCCAGTGCTTGTGGGGCTGTGGAAGGGCTGCCTAGGGCAGGTGATGGCCAGCAAGAGCTTTCAGTGCTAGCCCCTTTGGTGTGGGAGCAGTGGCTGGACGTTTTGAATTTCGGAGCTGGGCTGTGGCTGTGCCGAGAAGGAACGTCCCCACTGTGCTGTGGCTAGGAAGCTCAGAGCGCCAGTGCTTGTGGGGCTGTGGAAGTGCTGCCTAGGGAAGGTGATGGCCAGCAAGAACTTTCAGTGGTAGCCCCTTTGGTGTGGGAGCAGTGGCTGGACGTTTTGAATTTCGGAGCTGGGCTGTGGCTGTGCCGAGAAGGAACGTCCCCACTGTGCTGTGGCTAGGAAGCTCAGAGCGCCAGTGCTTGTGGGGCTGTGGAAGGGCTGCCTAGGGCAGGTGATGGCCAGCAAGAGCTTTCAGTGCTAGCCCCTTTGGTGTGGGAGCAGTGGCTGGACGTTTTGAATTTCGGAGCTGGGCTGTGGCTGTGCCGAGAAGGAACGTCCCCACTGTGCTGTGGCTAGGAAGCTCAGAGCGCCAGTGCTTGTGGGGCTGTGGAAGGGCTGCCTAGGGAAGGTGATGGCCAGCAAGAGCTTTCAGTGCTAGCCCCTTTGGTGTGGGAGCAGTGGCTGGACGTTTTGAATTTCGGAGCTGGGCTCTGGCTGTGCCGAGAAGGAACGTCCCCACTGTGCTGTGGCTAGGAAGCTCAGAGCGCCAGTGCTTGTGGGGCTGTGGAAGGGCTGCCTAGGGCAGGTGATGGCCAGCAAGAGCTTTCAGTGCTAGCCCCTTTGGTGTGGGAGCAGTGGCTGGACGTTTTGAATTTCGGAGCTGGGCTGTGGCTGTGCTGAGAAGGAACGTCCCCACTGTGCTGTGGCTAGGAAGCTCAGAGCGCCAGTGCTTGTGGGGCTGTGGAAGGGCTGCCTAGGGAAGGTGATGGCCAGCAAGAGCTTTCAGTGCTAGCCCCTTTGGTGTGGGAGCAGTGGCTGGACGTTTTGAATTTCGGAGCTGGGCTGTGGCTGTGCCGAGAAGGAACGTCCCCACTGTGCTGTGGCTAGGAAGCTCAGAGCGCCAGTGCTTGTGGGGCTGTGGAAGGGCTGCCTAGGGCAGGTGATGGCCAGCAAGAGCTTTCAGTGCTAGCCCCTTTGGTGTGGGAGCAGTGGCTGGACGTTTTGAATTTCGGAGCTGGGCTGTGGCTGTGCCGAGAAGGAACGTCCCCACTGTGCTGTGGCTAGGAAGCTCAGAGCGCCAGTGCTTGTGGGGCTGTGGAAGGGCTGCCTAGGGCAGGTGATGGCCAGCAAGAGCTTTCAGTGCTAGCCCCTTTGGTGTGGGAGCAGTGGCTGGACGTTTTGAATTTCGGAGCTGGGCTGTGGCTGTGCTGAGAAGGAACGTCCCCACTGTGCTGTGGCTAGGAAGCTCAGAGCGCCAGTGCTTGTGGGGCTGTGGAAGGGCTGCCTAGGGAAGGTGATGGCCAGCAAGAGCTTTCAGTGCTAGCCCCTTTGGTGTGGGAGCAGTGGCTGGACGTTTCCGATTTGGGAGCTGGGCTGTGGCTGTGCCGAGAAGGAATGTCCCCAATGTGCTGTGGCTAGGAAGCTCAGAGCGCCAGTGCTTGTGGGGCTGTGGAAGTGCTGCCTAGGGAAGGTGATGGCCAGCAAGAGCTTTCAGTGCTAGCCCCTTTGGTGTGGGAGCAGTGGCTGGACGTTTTGAATTTCGGAGCTGGGCTGTGGCTGTGCCGAGAAGGACCGTCCCCACTGTGCTGTGGCTAGGAAGCTCAGAGCGCCAGTGCTTGTGGGGCTGTGGAAGGGCTGCCTAGGGAAGGTGATGGGCAGCAAGAGCTTTCAGTGCTAGCCCCTTTGGTGTGGGAGCAGTGGCTGGACGTTTTGAATTTCGGAGCTGGGCTGTGGCTGTGCCGAGAAGGAACGTCCCCACTGTGCTGTGGCTAGGAAGCTCAGAGCGCCAGTGCTTGTGGGGCTGTGGAAGGGCTGGCTAGGGCAGGTGATGGCCAGCAAGAGCTTTCAGTGCTAGCCCCTTTGGTGTGGGAGCAGTGGCTGGACATTTTGAATTTCGGAGCTGGGCTGTGGCTGTGCCGAGAAGGAACGTCCCCACTGTGCTGTGGCTAGGAAGCTCAGAGCGCCAGTGCTTGTGGGGCTGTGGAAGGGCTGCCTAGGGAAGGTGATGGCCAGCAAGAGCTTTCGGTGCTAGCCCCTTTGGTGTGGGAGCAGTGGCTGGACGTTTTGAATTTCGGAGCTGGGCTGTGGCTGTGCTGAGAAGGAACGTCCCCAGTGTGCTGTGGCTAGGAAGCTCAGAGCGCCAGTGCTTGTGGGGCTGTGGAAGGGCTGCCTAGGGCAGGTGATGGCCAGCAAGAGCTTTCAGTGCTAGCCCCTTTGGTGTGGGAGCAGTGGCTGGACGTTTTGAATTTCGGAGCTGGGCTGTGGCTGTGCTGAGAAGGAACGTCCCCACTGTGCTGTGGCTAGGAAGCTCAGAGCGCCAGTGCTTGTGGGGCTGTGGAAGGGCTGCCTAGGGAAGGTGATGGCCAGCAAGAGCTTTCAGAGCTAGCCCCTTTGGTGTGGGAGCAGTGGCTGGACGTTTTGAATTTCGGAGCTGGGCTGTGGCTGTGCCGAGAAGGAACGTCCCCACTGTGCTGTGGCTAGGAAGCTCACAGCGCCAGTGCTTGTGGGGCTGTGGAAGGGCTGCCTAGGGAAGGTGATGGCCAGCAAGAGCTTTCAGTGCTAGCCCCTTTGGTGTGGGAGCAGTGGCTGGACGTTTTGAATTTCGGAGCTGGGCTGTGGCTGTGCTGAGAAGGAACGTCCCCACTGTGCTGTGGCTAGGAAGCTCAGAGCGCCAGTGCTTGTGGGGCTGTGGAAGGGCTGCCTAGGGCAGGTGATGGCCAGCAAGAGCTTTCAGTGCTAGCCCCTTTGGTGTGGGAGCAGTGGCTGGACGTTTTGAATTTCGGAGCTGGGCTGTGGCTGTGCCGAGAAGGAACGTCCCCACTGTGCTGTGGCTAGGAAGCTCAGAGCGCCAGTGCTTGTGGGGCTGTGGAAGGGCTGCCTAGGGCAGGTGATGGCCAGCAAGAGCTTTCAGTGCTAGCCCCTTTGGTGTGGGAGCAGTGGCTGGACGTTTTGAATTTCGGAGCTGGGCTGTGGCTGTGCCGAGAAGGAACGTCCCCACTGTGCTGTGGCTAGGAAGCTCAGAGCGCCAGTGCTTGTTGGGCTGTGGAAGGGCTGCCTAGGGCAGGTGCTGGCCAGCAAGAGCTTTCAGTGCTAGCCCCTTTGGTGTGGGAGCAGTGGCTGGACATTTTGAATTTCGGAGCTGGGCTGTGGCTGTGCCGAGAAGGAACATCCCCACTGTGCTGTGGCTAGGAAGCTCAGAGCGCCAGTGCTTGTGGGGCT
Source organism: Aptenodytes patagonicus (assembly GCF_965638725.1). Taxonomy (NCBI): domain Eukaryota; kingdom Metazoa; phylum Chordata; class Aves; order Sphenisciformes; family Spheniscidae; genus Aptenodytes; species Aptenodytes patagonicus. The sequence continues at coordinate 168,947 of NW_027472058.1, forward strand.
GTGGAAGGGCTGCCTAGGGCAGGTGATGGCCAGCAAGAGCTTTCAGTGCTAGCCCCTTTGGTGTGGGAGCAGTGGCTGGACGTTTTGAATTTCGGAGCTGGGCTGTGGCTGTGCTGAAAAGGAACGTCCCCACTGTGCTGTGGCTAGGAAGCTCAGAGCGCCAGTGCTTGTGGGGCTGTGGAAGGGCTGCCTAGGGCAGGTGCTGGCCAGCAAGAGCTTTCAGAGCTAGCCCTTTTGGTGTGGGAGCAGTGGCTGGACGTTTTGAATTTCGGAGCTGGGCTGTGGCTGTGCCGAGAAGGAACGTCCCCAGTGTGCTGTGGCTAGGAAGCTCAGAGCGCCAGTGCTTGTGGGGCTGTGGAAGGGCTGCCTAGGGAAGGTGATGGCCAGCAAGAGCTTTCAGTGCTAGCCCCTTTGGTGTGGGAGCAGTGGCTGGACGTTTTGAATTTCGGAGCTGGGCTGTGGCTGTGCTGAGAAGGAACGTCCCCACTGTGCTGTGGCTAGGAAGCTCAGAGCGCCAGTGCTTGTGGGGCTGTGGAAGGGCTGGCTAGGGCAGGTGCTGGCCAGCAAGAGCTTTCAGTGCTAGCCCCTTTGGTGTGGGAGCAGTGGCTGGACGTTTTGAATTTCGGAGCTGGGCTGTGGCTGTGCCGAGAAGGAACGTCCCCACTGTGCTGTGGCTAGGAAGCTGAGAGCGCCAGTGCTTGTGGGGCTGTGGAAGGGCTGCCTAGGGCAGGTGATGGCCAGCAAGAGCTTTCAGTGCTAGCCCCTTTGGTGTGGGAGCAGTGTCTGGACGTTTCGAATTTCGGAGCTGGGCTGTGGCTGTGCCGAGAAGGACCGTCCCCACTGTGCTGTGGCTAGGAAGCTCAGAGCGCCAGTGCTTGTGGGGCTGTGGAAGGGCTGCCTAGGGCAGGTGATGGCCAGCAAGAGCTTTCAGTGCTAGCCCCTTTGGTGTGGGAGCAGTGGCTGGACGTTTTGAATTTCGGAGCTGGGCTGTGGCTGTGCCGAGAAGGAACGTCCCCACTGTGCTGTGGCTAGGAAGCTCAGAGCGCCAGTGCTTGTGGGGCTGTGGAAGTGCTGCCTAGGGAAGGTGATGGCCAGCAAGAACTTTCAGTGCTAGCCCCTTTGGTGTGGGAGCAGTGGCTGGACGTTTTGAATTTCGGAGCTGGGCTGTGGCTGTGCCGAGAAGGAACGTCCCCACTGTGCTGTGGCTAGGAAGCTCAGAGCGCCAGTGCTTGTGGGGCTGTGGAAGGGCTGCCTAGGGCAGGTGATGGCCAGCAAGAGCTTTCAGTGCTAGCCCCTTTGGTGTGGGAGCAGTGGCTGGACGTTTTGAATTTCGGAGCTGGGCTGTGGCTGTGCCGAGAAGGAACGTCCCCAGTGTGCTGTGGCTAGGAAGCTCAGAGCGCCAGTGCTTGTGGGGCTGTGGAAGGGCTGCCTAGGGAAGGTGATGGCCAGCAAGAGCTTTCAGTGCTAGCCCCTTTGGTGTGGGAGCAGTGGCTGGACGTTTTGAATTTCGGAGCTGGGCTGTGGCTGTGCCGAGAAGGAACGTCCCCACTGTGCTGTGGCTAGGAAGCTCAGAGCGCCAGTGCTTGTGGGGCTGTGGAAGGGCTGCCTAGGGAAGGTGATGGCCAGCAAGAGCTTTCAGTGCTAGCCCCTTTGGTGTGGGAGCAGTGGCTGGACGTTTTGAATTTTGGAGCTGGGCTCTGGCTGTGCCGAGAAGGAACGTCCCCACTGTGCTGTGGCTAGGAAGCTCAGAGCGCCAGTGCTTGTGGGGCTGTGGAAGGGCTGCCTAGGGCAGGTGCTGGCCAGCAAGAGCTTTCAGTGCTAGCCCCTTTGGTGTGGGAGCAGTGGCTGGACGTTTTGAATTTCGGAGCTGGGCTGTGGCTGTGCCGAGAAGGAACGTCCCCACTGTGCTGTGGCTAGGAAGCTCAGAGCGCCAGTGCTTGTGGGGCTGTGGAAGGGCTGCCTAGGGCAGGTGATGGCCAGCAAGAGCTTTCAGTGCTAGCCCCTTTGGTGTGGGAGCAGTGGCTGGACGTTTTGAATTTCGGAGCTGGGCTGTGGCTGTGCCGAGAAGGAACGTCCCCACTGTGCTGTGGCTAGGAAGCTCAGAGCGCCAGTGCTTGTGGGGCTGTGGAAGGGCTGCCTAGGGCAGGTGATGGCCAGCAAGAGCTTTCAGTGCTAGCCCCTTTGGTGTGGGAGCAGTGGCTGGACGTTTTGAATTTCGGAGCTGGGCTCTGGCTGTGCTGAGAAGGAACGTCCCCACTGTGCTGTGGCTAGGAAGCTCAGAGCGCCAGTGCTTGTGGGGCTATGGAAGGGCTGCCTAGGGAAGGTGATGGCCAGCAAGAGCTTTCAGTGCTAGCCCCTTTGGTGTGGGAGCAGTGGCTGGACGTTTTGAATTTCGGAGCTGGGCTGTGGCTGTGCCGAGAAGGAACGTCCCCACTGTGCTGTGGCTAGGAAGCTCAGAGCGCCAGTGCTTGTGGGGCTGTGGAAGGGCTGCCTAGGGAAGGTGATGGCCAGCAAGAGCTTTCAGTGCTAGCCCCTTTGGTGTGGGAGCAGTGGCTGGACGTTTCGAATTTCGGAGCTGGGCTGTGGCTGTGCCGAGAAGGAACGTCCCCACTGTGCTGTGGCTAGGAAGCTCAGAGCGCCAGTGCTTGTGGGGCTGTGGAAGTGCTGCCTAGGGAAGGTGATGGCCAGCAAGAACTTTCAGTGGTAGCCCCTTTGGTGTGGGAGCAGTGGCTGGACGTTTTCAATTTCGGAGCTGGGCTGTGGCTGTGCCGAGAAGGACCGTCCCCACTGTGCTGTGGCTAGGAAGCTCAGAGCGCCAGTGCTTGTGGGGCTGTGGAAGGGCTGCCTAGGGAAGGTGATGGGCAGCAAGAGCTTTCAGTGCTAGCCCCTTTGGTGTGGGAGCAGTGGCTGGACGTTTTGAATTTCGGAGCTGGGCTGTGGCTGTGCCGAGAAGGAACGTCCCCACTGTGCTGTGGCTAGGAAGCTCAGAGCGCCAGTGCTTGTGGGGCTGTGGAAGGGCTGGCTAGGGCAGGTGATGGCCAGCAAGAGCTTTCAGTGCTAGCCCCTTTGGTGTGGGAGCAGTGGCTGGACATTTTGAATTTCGGAGCTGGGCTGTGGCTGTGCCGAGAAGGAACGTCCCCACTGTGCTGTGGCTAGGAAGCTCAGAGCGCCAGTGCTTGTGGGGCTGTGGAAGGGCTGCCTAGGGAAGGTGATGGCCAGCAAGAGCTTTCGGTGCTAGCCCCTTTGGTGTGGGAGCAGTGGCTGGACGTTTTGAATTTCGGAGCTGGGCTGTGGCTGTGCTGAGAAGGAACGTCCCCAGTGTGCTGTGGCTAGGAAGCTCAGAGCGCCAGTGCTTGTGGGGCTGTGGAAGGGCTGCCTAGGGCAGGTGATGGCCAGCAAGAGCTTTCAGTGCTAGCCCCTTTGGTGTGGGAGCAGTGGCTGGACGTTTTGAATTTCGGAGCTGGGCTGTGGCTGTGCTGAGAAGGAACGTCCCCACTGTGCTGTGGCTAGGAAGCTCAGAGCGCCAGTGCTTGTGGGGCTGTGGAAGAGCTGCCTAGGGAAGGTGATGGCCAGCAAGAGCTTTCAGAGCTAGCCCCTTTGGTGTGGGAGCAGTGGCTGGACGTTTTGAATTTCGGAGCTGGGCTGTGGCTGTGCCGAGAAGGAACGTCCCCACTGTGCTGTGGCTAGGAAGCTCACAGCGCCAGTGCTTGTGGGGCTGTGGAAGGGCTGCCTAGGGAAGGTGATGGCCAGCAAGAGCTTTCAGTGCTAGCCCCTTTGGTGTGGGAGCAGTGGCTGGACGTTTTGAATTTCGGAGCTGGGCTGTGGCTGTGCTGAGAAGGAACGTCCCCACTGTGCTGTGGCTAGGAAGCTCAGAGCGCCAGTGCTTGTGGGGCTGTGGAAGGGCTGCCTAGGGCAGGTGATGGCCAGCAAGAGCTTTCAGTGCTAGCCCCTTTGGTGTGGGAGCAGTGGCTGGACGTTTTGAATTTCGGAGCTGGGCTGTGGCTGTGCCGAGAAGGAACGTCCCCACTGTGCTGTGGCTAGGAAGCTCAGAGCGCCAGTGCTTGTGGGGCTGTGGAAGGGCTGCCTAGGGCAGGTGATGGCCAGCAAGAGCTTTCAGTGCTAGCCCCTTTGGTGTGGGAGCAGTGGCTGGACGTTTTGAATTTCGGAGCTGGGCTGTGGCTGTGCCGAGAAGGAACGTCCCCACTGTGCTGTGGCTAGGAAGCTCAGAGCGCCAGTGCTTGTTGGGCTGTGGAAGGGCTGCCTAGGGCAGGTGCTGGCCAGCAAGAGCTTTCAGTGCTAGCCCCTTTGGTGTGGGAGCAGTGGCTGGACATTTTGAATTTCGGAGCTGGGCTGTGGCTGTGCCGAGAAGGAACATCCCCACTGTGCTGTGGCTAGGAAGCTCAGAGCGCCAGTGCTTGTGGGGCTGTGGAAGGGCTGCCTAGGGCAGGTGATGGCCAGCAAGAGCTTTCAGTGCTAGCCCCTTTGGTGTGGGAGCAGTGGCTGGACGTTTTGAATTTCGGAGCTGGGCTGTGGCTGTGCTGAAAAGGAACGTCCCCACTGTGCTGTGGCTAGGAAGCTCAGAGCGCCAGTGCTTGTGGGGCTGTGGAAGGGCTGGCTAGGGCAGGTGATGGCCAGCAAGAGCTTTCAGAGCTAGCCCTTTTGGTGTGGGAGCAGTGGCTGGACGTTTTGAATTTCGGAGCTGGGCTGTGGCTGTGCCGAGAAGGAACGTCCCCAGTGTGCTGTGGCTAGGAAGCTCAGAGCGCCAGTGCTTGTGGGGCTGTGGAAGGGCTGCCTAGGGAAGGTGATGGCCAGCAAGAGCTTTCAGTGCTAGCCCCTTTGGTGTGGGAGCAGTGGCTGGACGTTTTGAATTTCGGAGCTGGGCTGTGGCTGTGCTGAGAAGGAACGTCCCCACTGTGCTGTGGCTAGGAAGCTCAGAGCGCCAGTGCTTGTGGGGCTGTGGAAGGGCTGCCTAGGGCAGGTGATGGCCAGCAAGAGCTTTCAGTGCTAGCCCCTTTGGTGTGGGAGCAGTGGCTGGACGTTTTGAATTTCGGAGCTGGGCTGTGGCTGTGCCGAGAAGGAACGTCCCCACTGTGCTGTGGCTAGGAAGCTGAGAGCGCCAGTGCTTGTGGGGCTGTGGAAGGGCTGCCTAGGGCAGGTGATGGCCAGCAAGAGCTTTCAGTGCTAGCCCCTTTGGTGTGGGAGCAGTGTCTGGACGTTTCGAATTTCGGAGCTGGGCTGTGGCTGTGCCGAGAAGGACCGTCCCCACTGTGCTGTGGCTAGGAAGCTCAGAGCGCCAGTGCTTGTGGGGCTGTGGAAGGGCTGCCTAGGGCAGGTGATGGCCAGCAAGAGCTTTCAGTGCTAGCCCCTTTGGTGTGGGAGCAGTGGCTGGACGTTTTGAATTTCGGAGCTGGGCTGTGGCTGTGCCGAGAAGGAACGTCCCCACTGTGCTGTGGCTAGGAAGCTCAGAGCGCCAGTGCTTGTGGGGCTGTGGAAGTGCTGCCTAGGGAAGGTGATGGCCAGCAAGAACTTTCAGTGCTAGCCCCTTTGGTGTGGGAGCAGTGGCTGGACGTTTTGAATTTCGGAGCTGGGCTGTGGCTGTGCCGAGAAGGAACGTCCCCACTGTGCTGTGGCTAGGAAGCTCAGAGCGCCAGTGCTTGTGGGGCTGTGGAAGGGCTGCCTAGGGCAGGTGATGGCCAGCAAGAGCTTTCAGTGCTAGCCCCTTTGGTGTGGGAGCAGTGGCTGGACGTTTTGAATTTCGGAGCTGGGCTGTGGCTGTGCCGAGAAGGAACGTCCCCAGTGTGCTGTGGCTAGGAAGCTCAGAGCGCCAGTGCTTGTGGGGCTGTGGAAGGGCTGCCTAGGGAAGGTGATGGCCAGCAAGAGCTTTCAGTGCTAGCCCCTTTGGTGTGGGAGCAGTGGCTGGACGTTTTGAATTTCGGAGCTGGGCTGTGGCTGTGCCGAGAAGGAACGTCCCCACTGTGCTGTGGCTAGGAAGCTCAGAGCGCCAGTGCTTGTGGGGCTGTGGAAGGGCTGCCTAGGGAAGGTGATGGCCAGCAAGAGCTTTCAGTGCTAGCCCCTTTGGTGTGGGAGCAGTGGCTGGACGTTTTGAATTTTGGAGCTGGGCTCTGGCTGTGCCGAGAAGGAACGTCCCCACTGTGCTGTGGCTAGGAAGCTCAGAGCGCCAGTGCTTGTGGGGCTGTGGAAGGGCTGCCTAGGGCAGGTGCTGGCCAGCAAGAGCTTTCAGTGCTAGCCCCTTTGGTGTGGGAGCAGTGGCTGGACGTTTTGAATTTCGGAGCTGGGCTGTGGCTGTGCTGAAAAGGAACGTCCCCACTGTGCTGTGGCTAGGAAGCTCAGAGCGCCAGTGCTTGTGGGGCTGTGGAAGGGCTGGCTAGGGCAGGTGATGGCCAGCAAGAGCTTTCAGAGCTAGCCCTTTTGGTGTGGGAGCAGTGGCTGGACGTTTTGAATTTCGGAGCTGGGCTGTGGCTGTGCCGAGAAGGAACGTCCCCAGTGTGCTGTGGCTAGGAAGCTGAGAGCGCCAGTGCTTGTGGGGCTGTGGAAGGGCTGCCTAGGGCAGGTGATGGCCAGCAAGAGCTTTCAGTGCTAGCCCCTTTGGTGTGGGAGCAGTGTCTGGACGTTTCGAATTTCGGAGCTGGGCTGTGGCTGTGCCGAGAAGGACCGTCCCCACTGTGCTGTGGCTAGGAAGCTCAGAGCGCCAGTGCTTGTGGGGCTGTGGAAGGGCTGCCTAGGGCAGGTGATGGCCAGCAAGAGCTTTCAGTGCTAGCCCCTTTGGTGTGGGAGCAGTGGCTGGACGTTTTGAATTTCGGAGCTGGGCTGTGGCTGTGCCGAGAAGGAACGTCCCCACTGTGCTGTGGCTAGGAAGCTCAGAGCGCCAGTGCTTGTGGGGCTGTGGAAGTGCTGCCTAGGGAAGGTGATGGCCAGCAAGAACTTTCAGTGCTAGCCCCTTTGGTGTGGGAGCAGTGGCTGGACGTTTTGAATTTCGGAGCTGGGCTGTGGCTGTGCCGAGAAGGAACGTCCCCACTGTGCTGTGGCTAGGAAGCTCAGAGCGCCAGTGCTTGTGGGGCTGTGGAAGGGCTGCCTAGGGCAGGTGATGGCCAGCAAGAGCTTTCAGTGCTAGCCCCTTTGGTGTGGGAGCAGTGGCTGGACGTTTTGAATTTCGGAGCTGGGCTGTGGCTGTGCCGAGAAGGAACGTCCCCAGTGTGCTGTGGCTAGGAAGCTCAGAGCGCCAGTGCTTGTGGGGCTGTGGAAGGGCTGCCTAGGGAAGGTGATGGCCAGCAAGAGCTTTCAGTGCTAGCCCCTTTGGTGTGGGAGCAGTGGCTGGACGTTTTGAATTTCGGAGCTGGGCTGTGGCTGTGCCGAGAAGGAACGTCCCCACTGTGCTGTGGCTAGGAAGCTCAGAGCGCCAGTGCTTGTGGGGCTGTGGAAGGGCTGCCTAGGGAAGGTGATGGCCAGCAAGAGCTTTCAGTGCTAGCCCCTTTGGTGTGGGAGCAGTGGCTGGACGTTTTGAATTTTGGAGCTGGGCTCTGGCTGTGCCGAGAAGGAACGTCCCCACTGTGCTGTGGCTAGGAAGCTCAGAGCGCCAGTGCTTGTGGGGCTGTGGAAGGGCTGCCTAGGGCAGGTGCTGGCCAGCAAGAGCTTTCAGTGCTAGCCCCTTTGGTGTGGGAGCAGTGGCTGGACGTTTTGAATTTCGGAGCTGGGCTGTGGCTGTGCTGAAAAGGAACGTCCCCACTGTGCTGTGGCTAGGAAGCTCAGAGCGCCAGTGCTTGTGGGGCTGTGGAAGGGCTGGCTAGGGCAGGTGATGGCCAGCAAGAGCTTTCAGAGCTAGCCCTTTTGGTGTGGGAGCAGTGGCTGGACGTTTTGAATTTCGGAGCTGGGCTGTGGCTGTGCCGAGAAGGAACGTCCCCAGTGTGCTGTGGCTAGGAAGCTCAGAGCGCCAGTGCTTGTGGGGCTGTGGAAGGGCTGCCTAGGGAAGGTGATGGCCAGCAAGAGCTTTCAGTGCTAGCCCCTTTGGTGTGGGAGCAGTGGCTGGACGTTTTGAATTTCGGAGCTGGGCTGTGGCTGTGCTGAGAAGGAACGTCCCCACTGTGCTGTGGCTAGGAAGCTCAGAGCGCCAGTGCTTGTGGGGCTGTGGAAGGGCTGCCTAGGGCAGGTGATGGCCAGCAAGAGCTTTCAGTGCTAGCCCCTTTGGTGTGGGAGCAGTGGCTGGACGTTTTGAATTTCGGAGCTGGGCTGTGGCTGTGCCGAGAAGGAACGTCCCCACTGTGCTGTGGCTAGGAAGCTGAGAGCGCCAGTGCTTGTGGGGCTGTGGAAGGGCTGCCTAGGGCAGGTGATGGCCAGCAAGAGCTTTCAGTGCTAGCCCCTTTGGTGTGGGAGCAGTGGCTGGACGTTTCGAATTTCGGAGCTGGGCTGTGGCTGTGCCGAGAAGGACCGTCCCCACTGTGCTGTGGCTAGGAAGCTCAGAGCGCCAGTGCTTGTGGGGCTGTGGAAGGGCTGCCTAGGGCAGGTGATGGCCAGCAAGAGCTTTCAGTGCTAGCCCCTTTGGTGTGGGAGCAGTGGCTGGACGTTTTGAATTTCGGAGCTGGGCTGTGGCTGTGCCGAGAAGGAACGTCCCCACTGTGCTGTGGCTAGGAAGCTCAGAGCGCCAGTGCTTGTGGGGCTGTGGAAGTGCTGCCTAGGGAAGGTGATGGCCAGCAAGAACTTTCAGTGCTAGCCCCTTTGGTGTGGGAGCAGTGGCTGGACGTTTTGAATTTCGGAGCTGGGCTGTGGCTGTGCCGAGAAGGAACGTCCCCACTGTGCTGTTGCTAGGAAGCTCAGAGCGCCAGTGCTTGTGGGGCTGTGGAAGGGCTGCCTAGGGCAGGTGATGGCCAGCAAGAGCTTTCAGTGCTAGCCCCTTTGGTGTGGGAGCAGTGGCTGGACGTTTTGAATTTCGGAGCTGGGCTGTGGCTGTGCCGAGAAGGAACGTCCCCACTGTGCTGTGGCTAGGAAGCTCAGAGCGCCAGTGCTTGTGGGGCTGTGGAAGGGCTGCCTAGGGAAGGTGATGGCCAGCAAGAGCTTTCAGTGCTAGCCCCTTTGGTGTGGGAGCAGTGGCTGGACGTTTTGAATTTCGGAGCTGGGCTGTGGCTGTGCCGAGAAGGAACGTCCCCACTGTGCTGTGGCTAGGAAGCTCAGAGCGCCAGTGCTTGTGGGGCTGTGGAAGGGCTGCCTAGGGCAGGTGATGGCCAGCAAGAGCTTTCAGTGCTAGCCCCTTTGGTGTGGGAGCAGTGGCTGGACGTTTTGAATTTCGGAGCTGGGCTCTGGCTGTGCCGAGAAGGAACGTCCCCACTGTGCTGTGGCTAGGAAGCTCAGAGCGCCAGTGCTTGTGGGGCTGTGGAAGGGCTGCCTAGGGCAGGTGCTGGCCAGCAAGAGCTTTCAGTGCTAGCCCCTTTGGTGTGGGAGCAGTGGCTGGACGTTTTGAATTTCGGAGCTGGGCTGTGGCTGTGCCGAGAAGGAACGTCCCCACTGTGCTGTGGCTAGGAAGCTCAGAGCGCCAGTGCTTGTGGGGCTGTGGAAGGGCTGCCTAGGGCAGGTGATGGCCAGCAAGAGCTTTCAGTGCTAGCCCCTTTGGTGTGGGAGCAGTGGCTGGACGTTTTGAATTTCGGAGCTGGGCTGTGGCTGTGCCGAGAAGGAACGTCCCCACTGTGCTGTGGCTAGGAAGCTCAGAGCGCCAGTGCTTGTGGGGCTGTGGAAGGGCTGGCTAGGGCAGGTGCTGGCCAGCAAGAGCTTTCAGTGCTAGCCCCTTTGGTGTGGGAGCAGTGGCTGGACGTTTTGAATTTCGGAGCTGGGCTCTGGCTGTGCTGAGAAGGAACGTCCCCACTGTGCTGTGGCTAGGAAGCTCAGAGCGCCAGTGCTTGTGGGGCTATGGAAGGGCTGCCTAGGGAAGGTGATGGCCAGCAAGAGCTTTCAGTGCTAGCCCCTTTGGTGTGGGAGCAGTGGCTGGACGTTTTGAATTTCGGAGCTGGGCTGTGGCTGTGCCGAGAAGGAACGTCCCCACTGTGCTGTGGCTAGGAAGCTCAGAGCGCCAGTGCTTGTGGGGCTGTGGAAGGGCTGCCTAGGGAAGGTGATGGCCAGCAAGAGCTTTCAGTGCTAGCCCCTTTGGTGTGGGAGCAGTGGCTGGACGTTTCGAATTTCGGAGCTGGGCTGTGGCTGTGCCGAGAAGGAACGTCCCCACTGTGCTGTGGCTAGGAAGCTCAGAGCGCCAGTGCTTGTGGGGCTGTGGAAGGGCTGCCTAGGAAAGGTGATGGCCAGCAAGAACTTTCAGTGGTAGCCCCTTTGGTGTGGGAGCAGTGGCTGGACGTTTTCAATTTCGGAGCTGGGCTGTGGCTGTGCCGAGAAGGACCGTCCCCACTGTGCTGTGGCTAGGAAGCTCAGAGCGCCAGTGCTTGTGGGGCTGTGGAAGGGCTGCCTAGGGAAGGTGATGGGCAGCAAGAGCTTTCAGTGCTAGCCCCTTTGGTGTGGGAGCAGTGGCTGGACGTTTTGAATTTCGGAGCTGGGCTGTGGCTGTGCCGAGAAGGAACGTCCCCACTGTGCTGTGGCTAGGAAGCTCAGAGCGCCAGTGCTTGTGGGGCTGTGGAAGGGCTGGCTAGGGCAGGTGATGGCCAGCAAGAGCTTTCAGTGCTAGCCCCTTTGGTGTGGGAGCAGTGGCTGGACATTTTGAATTTCGGAGCTGGGCTGTGGCTGTGCCGAGAAGGAACGTCCCCACTGTGCTGTGGCTAGGAAGCTCAGAGCGCCAGTGCTTGTGGGGCTGTGGAAGGGCTGCCTAGGGAAGGTGATGGCCAGCAAGAGCTTTCGGTGCTAGCCCCTTTGGTGTGGGAGCAGTGGCTGGACGTTTTGAATTTCGGAGCTGGGCTGTGGCTGTGCTGAGAAGGAACGTCCCCAGTGTGCTGTGGCTAGGAAGCTCAGAGCGCCAGTGCTTGTGGGGCTGTGGAAGGGCTGCCTAGGGCAGGTGATGGCCAGCAAGAGCTTTCAGTGCTAGCCCCTTTGGTGTGGGAGCAGTGGCTGGACGTTTTGAATTTCGGAGCTGGGCTGTGGCTGTGCTGAGAAGGAACGTCCCCACTGTGCTGTGGCTAGGAAGCTCAGAGCGCCAGTGCTTGTGGGGCTGTGGAAGGGCTGCCTAGGGAAGGTGATGGCCAGCAAGAGCTTTCAGAGCTAGCCCCTTTGGTGTGGGAGCAGTGGCTGGACGTTTTGAATTTCGGAGCTGGGCTGTGGCTGTGCCGAGAAGGAACGTCCCCACTGTGCTGTGGCTAGGAAGCTCACAGCGCCAGTGCTTGTGGGGCTGTGGAAGGGCTGCCTAGGGAAGGTGATGGCCAGCAAGAGCTTTCAGTGCTAGCCCCTTTGGTGTGGGAGCAGTGGCTGGACGTTTTGAATTTCGGAGCTGGGCTGTGGCTGTGCTGAGAAGGAACGTCCCCACTGTGCTGTGGCTAGGAAGCTCAGAGCGCCAGTGCTTGTGGGGCTGTGGAAGGGCTGCCTAGGGCAGGTGATGGCCAGCAAGAGCTTTCAGTGCTAGCCCCTTTGGTGTGGGAGCAGTGGCTGGACGTTTTGAATTTCGGAGCTGGGCTGTGGCTGTGCCGAGAAGGAACGTCCCCACTGTGCTGTGGCTAGGAAGCTCAGAGCGCCAGTGCTTGTGGGGCTGTGGAAGGGCTGCCTAGGGCAGGTGATGGCCAGCAAGAGCTTTCAGTGCTAGCCCCTTTGGTGTGGGAGCAGTGGCTGGACGTTTTGAATTTCGGAGCTGGGCTGTGGCTGTGCTGAGAAGGAACGTCCCCACTGTGCTGTGGCTAGGAAGCTCAGAGCGCCAGTGCTTGTGGGGCTGTGGAAGGGCTGCCTAGGGAAGGTGATGGCCAGCAAGAGCTTTCAGTGCTAGCCCCTTTGGTGTGGGAGCAGTGGCTGGAGCTTTCGAATTTCGGAGCTGGGCTGTGGCTGTGCCGAGAAGGAACGTCCCCACTGTGCTGTGGCTAGGAAGCTCAGAGCGCCAGTGCTTGTGGGGCTGTGGAAGGGCTGCCTAGGGCAGGTGCTGGCCAGCAAGAGCTTTCAGTGCTAGCCCCTTTGGTGTGGGAGCAGTGGCTGGACATTTTGAATTTCGGAGCTGGGCTGTGGCTGTGCCGAGAAGGAACATCCCCACTGTGCTGTGGCTAGGAAGCTCAGAGCGCCAGTGCTTGTGGGGCTGTGGAAGGGCTGCCTAGGGCAGGTGATGGCCAGCAAGAGCTTTCAGTGCTAGCCCCTTTGGTGTGGGAGCAGTGGCTGGACGTTTTGAATTTCGGAGCTGGGCTGTGGCTGTGCTGAAAAGGAACGTCCCCACTGTGCTGTGGCTAGGAAGCTCAGAGCGCCAGTGCTTGTGGGGCTGTGGAAGGGCTGGCTAGGGCAGGTGATGGCCAGCAAGAGCTTTCAGAGCTAGCCCTTTTGGTGTGGGAGCAGTGGCTGGACGTTTTGAATTTCGGAGCTGGGCTGTGGCTGTGCCGAGAAGGAACGTCCCCACTGTGCTGTGGCTAGGAAGCTCAGAGCGCCAGTGCTTGTGGGGCTGTGGAAGGGCTGCCTAGGGAAGGTGATGGCCAGCAAGAGCTTTCAGTGCTAGCCCCTTTGGTGTGGGAGCAGTGGCTGGACGTTTTGAATTTCGGAGCTGGGCTGTGGCTGTGCTGAGAAGGAACGTCCCCACTGTGCTGTGGCTAGGAAGCTCAGAGCGCCAGTGCTTGTGGGGCTGTGGAAGGGCTGCCTAGGGCAGGTGATGGCCAGCAAGAGCTTTCAGTGCTAGCCCCTTTGGTGTGGGAGCAGTGGCTGGACGTTTTGAATTTCGGAGCTGGGCTGTGGCTGTGCCGAGAAGGAACGTCCCCACTGTGCTGTGGCTAGGAAGCTGAGAGCGCCAGTGCTTGTGGGGCTGTGGAAGGGCTGCCTAGGGCAGGTGATGGCCAGCAAGAGCTTTCAGTGCTAGCCCCTTTGGTGTGGGAGCAGTGGCTGGACGTTTTGAATTTCGGAGCTGGGCTGTGGCTGTGCCGAGAAGGACCGTCCCCACTGTGCTGTGGCTAGGAAGCTCAGAGCGCCAGTGCTTGTGGGGCTGTGGAAGGGCTGCCTAGGGCAGGTGATGGCCAGCAAGAGCTTTCAGTGCTAGCCCCTTTGGTGTGGGAGCAGTGGCTGGACGTTTTGAATTTCGGAGCTGGGCTGTGGCTGTGCCGAGAAGGAACGTCCCCACTGTGCTGTGGCTAGGAAGCTCAGAGCGCCAGTGCTTGTGGGGCTGTGGAAGTGCTGCCTAGGGAAGGTGATGGCCAGCAAGAACTTTCAGTGCTAGCCCCTTTGGTGTGGGAGCAGTGGCTGGACGTTTTGAATTTCGGAGCTGGGCTGTGGCTGTGCCGAGAAGGAACGTCCCCACTGTGCTGTGGCTAGGAAGCTCAGAGCGCCAGTGCTTGTGGGGCTGTGGAAGGGCTGCCTAGGGCAGGTGATGGCCAGCAAGAGCTTTCAGTGCTAGCCCCTTTGGTGTGGGAGCAGTGGCTGGACGTTTTGAATTTCGGAGCTGGGCTGTGGCTGTGCCGAGAAGGAACGTCCCCACTGTGCTGTGGCTAGGAAGCTCAGAGCGCCAGTGCTTGTGGGGCTGTGGAAGGGCTGCCTAGGGAAGGTGATGGCCAGCAAGAGCTTTCAGTGCTAGCCCCTTTGGTGTGGGAGCAGTGGCTGGACGTTTTGAATTTCGGAGCTGGGCTGTGGCTGTGCCGAGAAGGAACGTCCCCACTGTGCTGTGGCTAGGAAGCTCAGAGCGCCAGTGCTTGTGGGGCTGTGGAAGGGCTGCCTAGGGAAGGTGATGGCCAGCAAGAGCTTTCAGTGCTAGCCCCTTTGGTGTGGGAGCAGTGGCTGGACGTTTTGAATTTTGGAGCTGGGCTCTGGCTGTGCCGAGAAGGAACGTCCCCACTGTGCTGTGGCTAGGAAGCTCAGAGCGCCAGTGCTTGTGGGGCTGTGGAAGGGCTGCCTAGGGCAGGTGCTGGCCAGCAAGAGCTTTCAGTGCTAGCCCCTTTGGTGTGGGAGCAGTGGCTGGACGTTTTGAATTTCGGAGCTGGGCTGTGGCTGTGCTGAAAAGGAACGTCCCCACTGTGCTGTGGCTAGGAAGCTCAGAGCGCCAGTGCTTGTGGGGCTGTGGAAGGGCTGGCTAGGGCAGGTGATGGCCAGCAAGAGCTTTCAGAGCTAGCCCTTTTGGTGTGGGAGCAGTGGCTGGACGTTTTGAATTTCGGAGCTGGGCTGTGGCTGTGCCGAGAAGGAACGTCCCCAGTGTGCTGTGGCTAGGAAGCTCAGAGCGCCAGTGCTTGTGGGGCTGTGGAAGGGCTGCCTAGGGAAGGTGATGGCCAGCAAGAGCTTTCAGTGCTAGCCCCTTTGGTGTGGGAGCAGTGGCTGGACGTTTTGAATTTCGGAGCTGGGCTGTGGCTGTGCCGAGAAGGAACGTCCCCACTGTGCTGTGGCTAGGAAGCTCAGAGCGCCAGTGCTTGTGGGGCTGTGGAAGGGCTGCCTAGGGCAGGTGATGGCCAGCAAGAGCTTTCAGTGCTAGCCCCTTTGGTGTGGGAGCAGTGGCTGGACGTTTTGAATTTCGGAGCTGGGCTGTGGCTGTGCCGAGAAGGAACGTCCCCACTGTGCTGTGGCTAGGAAGCTGAGAGCGCCAGTGCTTGTGGGGCTGTGGAAGGGCTGCCTAGGGCAGGTGATGGCCAGCAAGAGCTTTCAGTGCTAGCCCCTTTGGTGTGGGAGCAGTGGCTGGACGTTTTGAATTTCGGAGCTGGGCTGTGGCTGTGCCGAGAAGGAACGTCCCCACTGTGCTGTGGCTAGGAAGCTCAGAGCGCCAGTGCTTGTGGGGCTGTGGAAGTGCTGCCTAGGGAAGGTGATGGCCAGCAAGAACTTTCAGTGCTAGCCCCTTTGGTGTGGGAGCAGTGGCTGGACGTTTTGAATTTCGGAGCTGGGCTGTGGCTGTGCCGAGAAGGAACGTCCCCACTGTGCTGTGGCTAGGAAGCTCAGAGCGCCAGTGCTTGTGGGGCTGTGGAAGGGCTGCCTAGGGCAGGTGATGGCCAGCAAGAGCTTTCAGTGCTAGCCCCTTTGGTGTGGGAGCAGTGGCTGGACGTTTTGAATTTCGGAGCTGGGCTGTGGCTGTGCCGAGAAGGAACGTCCCCAGTGTGCTGTGGCTAGGAAGCTCAGAGCGCCAGTGCTTGTGGGGCTGTGGAAGGGCTGCCTAGGGAAGGTGATGGCCAGCAAGAGCTTTCAGTGCTAGCCCCTTTGGTGTGGGAGCAGTGGCTGGACGTTTTGAATTTCGGAGCTGGGCTGTGGCTGTGCCGAGAAGGAACGTCCCCACTGTGCTGTGGCTAGGAAGCTCAGAGCGCCAGTGCTTGTGGGGCTGTGGAAGGGCTGCCTAGGGCAGGTGATGGCCAGCAAGAGCTTTCAGTGCTAGCCCCTTTGGTGTGGGAGCAGTGGCTGGACGTTTTGAATTTTGGAGCTGGGCTCTGGCTGTGCCGAGAAGGAACGTCCCCACTGTGCTGTGGCTAGGAAGCTCAGAGCGCCAGTGCTTGTGGGGCTGTGGAAGGGCTGCCTAGGGCAGGTGCTGGCCAGCAAGAGCTTTCAGTGCTAGCCCCTTTGGTGTGGGAGCAGTGGCTGGACGTTTTGAATTTCGGAGCTGGGCTGTGGCTGTGCCGAGAAGGAACGTCCCCACTGTGCTGTGGCTAGGAAGCTCAGAGCGCCAGGTCTTGTGGGGCTGTGGAAGGGCTGCCTAGGGCAGGTGATGGCCAGCAAGAGCTTTCAGTGCTAGCCCCTTTGGTGTGGGAGCAGTGGCTGGACGTTTTGAATTTCGGAGCTGGGCTGTGGCTGTGCCGAGAAGGAACGTCCCCACTGTGCTGTGGCTAGGAAGCTCAGAGCGCCAGTGCTTGTGGGGCTGTGGAAGGGCTGCCTAGGGCAGGTGATGGCCAGCAAGAGCTTTCAGTGCTAGCCCCTTTGGTGTGGGAGCAGTGGCTGGACGTTTTGAATTTCGGAGCTGGGCTCTGGCTGTGCTGAGAAGGAACGTCCCCACTGTGCTGTGGCTAGGAAGCTCAGAGCGCCAGTGCTTGTGGGGCTATGGAAGGGCTGCCTAGGGAAGGTGATGGCCAGCAAGAGCTTTCAGTGCTAGCCCCTTTGGTGTGGGAGCAGTGGCTGGACGTTTTGAATTTCGGAGCTGGGCTGTGGCTGTGCCGAGAAGGAACGTCCCCACTGTGCTGTGGCTAGGAAGCTCAGAGCGCCAGTGCTTGTGGGGCTGTGGAAGGGCTGCCTAGGGAAGGTGATGGCCAGCAAGAGCTTTCAGTGCTAGCCCCTTTGGTGTGGGAGCAGTGGCTGGACGTTTCGAATTTCGGAGCTGGGCTGTGGCTGTGCCGAGAAGGAACGTCCCCACTGTGCTGTGGCTAGGAAGCTCAGAGCGCCAGTGCTTGTAGGGCTGTGGAAGGGCTGCCTAGGGAAGGTGAGGGCCAGCAAGAGCTTTCAGGGCTAGCCCCTTTCGTGTGGGAGAAGTGGCTGGACGTTTCCGATTTGGGAGCTGGGCTCTGGCTGTGCTGAGAAGGAACGTCCCCACTGTGCTGTGGCTAGGAAGCTCAGAGCGCCAGTGCTTGTGGGGCTGTGGAAGGGCTGCCTAGGGCAGGTGCTGGCCAGCAAGAGCTTTCAGGGCTAGCCCCTTTGGTGTGGGAGCAGTGGCTGGACGTTTCCAATTTGGGAGCTGGGCTCTGGCTGTGCTGAGAAGGAACGTCCGCAGAGTACTGCGGCTAGGAAGCTGAGAGGGCCAGGGCTTGTGGGGCTGTGGAAGGGCTGCCTAGGGAAGGTGAGGGCCAGCAAGAGCTTTCAGGGGTAGCCCCTTTCGTATGGGAGCAGTGGGTAGACTTTTCGGATTTGGGAACTGGGCTCTGGCTGTGCCGAGAAGGAACGTCCCCACCCTACTTTGGCTAGGAAGGTGAGATGGCCAGGGCTTGTGGGGCTGTGGAAGGGCTGCCTAGGGCAGGTGATGGCCAGCAAGAGCTTTCAGTGCTAGCCCCTTTGGTGTGGGAGCAGTGGCTGGACGTTTTGAATTTCGGAGCTGGGCTGTGGCTGTGCCGAGAAGGACCGTCCCCACTGTGCTGTGGCTAGGAAGCTCAGAGCGCCAGTGCTTGTGGGGCTGTGGAAGGGCTGCCTAGGGAAGGTGATGGCCAGCAAGAGCTTTCAGTGCTAGCCCCTTTGGTGTGGGAGCAGTGGCTGGACGTTTCGAATTTCGGAGCTGGGCTGTGGCTGTGCCGAGAAGGAACGTCCCCACTGTGCTGTGGCTAGGAAGCTCAGAGCGCCAGTGCTTGTGGGGCTGTGGAAGGGCTGCCTAGGGAAGGTGATGGCCAGCAAGAGCTTTCAGTGCTAGCCCCTTTGGTGTGGGAGCAGTGGCTGGACGTTTCGAATTTCGGAGCTGGGCTGTGGCTGTGCTGAGAAGGAACGTCCCCACTGTGCTGTGGCTATGAAGCTGAGAGGGCCAGTGCTTGTAGGGCTGTGGAAGGGCTGCCTAGGGAAGGTGAGGGCCAGCAAGAGCTTTCAGGGCTAGCCCCTTTCGTGTGGGAGAAGTGGCTGGACGTTTCCGATTTGGGAGCTGGGCTCTGGCTGTGCTGAGAAGGAACGTCCCCACACTGCTGTGGCTAGGAAACTCAGAGCGCCAGGGCTTGTGGGGCTGTGGAAGGGCTGCCTAGGGAAGGTGATGGCCAGCAAGAGCTTTCAGTGCTAGCCCCTTTCGTGTGGGAGCAGTGGCTGGACGTTTCCAATTTGGGAGCTGGGCTCTGGCTGTGCTGAGAAGGAACGTCCGCAGAGTACTGCGGCTAGGAAGCTGAGAGGGCCAGGGCTTGTGGGGCTGTGGAAGGGCTGCCTAGGGCAGGTGCTGGCCAGCAAGAGCTTTCAGTGCTAGCCCCTTTGGTGTGGGAGCAGTGGCTGGACGTTTTGAATTTCGGAGCTGGGCTGTGGCTGTGCCGAGAAGGAACGTCCCCACTGTGCTGTGGCTAGGAAGCTCAGAGCGCCAGTGCTTGTGGGGCTGTGGAAGGGCTGCCTAGGGCAGGTGATGGCCAGCAAGAGCTTTCAGTGCTAGCCCCTTTGGTGTGGGAGCAGTGGCTGGACGTTTCGAATTTCGGAGCTGGGCTCTGGCTGTGCTGAGAAGGAACGTCCCCACACTGCTGTGGCTAGGAAACTCAGAGCGCCAGGGCTTGTGGGGCTGTGGAAGGGCTGCTAGGGAAGGTGATGGCCAGCAAGAGCTTTCAGGGCTAGCCCCTTTCGTGTGGGAGCAGTGGCTGGACGTTTTGAATTTCGGAGCTGGGCTCTGGCTGTGCTGAGAAGGAACGTCCGCAGAGTACTGCGGCTAGGAAGCTGAGAGGGCCAGTGCTTGTGGGGCTGTGGAAGGGCTGCCTAGGGAAGGTGAGGGCCAGCAAGAGCTTTCAGGGGTAGCCCCTTTCGTATGGGAGCAGTGGGTAGACTTTTCGGATTTGGGAACTGGGCTCTGGCTGTGCCGAGAAGGAACGTCCCCACCCTACTTTGGCTAGGAAGGTGAGATGGCCAGGGCTTGTGGGGCTGTGGAAGGGCTGCCTAGGGAAGGTGATGGCCAGCAAGAGCTTTCAGTGCTAGCCCCTTTGGTGTGGGAGCAGTGGCTGGACGTTTTGAATTTCGGAGCTGGGCTGTGGCTGTGCCGAGAAGGACCGTCCCCACTGTGCTGTGGCTAGGAAGCTCAGAGCGCCAGTGCTTGTGGGGCTGTGGAAGGGCTGCCTAGGGAAGGTGATGGCCAGCAAGAGCTTTCAGTGCTAGCCCCTTTGGTGTGGGAGCAGTGGCTGGACGTTTTGAATTTCGGAGCTGGGCTGTGGCTGTGCCGAGAAGGAACGTCCCCACTGTGCTGTGGCTAGGAAGCTCAGAGCGCCAGTGCTTGTGGGGCTGTGGAAGGGCTGCCTAGGGAAGGTGATGGCCAGCAAGAGCTTTCAGTGCTAGCCCCTTTGGTGTGGGAGCAGTGGCTGGACGTTTCGAATTTCGGAGCTGGGCTGTGGCTGTGCTGAGAAGGAACGTCCCCACTGTGCTGTGGCTAGGAAGCTGAGAGGGCCAGTGCTTGTAGGGCTGTGGAAGGGCTGCCTAGGGAAGGTGAGGGCCAGCAAGAGCTTTCAGGGCTAGCCCCTTTCGTGTGGGAGAAGTGGCTGGACGTTTCCGATTTGGGTGCTGGGCTCTGGCTGTGCTGAGAAGGAACGTCCCCACACTGCTGTGGCTAGGAAACTCAGAGCGCCAGGGCTTGTGGGGCTGTGGAAGGGCTGCCTAGGGAAGGTGATGGCCAGCAAGAGCTTTCAGGGCTAGCCCCTTTCGTGTGGGAGCAGTGGCTGGACGTTTTGAATTTCGGAGCTGGGCTGTGGCTGTGCTGAGAAGGAACGTCCCCACTGTGCTGTGGCTAGGAAGCTCAGAGCGCCAGTGCTTGTGGGGCTGTGGAAGGGCTGCCTAGGGCAGGTGATGGCCAGCAAGAGCTTTCAGTGCTAGCCCCTTTGGTGTGGGAGCAGTGGCTGGACGTTTTGAATTTTGGAGCTGGGCTGTGGCTGTGCCGAGAAGGAACGTCCCCACTGTGCTGTGGCTAGGAAGCTCAGAGCGCCAGTGCTTGTGGGGCTGTGGAAGGGCTGCCTAGGGCAGGTGATGGCCAGCAAGAGCTTTCAGTGCTAGCCCCTTTGGTGTGGGAGCAGTGGCTGGACGTTTTGAATTTCGGAGCTGGGCTGTGGCTGTGCCGAGAAGGAACGTCCCCACTGTGCTGTGGCTAGGAAGCTCAGAGCGCCAGTGCTTGTGGGGCTGTGGAAGGGCTGCCTAGGGAAGGTGATGGCCAGCAAGAGCTTTCAGTGCTAGCCCCTTTGGTGTGGGAGCAGTGGCTGGACGTTTTGAATTTCAGAGCTGGGCTGTGGCTGTGCCGAGAAGGAACGTCCCCACTGTGCTGTGGCTAGGAAGCTCAGAGCGCCAGTGCTTGTGGGGCTGTGGAAGGGCTGCCTAGGGAAGGTGATGGCCAGCAAGAGCTTTCAGTGCTAGCCCCTTTGGTGTGGGAGCAGTGGCTGGACGTTTCCGATTTGGGAGCTAGGCTGTGGCTGTGCTGAGAAGGAACGTCCCCACTGTGCTGTGGCTAGGAAGCTCAGAGCGCCAGTGCTTGTGGGGCTGTGGAAGGGCTGGCTAGGGCAGGTGATGGCCAGCAAGAGCTTTCAGTGCTAGCCCCTTCGGTGTGGGAGCAGTGGCTGGACGTTTTGAATTTCGGAGCTGGGCTGTGGCTGTGCCGAGAAGGAACGTCCCCACTGTGCTGTGGCTAGGAAGCTCAGAGCGCCAGTGCTTGTGGGGCTGTGGAAGGGCTGCCTAGGGCAGGTGATGGCCAGCAAGAGCTTTCAGTGCTAGCCCCTTTGGTGTGGGAGCAGTGGCTGGACGTTTTGAATTTCGGAGCTGGGCTGTGGCTGTGCCGAGAAGGAACGTCCCCACTGTGCTGTGGCTAGGAAGCTCAGAGCGCCAGTGCTTGTGGGGCTGTGGAAGGGCTGCCTAGGGAAGGTGATGGCCAGCAAGAGCTTTCAGTGCTAGCCCCTTTGGTGTGGGAGCAGTGGCTGGACGTTTTGAATTTCGGAGCTGGGCTGTGCCTGTGCCGAGAAGGAACGTCCCCACTGTGCTGTGGCTAGGAAGCTCAGAGCGCCAGTGCTTGTGGGGCTGTGGAAGGGCTGCCTAGGGCAGGTGATGGCCAGCAAGAGCTTTCAGTGCTAGCCCCTTTGGTGTGGGAGCAGTGGCTGGACGTTTTGAATTTCGGAGCTGGGCTGTGGCTGTGCCGAGAAGGAACGTCCCCACTGTGCTGTGGCTAGGAAGCTCAGAGCGCCAGTGCTTGTGGGGCTGTGGAAGGGCTGCCTAGGGCAGGTGATGGCCAGCAAGAGCTTTCAGTGCTAGCCCCTTTGGTGTGGGAGCAGTGGCTGGACGTTTTGAATTTCGGAGCTGGGCTGTGGCTGTGCCGAGAAGGAACGTCCCCACTGTGCTGTGGCTAGGAAGCTCAGAGCGCCAGTGCTTGTGGGGCTGTGGAAGGGCTGCCTAGGGCAGGTGATGGCCAGCAAGAGCTTTCAGTGCTAGCCCCTTTGGTGTGGGAGCAGTGGCTGGACGTTTTGAATTTCGGAGCTGGGCTGTGGCTGTGCCGAGAAGGAACGTCCCCACTGTGCTGTGGCTAGGAAGCTCAGAGCGCCAGTGCTTGTGGGGCTGTGGAAGGGCTGCCTAGGGAAGGTGATGGCCAGCAAGAGCTTTCAGTGCTAGCCCCTTTGGTGTGGGAGCAGTGGCTGGACGTTTTGAATTTCGGAGCTGGGCTGTGGCTGTGCCGAGAAGGAACGTCCCCACTGTGCTGTGGCTAGGAAGCTCAGAGCGCCAGTGCTTGTGGGGCTGTGGAAGGGCTGCCTAGGGCAGGTGATGGCCAGCAAGAGCTTTCAGTGCTAGCCCCTTTGGTGTGGGAGCAGTGGCTGGACGTTTTGAATTTCGGAGCTGGGCTGTGGCTGTGCCGAGAAGGAACGTCCCCACTGTGCTGTGGCTAGGAAGCTCAGAGCGCCAGTGCTTGTGGGGCTGTGGAAGGGCTGCCTAGGGAAGGTGATGGCCAGCAAGAGCTTTCAGTGCTAGCCCCTTTGGTGTGGGAGCAGTGGCTGGACGTTTTGAATTTCGGAGCTGGGCTGTGGCTGTGCCGAGAAGGAACGTCCCCACTGTGCTGTGGCTAGGAAGCTCAGAGCGCCAGTGCTTGTGGGGCTGTGGAAGGGCTGCCTAGGGAAGGTGATGGCCAGCAAGAGCTTTCAGTGCTAGCCCCTTTGGTGTGGGAGCAGTGGCTGGACGTTTCGAATTTCGGAGCTGGGCTGTGGCTGTGCTGAGAAGGAACGTCCCCACTGTGCTGTGGCTAGGAAGCTGAGAGGGCCAGTGCTTGTAGGGCTGTGGAAGGGCTGCCTAGGGAAGGTGAGGGCCAGCAAGAGCTTTCAGGGCTAGCCCCTTTCGTGTGGGAGAAGTGGCTGGACGTTTCCGATTTGGGTGCTGGGCTCTGGCTGTGCTGAGAAGGAACGTCCCCACACTGCTGTGGCTAGGAAGCTCAGAGCGCCAGTGCTTGTGGGGCTGTGGAAGGGCTGCCTAGGGAAGGTGATGGGCAGCAAGAGCTTTCAGGGCTAGCCCCTTTCGTGTGGGAGCAGTGGCTGGACGTTTTGAATTTCGGAGCTGGGCTGTGGCTGTGCTGAGAAGGAACGTCCCCACTGTGCTGTGGCTAGGAAGCTCAGAGCGCCAGTGCTTGTGGGGCTGTGGAAGGGCTGCCTAGGGCAGGTGATGGCCAGCAAGAGCTTTCAGTGCTAGCCCCTTTGGTGTGGGAGCAGTGGCTGGACGTTTTGAATTTCGGAGCTGGGCTGTGGCTGTGCCGAGAAGGAACGTCCCCACTGTGCTGTGGCTAGGAAGCTCAGAGCGCCAGTGCTTGTGGGGCTGTGGAAGGGCTGCCTAGGGCAGGTGATGGCCAGCAAGAGCTTTCAGTGCTAGCCCCTTTGGTGTGGGAGCAGTGGCTGGACGTTTTGAATTTCGGAGCTGGGCTGTGGCTGTGCCGAGAAGGAACGTCCCCACTGTGCTGTGGCTAGGAAGCTCAGAGCGCCAGTGCTTGTGGGGCTGTGGAAGGGCTGCCTAGGGAAGGTGATGGCCAGCAAGAGCTTTCAGTGCTAGCCCCTTTGGTGTGGGAGCAGTGGCTGGACGTTTTGAATTTCAGAGCTGGGCTGTGGCTGTGCCGAGAAGGAACGTCCCCACTGTGCTGTGGCTAGGAAGCTCAGAGCGCCAGTGCTTGTGGGGCTGTGGAAGGGCTGCCTAGGGAAGGTGATGGCCAGCAAGAGCTTTCAGTGCTAGCCCCTTTGGTGTGGGAGCAGTGGCTGGACGTTTCCGATTTGGGAGCTAGGCTGTGGCTGTGCTGAGAAGGAACGTCCCCACTGTGCTGTGGCTAGGAAGCTCAGAGCGCCAGTGCTTGTGGGGCTGTGGAAGGGCTGGCTAGGGCAGGTGATGGCCAGCAAGAGCTTTCAGTGCTAGCCCCTTCGGTGTGGGAGCAGTGGCTGGACGTTTTGAATTTCGGAGCTGGGCTGTGGCTGTGCCGAGAAGGAACGTCCCCACTGTGCTGTGGCTAGGAAGCTCAGAGCGCCAGTGCTTGTGGGGCTGTGGAAGGGCTGCCTAGGGCAGGTGATGGCCAGCAAGAGCTTTCAGTGCTAGCCCCTTTGGTGTGGGAGCAGTGGCTGGACGTTTTGAATTTCGGAGCTGGGCTGTGGCTGTGCCGAGAAGGAACGTCCCCACTGTGCTGTGGCTAGGAAGCTCAGAGCGCCAGTGCTTGTGGGGCTGTGGAAGGGCTGCCTAGGGAAGGTGATGGCCAGCAAGAGCTTTCAGTGCTAGCCCCTTTGGTGTGGGAGCAGTGGCTGGACGTTTTGAATTTCGGAGCTGGGCTGTGGCTGTGCCGAGAAGGAACGTCCCCACTGTGCTGTGGCTAGGAAGCTCAGAGCGCCAGTGCTTGTGGGGCTGTGGAAGGGCTGCCTAGGGCAGGTGATGGCCAGCAAGAGCTTTCAGTGCTAGCCCCTTTGGTGTGGGAGCAGTGGCTGGACGTTTTGAATTTCGGAGCTGGGCTGTGGCTGTGCCGAGAAGGAACGTCCCCACTGTGCTGTGGCTAGGAAGCTCAGAGCGCCAGTGCTTGTGGGGCTGTGGAAGGGCTGCCTAGGGCAGGTGATGGCCAGCAAGAGCTTTCAGTGCTAGCCCCTTTGGTGTGGGAGCAGTGGCTGGACGTTTTGAATTTCGGAGCTGGGCTGTGGCTGTGCCGAGAAGGAACGTCCCCACTGTGCTGTGGCTAGGAAGCTCAGAGCGCCAGTGCTTGTGGGGCTGTGGAAGGGCTGCCTAGGGCAGGTGATGGCCAGCAAGAGCTTTCAGTGCTAGCCCCTTTGGTGTGGGAGCAGTGGCTGGACGTTTTGAATTTCGGAGCTGGGCTGTGGCTGTGCCGAGAAGGAACGTCCCCACTGTGCTGTGGCTAGGAAGCTCAGAGCGCCAGTGCTTGTGGGGCTGTGGAAGGGCTGCCTAGGGAAGGTGATGGCCAGCAAGAGCTTTCAGTGCTAGCCCCTTTGGTGTGGGAGCAGTGGCTGGACGTTTTGAATTTCGGAGCTGGGCTGTGGCTGTGCCGAGAAGGAACGTCCCCACTGTGCTGTGGCTAGGAAGCTCAGAGCGCCAGTGCTTGTGGGGCTGTGGAAGGGCTGCCTAGGGCAGGTGATGGCCAGCAAGAGCTTTCAGTGCTAGCCCCTTTGGTGTGGGAGCAGTGGCTGGACGTTTTGAATTTCGGAGCTGGGCTGTGGCTGTGCCGAGAAGGAACGTCCCCACTGTGCTGTGGCTAGGAAGCTCAGAGCGCCAGTGCTTGTGGGGCTGTGGAAGGGCTGCCTAGGGCAGGTGATGGCCAGCAAGAGCTTTCAGTGCTAGCCCCTTTGGTGTGGGAGCAGTGGCTGGACGTTTTGAATTTCGGAGCTGGGCTGTGGCTGTGCCGAGAAGGAACGTCCCCACTGTGCTGTGGCTAGGAAGCTCAGAGCGCCAGTGCTTGTGGGGCTGTGGAAGGGCTGCCTAGGGCAGGTGATGGCCAGCAAGAGCTTTCAGTGCTAGCCCCTTTGGTGTGGGAGCAGTGGCTGGACGTTTTGAATTTCGGAGCTGGGCTGTGGCTGTGCCGAGAAGGAACGTCCCCACTGTGCTGTGGCTAGGAAGCTCAGAGCGCCAGTGCTTGTGGGGCTGTGGAAGGGCTGCCTAGGGAAGGTGATGGCCAGCAAGAGCTTTCAGTGCTAGCCCCTTTGGTGTGGGAGCAGTGGCTGGACGTTTCCGATTTGGGAGCTGGGCTGTGGCTGTGCTGAGAAGGAACGTCCCCACTGTGCTGTGGCTAGGAAGCTCAGAGCGCCAGTGCTTGTGGAGCTGTGGAACGGCTGCCTAGGGCAGGTGATGGCCAGCAAGAGCTTTCAGTGCTAGCCCCTTTGGTGTGGGAGCAGTGGCTGGACGTTTCCGATTTGGGAGCTGGGCTGTGGCTGTGCCGAGAAGGAACGTCCCCACTGTGCTGTGGCTAGGAAGCTCAGAGCGCCAGTGCTTGTGGGGCTGTGGAAGGGCTGGCTAGGGCAGGTGATGGCCAGCAAGAGCTTTCAGTGCTAGCCCCTTTGGTGTGGGAGCAGTGGCTGGACATTTTGAATTTCGGAGCTGGGCTGTGGCTGTGCCGAGAAGGAACATCCCCACTGTGCTGTGGCTAGGAAGCTCAGAGCGCCAGTGCTTGTGGGGCTGTGGAAGGGCTGCCTAGGGAAGGTGATGGCCAGCAAGAGCTTTCAGTGCTAGCCCCTTTGGTGTGGGAGCAGTGGCTGGACGTTTTGAATTTCGGAGCTGGGCTGTGGCTGTGCCGAGAAGGAACGTCCCCACTGTGCTGTGGCTAGGAAGCTCAGAGCGCCAGTGCTTGTGGGGCTGTGGAAGGGCTGCCTAGGGAAGGTGATGGCCAGCAAGAGCTTTCAGTGCTAGCCCCTTTGGTGTGGGAGCAGTGGCTGGACATTTTGAATTTCGGAGCTGGGCTGTGGCTGTGCCGAGAAGGAACGTCCCCACTGTGCTGTGGCTAGGAAGCTCAGAGCGCCAGTGCTTGTGGGGCTGTGGAAGGGCTGGCTAGGGCAGGTGCTGGCCAGCAAGAGCTTTCAGTGCTAGCCCCTTTGGTGTGGGAGCAGTGGCTGGACGTTTTGAATTTCGTAGCTGGGCTCTGGCTGTGCCGAGAAGGAACGTCCCCACTGTGCTGTGGCTAGGAAGCTCAGAGCGCCAGTGCTTGTGGGGCTGTGGAAGGGCTGCCTAGGGCAGGTGCTGGCCAGCAAGAGCTTTCAGTGCTAGCCCCTTTGGTGTGGGAGCAGTGGCTGGACGTTTTGAATTTCGGAGCTGGGCTGTGGCTGTGCCGAGAAGGAACGTCCCCACTGTGCTGTGGCTAGGAAGCTCAGAGCGCCAGTGCTTGTGGGGCTGTGGAAGGGCTGCCTAGGGCAGGTGATGGCCAGCAAGAGCTTTCAGTGCTAGCCCCTTTGGTGTGGGAGCAGTGGCTGGACGTTTTGAATTTCGGAGCTGGGCTGTGGCTGTGCCGAGAAGGAACGTCCCCACTGTGCTGTGGCTAGGAAGCTCAGAGCGCCAGTGCTTGTGGGGCTGTGGAAGGGCTGCCTAGGGAAGGTGATGGCCAGCAAGAGCTTTCAGTGCTAGCCCCTTTGGTGTGGGAGCAGTGGCTGGACGTTTTGAATTTCGTAGCTGGGCTCTGGCTGTGCCGAGAAGGAACGTCCCCACTGTGCTGTGGCTAGGAAGCTCAGAGCGCCAGTGCTTGTGGGGCTGTGGAAGAGCTGCCTAGGGCAGGTGATGGCCAGCAAGAGCTTTCAGTGCTAGCCCCTTTGGTGTGGGAGCAGTGGCTGGACGTTTTGAATTTCGGAGCTGGGCTGTGGCTGTGCCGAGAAGGAACGTCCCCACTGTGCTGTGGCTAGGAAGCTCAGAGCGCCAGTGCTTGTGGGGCTGTGGAAGGGCTGCCTAGGGAAGGTGATGGCCAGCAAGAGCTTTCAGTGCTAGCCCCTTTGGTGTGGGAGCAGTGGCTGGACGTTTCCGATTTGGGAGCTGGGCTGTGGCTGTGCCGAGAAGGAACGTCCCCACTGTGCTGTGGCTAGGAAGCTCAGAGCGCCAGTGCTTGTGGGGCTGTGGAAGGGCTGCCTAGGGCAGGTGATGGCCAGCAAGAGCTTTCAGTGCTAGCCCCTTTGGTGTGGGAGCAGTGGCTGGACGTTTTGAATTTCGGAGCTGGGCTGTGGCTGTGCCGAGAAGGAACGTCCCCACTGTGCTGTGGCTAGGAAGCTCAGAGCGCCAGTGCTTGTGGGGCTGTGGAAGGGCTGCCTAGGGCAGGTGATGGCCAGCAAGAGCTTTCAGTGCTAGCCCCTTTGGTGTGGGAGCAGTGGCTGGACGTTTTGAATTTCGGAGCTGGGCTGTGGCTGTGCCGAGAAGGAACGTCCCCACTGTGCTGTGGCTAGGAAGCTCAGAGCGCCAGTGCTTGTGGGGCTGTGGAAGGGCTGCCTAGGGCAGGTGATGGCCAGCAAGAGCTTTCAGTGCTAGCCCCTTTGGTGTGGGAGCAGTGGCTGGACGTTTTGAATTTCGGAGCTGGGCTGTGGCTGTGCCGAGAAGGAACGTCCCCACTGTGCTGTGGCTAGGAAGCTCAGAGCGCCAGTGCTTGTGGGGCTGTGGAAGGGCTGCCTAGGGCAGGTGATGGCCAGCAAGAGCTTTCAGTGCTAGCCCCTTTGGTGTGGGAGCAGTGGCTGGACGTTTTGAATTTCGGAGCTGGGCTGTGGCTGTGCCGAGAAGGAACGTCCCCACTGTGCTGTGGCTAGGAAGCTCAGAGCGCCAGTGCTTGTGGGGCTGTGGAAGGGCTGCCTAGGGAAGGTGATGGCCAGCAAGAGCTTTCAGTGCTAGCCCCTTTGGTGTGGGAGCAGTGGCTGGACGTTTCCGATTTGGGAGCTGGGCTGTGGCTGTGCTGAGAAGGAACGTCCCCACTGTGCTGTGGCTAGGAAGCTCAGAGCGCCAGTGCTTGTGGAGCTGTGGAACGGCTGCCTAGGGCAGGTGATGGCCAGCAAGAGCTTTCAGTGCTAGCCCCTTTGGTGTGGGAGCAGTGGCTGGACGTTTCCGATTTGGGAGCTGGGCTGTGGCTGTGCCGAGAAGGAACGTCCCCACTGTGCTGTGGCTAGGAAGCTCAGAGCGCCAGTGCTTGTGGGGCTGTGGAAGGGCTGGCTAGGGCAGGTGATGGCCAGCAAGAGCTTTCAGTGCTAGCCCCTTTGGTGTGGGAGCAGTGGCTGGACATTTTGAATTTCGGAGCTGGGCTGTGGCTGTGCCGAGAAGGAACATCCCCACTGTGCTGTGGCTAGGAAGCTCAGAGCGCCAGTGCTTGTGGGGCTGTGGAAGGGCTGCCTAGGGAAGGTGATGGCCAGCAAGAGCTTTCAGTGCTAGCCCCTTTGGTGTGGGAGCAGTGGCTGGACGTTTTGAATTTCGGAGCTGGGCTGTGGCTGTGCCGAGAAGGAACGTCCCCACTGTGCTGTGGCTAGGAAGCTCAGAGCGCCAGTGCTTGTGGGGCTGTGGAAGGGCTGCCTAGGGAAGGTGATGGCCAGCAAGAGCTTTCAGTGCTAGCCCCTTTGGTGTGGGAGCAGTGGCTGGACATTTTGAATTTCGGAGCTGGGCTGTGGCTGTGCCGAGAAGGAACGTCCCCACTGTGCTGTGGCTAGGAAGCTCAGAGCGCCAGTGCTTGTGGGGCTGTGGAAGGGCTGGCTAGGGCAGGTGCTGGCCAGCAAGAGCTTTCAGTGCTAGCCCCTTTGGTGTGGGAGCAGTGGCTGGACGTTTTGAATTTCGGAGCTGGGCTCTGGCTGTGCCGAGAAGGAACGTCCCCACTGTGCTGTGGCTAGGAAGCTCAGAGCGCCAGTGCTTGTGGGGCTGTGGAAGGGCTGCCTAGGGCAGGTGCTGGCCAGCAAGAGCTTTCAGTGCTAGCCCCTTTGGTGTGGGAGCAGTGGCTGGACGTTTTGAATTTCGGAGCTGGGCTGTGGCTGTGCCGAGAAGGAACGTCCCCACTGTGCTGTGGCTAGGAAGCTCAGAGCGCCAGTGCTTGTGGGGCTGTGGAAGGGCTGCCTAGGGCAGGTGATGGCCAGCAAGAGCTTTCAGTGCTAGCCCCTTTGGTGTGGGAGCAGTGGCTGGACGTTTTGAATTTCGGAGCTGGGCTGTGGCTGTGCCGAGAAGGAACGTCCCCACTGTGCTGTGGCTAGGAAGCTCAGAGCGCCAGTGCTTGTGGGGCTGTGGAAGGGCTGCCTAGGGAAGGTGATGGCCAGCAAGAGCTTTCAGTGCTAGCCCCTTTGGTGTGGGAGCAGTGGCTGGACGTTTTGAATTTCGTAGCTGGGCTCTGGCTGTGCCGAGAAGGAACGTCCCCACTGTGCTGTGGCTAGGAAGCTCAGAGCGCCAGTGCTTGTGGGGCTGTGGAAGAGCTGCCTAGGGCAGGTGATGGCCAGCAAGAGCTTTCAGTGCTAGCCCCTTTGGTGTGGGAGCAGTGGCTGGACGTTTTGAATTTCGGAGCTGGGCTGTGGCTGTGCCGAGAAGGAACGTCCCCACTGTGCTGTGGCTAGGAAGCTCAGAGCGCCAGTGCTTGTGGGGCTGTGGAAGGGCTGCCTAGGGAAGGTGATGGCCAGCAAGAGCTTTCAGTGCTAGCCCCTTTGGTGTGGGAGCAGTGGCTGGACGTTTCCGATTTGGGAGCTGGGCTGTGGCTGTGCCGAGAAGGAACGTCCCCACTGTGCTGTGGCTAGGAAGCTCAGAGCGCCAGTGCTTGTGGGGCTGTGGAAGGGCTGCCTAGGGCAGGTGATGGCCAGCAAGAGCTTTCAGTGCTAGCCCCTTTGGTGTGGGAGCAGTGGCTGGACGTTTTGAATTTCGGAGCTGGGCTGTGGCTGTGCCGAGAAGGAACGTCCCCACTGTGCTGTGGCTAGGAAGCTCAGAGCGCCAGTGCTTGTGGGGCTGTGGAAGGGCTGCCTAGGGAAGGTGATGGCCAGCAAGAGCTTTCAGTGCTAGCCCCTTTGGTGTGGGAGCAGTGGCTGGACGTTTTGAATTTCGGAGCTGGGCTGTGGCTGTGCCGAGAAGGAACGTCCCCACTGTGCTGTGGCTAGGAAGCTCAGAGCGCCAGTGCTTGTGGGGCTGTGGAAGGGCTGCCTAGGGAAGGTGATGGCCAGCAAGAGCTTTCAGTGCTAGCCCCTTTGGTGTGGGAGCAGTGGCTGGACGTTTCCGATTTGGGAGCTGGGCTGTGGCTCTGCTGAGAAGGAACGTCCCCACTGTGCTGTGGCTAGGAAGCTCAGAGCGCCAGTGCTTGTGGAGCTGTGGAAGGGCTGCCTAGGGCAGGTGATGGCCAGCAAGAGCTTTCAGTGCTAGCCCCTTTGGTGTGGGAGCAGTGGCTGGACGTTTTGAATTTCGGAGCTGGGCTGTGGCTGTGCCGAGAAGGAACGTCCCCACTGTGCTGTGGCTAGGAAGCTCAGAGCGCCAGTGCTTGTGGGGCTGTGGAAGGGCTGCCTAGGGCAGGTGATGGCCAGCAAGAGCTTTCAGTGCTAGCCCCTTTGGTGTGGGAGCAGTGGCTGGACGTTTTGAATTTCGGAGCTGGGCTGTGGCTGTGCCGAGAAGGAACATCCCCACTGTGCTGTGGCTAGGAAGCTCAGAGCGCCAGTGCTTGTGGGGCTGTGGAAGGGCTGCCTAGGGAAGGTGATGGCCAGCAAGAGCTTTCAGTGCTAGCCCCTTTGGTGTGGGAGCAGTGGCTGGACGTTTTGAATTTCGGAGCTGGGCTGTGGCTGTGCCGAGAAGGAACGTCCCCACTGTGCTGTGGCTAGGAAGCTCAGAGCGCCAGTGCTTGTGGGGCTGTGGAAGGGCTGCCTAGGGAAGGTGATGGCCAGCAAGAGCTTTCAGTGCTAGCCCCTTTGGTGTGGGAGCAGTGGCTGGACATTTTGAATTTCGGAGCTGGGCTGTGGCTGTGCCGAGAAGGAACATCCCCACTGTGCTGTGGCTAGGAAGCTCAGAGCGCCAGTGCTTGTGGGGCTGTGGAAGGGCTGCCTAGGGCAGGTGCTGGCCAGCAAGAGCTTTCAGTGCTAGCCCCTTTGGTGTGGGAGCAGTGGCTGGACGTTTTGAATTTCGTAGCTGGGCTCTGGCTGTGCCGAGAAGGAACGTCCCCACTGTGCTGTGGCTAGGAAGCTCAGAGCGCCAGTGCTTGTGGGGCTGTGGAAGGGCTGCCTAGGGCAGGTGATGGCCAGCAAGAGCTTTCAGTGCTAGCCCCTTTGGTGTGGGAGCAGTGGCTGGACGTTTTGAATTTCGGAGCTGGGCTGTGGCTGTGCCGAGAAGGAACGTCCCCACTGTGCTGTGGCTAGGAAGCTCAGAGCGCCAGTGCTTGTGGGGCTGTGGAAGGGCTGCCTAGGGCAGGTGATGGCCAGCAAGAGCTTTCAGTGCTAGCCCCTTTGGTGTGGGAGCAGTGGCTGGACGTTTTGAATTTCGGAGCTGGGCTGTGGCTGTGCCGAGAAGGAACGTCCCCACTGTGCTGTGGCTAGGAAGCTCAGAGCGCCAGTGCTTGTGGGGCTGTGGAAGGGCTGCCTAGGGAAGGTGCTGGCCAGCAAGAGCTTTCAGTGCTAGCCCCTTTGGTGTGGGAGCAGTGGCTGGACATTTTGAATTTCGGAGCTGGGCTGTGGCTGTGCCGAGAAGGAACATCCCCACTGTGCTGTGGCTAGGAAGCTCAGAGCGCCAGTGCTTGTGGGGCTGTGGAAGGGCTGCCTAGGGCAGGTGATGGCCAGCAAGAGCTTTCAGTGCTAGCCCCTTTGGTGTGGGAGCAGTGGCTGGACGTTTTGAATTTCGTAGCTGGGCTCTGGCTGTGCCGAGAAGGAACGTCCCCACTGTGCTGTGGCTAGGAAGCTCAGAGCGCCAGTGCTTGTGGGGCTGTGGAAGAGCTGCCTAGGGCAGGTGATGGCCAGCAAGAGCTTTCAGTGCTAGCCCCTTTGGTGTGGGAGCAGTGGCTGGACGTTTTGAATTTCGGAGCTGGGCTGTGGCTGTGCTGAGAAGGAACGTCCCCACTGTGCTGTGGCTAGGAAGCTCAGAGCGCCAGTGCTTGTGGGGCTGTGGAAGGGCTGCCTAGGGAAGGTGATGGCCAGCAAGAGCTTTCAGAGCTAGCCCTTTTGGTGTGGGAGCAGTGGCTGGACGTTTTGAATTTCGGAGCTGGGCTGTGGCTGTGCCGAGAAGGAACGTCCCCACTGTGCTGTGGCTAGGAAGCTCAGAGCGCCAGTGCTTGTGGGGCTGTGGAAGGGCTGCCTAGGGCAGGTGATGGCCAGCAAGAGCTTTCAGTGCTAGCCCCTTTGGTGTGGGAGCAGTGGCTGGACGTTTTGAATTTCGGAGCTGGGCTGTGGCTGTGCCGAGAAGGAACGTCCCCACTGTGCTGTGGCTAGGAAGCTCAGAGCGCCAGTGCTTGTGGGGCTGTGGAAGGGCTGCCTAGGGCAGGTGATGGCCAGCAAGAGCTTTCAGTGCTAGCCCCTTTGGTGTGGGAGCAGTGGCTGGACGTTTTGAATTTCGGAGCTGGGCTGTGGCTGTGCCGAGAAGGAACGTCCCCACTGTGCTGTGGCTAGGAAGCTCAGAGCGCCAGTGCTTGTGGGGCTGTGGAAGGGCTGCCTAGGGAAGGTGATGGCCAGCAAGAGCTTTCAGTGCTAGCCCCTTTGGTGTGGGAGCAGTGGCTGGACGTTTCCGATTTGGGAGCTGGGCTGTGGCTCTGCTGAGAAGGAACGTCCCCACTGTGCTGTGGCTAGGAAGCTCAGAGCGCCAGTGCTTGTGGAGCTGTGGAAGGGCTGCCTAGGGCAGGTGATGGCCAGCAAGAGCTTTCAGTGCTAGCCCCTTTGGTGTGGGAGCAGTGGCTGGACGTTTTGAATTTCGGAGCTGGGCTGTGGCTGTGCCGAGAAGGAACGTCCCCACTGTGCTGTGGCTAGGAAGCTCAGAGCGCCAGTGCTTGTGGGGCTGTGGAAGGGCTGCCTAGGGCAGGTGATGGCCAGCAAGAGCTTTCAGTGCTAGCCCCTTTGGTGTGGGAGCAGT
Organism: Aptenodytes patagonicus; assembly: GCF_965638725.1. Lineage (NCBI taxonomy): Eukaryota > Metazoa > Chordata > Aves > Sphenisciformes > Spheniscidae > Aptenodytes > Aptenodytes patagonicus. The sequence goes on from NW_027472058.1 coordinate 201,587, forward strand.
GGCTGGACGTTTTGAATTTCGGAGCTGGGCTGTGGCTGTGCCGAGAAGGAACATCCCCACTGTGCTGTGGCTAGGAAGCTCAGAGCGCCAGTGCTTGTGGGGCTGTGGAAGGGCTGCCTAGGGAAGGTGATGGCCAGCAAGAGCTTTCAGTGCTAGCCCCTTTGGTGTGGGAGCAGTGGCTGGACGTTTTGAATTTCGGAGCTGGGCTGTGGCTGTGCCGAGAAGGAACGTCCCCACTGTGCTGTGGCTAGGAAGCTCAGAGCGCCAGTGCTTGTGGGGCTGTGGAAGGGCTGCCTAGGGAAGGTGATGGCCAGCAAGAGCTTTCAGTGCTAGCCCCTTTGGTGTGGGAGCAGTGGCTGGACATTTTGAATTTCGGAGCTGGGCTGTGGCTGTGCCGAGAAGGAACATCCCCACTGTGCTGTGGCTAGGAAGCTCAGAGCGCCAGTGCTTGTGGGGCTGTGGAAGGGCTGCCTAGGGCAGGTGCTGGCCAGCAAGAGCTTTCAGTGCTAGCCCCTTTGGTGTGGGAGCAGTGGCTGGACGTTTTGAATTTCGTAGCTGGGCTCTGGCTGTGCCGAGAAGGAACGTCCCCACTGTGCTGTGGCTAGGAAGCTCAGAGCGCCAGTGCTTGTGGGGCTGTGGAAGGGCTGCCTAGGGCAGGTGATGGCCAGCAAGAGCTTTCAGTGCTAGCCCCTTTGGTGTGGGAGCAGTGGCTGGACGTTTTGAATTTCGGAGCTGGGCTGTGGCTGTGCCGAGAAGGAACGTCCCCACTGTGCTGTGGCTAGGAAGCTCAGAGCGCCAGTGCTTGTGGGGCTGTGGAAGGGCTGCCTAGGGCAGGTGATGGCCAGCAAGAGCTTTCAGTGCTAGCCCCTTTGGTGTGGGAGCAGTGGCTGGACGTTTTGAATTTCGGAGCTGGGCTGTGGCTGTGCCGAGAAGGAACGTCCCCACTGTGCTGTGGCTAGGAAGCTCAGAGCGCCAGTGCTTGTGGGGCTGTGGAAGGGCTGCCTAGGGAAGGTGCTGGCCAGCAAGAGCTTTCAGTGCTAGCCCCTTTGGTGTGGGAGCAGTGGCTGGACATTTTGAATTTCGGAGCTGGGCTGTGGCTGTGCCGAGAAGGAACATCCCCACTGTGCTGTGGCTAGGAAGCTCAGAGCGCCAGTGCTTGTGGGGCTGTGGAAGGGCTGCCTAGGGCAGGTGATGGCCAGCAAGAGCTTTCAGTGCTAGCCCCTTTGGTGTGGGAGCAGTGGCTGGACGTTTTGAATTTCGTAGCTGGGCTCTGGCTGTGCCGAGAAGGAACGTCCCCACTGTGCTGTGGCTAGGAAGCTCAGAGCGCCAGTGCTTGTGGGGCTGTGGAAGAGCTGCCTAGGGCAGGTGATGGCCAGCAAGAGCTTTCAGTGCTAGCCCCTTTGGTGTGGGAGCAGTGGCTGGACGTTTTGAATTTCGGAGCTGGGCTGTGGCTGTGCTGAGAAGGAACGTCCCCACTGTGCTGTGGCTAGGAAGCTCAGAGCGCCAGTGCTTGTGGGGCTGTGGAAGGGCTGCCTAGGGAAGGTGATGGCCAGCAAGAGCTTTCAGAGCTAGCCCTTTTGGTGTGGGAGCAGTGGCTGGACGTTTTGAATTTCGGAGCTGGGCTGTGGCTGTGCCGAGAAGGAACGTCCCCACTGTGCTGTGGCTAGGAAGCTCAGAGCGCCAGTGCTTGTGGGGCTGTGGAAGGGCTGCCTAGGGCAGGTGATGGCCAGCAAGAGCTTTCAGTGCTAGCCCCTTTGGTGTGGGAGCAGTGGCTGGACGTTTTGAATTTCGGAGCTGGGCTGTGGCTGTGCCGAGAAGGAACGTCCCCACTGTGCTGTGGCTAGGAAGCTCAGAGCGCCAGTGCTTGTGGGGCTGTGGAAGGGCTGCCTAGGGCAGGTGATGGCCAGCAAGAGCTTTCAGTGCTAGCCCCTTTGGTGTGGGAGCAGTGGCTGGACGTTTTGAATTTCGGAGCTGGGCTGTGGCTGTGCCGAGAAGGAACGTCCCCACTGTGCTGTGGCTAGGAAGCTCAGAGCGCCAGTGCTTGTGGGGCTGTGGAAGGGCTGCCTAGGGAAGGTGATGGCCAGCAAGAGCTTTCAGTGCTAGCCCCTTTGGTGTGGGAGCAGTGGCTGGACTTTTCCGATTTGGGAGCTGGGCTGTGGCTGTGCTGAGAAGGAACGTCCCCACTGTGCTGTGGCTAGGAAGCTCAGAGCGCCAGTGCTTGTGGAGCTGTGGAAGGGCTGCCTAGGGCAGGTGATGGCCAGCAAGAGCTTTCAGTGCTAGCCCCTTTGGTGTGGGAGCAGTGGCTGGACGTTTTGAATTTCGGAGCTGGGCTGTGGCTGTGCCGAGAAGGAACGTCCCCACTGTGCTGTGGCTAGGAAGCTCAGAGCGCCAGTGCTTGTGGGGCTGTGGAAGGGCTGCCTAGGGAAGGTGATGGCCAGCAAGAGCTTTCAGTGCTAGCCCCTTTGGTGTGGGAGCAGTGGCTGGACGTTTTGAATTTCGGAGCTGGGCTGTGGCTGTGCCGAGAAGGAACATCCCCACTGTGCTGTGGCTAGGAAGCTCAGAGCGCCAGTGCTTGTGGGGCTGTGGAAGGGCTGCCTAGGGAAGGTGATGGCCAGCAAGAGCTTTCAGTGCTAGCCCCTTTGGTGTGGGAGCAGTGGCTGGACGTTTTGAATTTCGGAGCTGGGCTGTGGCTGTGCTGAGAAGGAACGTCCCCACTGTGGTGTGGCTAGGAAGCTCAGAGCGCCAGTGCTTGTGGGGCTGTGGAAGGGCTGCCTAGGGAAGGTGATGGCCAGCAAGAGCTTTCAGAGCTAGCCCTTTTGGTGTGGGAGCAGTGGCTGGACGTTTTGAATTTCGGAGCTGGGCTGTGGCTGTGCCGAGAAGGAACGTCCCCACTGTGCTGTGGCTAGGAAGCTCAGAGCGCCAGTGCTTGTGGGGCTGTGGAAGGGCTGCCTAGGGCAGGTGATGGCCAGCAAGAGCTTTCAGTGCTAGCCCCTTTGGTGTGGGAGCAGTGGCTGGACGTTTTGAATTTCGGAGCTGGGCTCTGGCTGTGCTGAGAAGGAACGTCCCCACTGTGCTGTGGCTAGGAAGCTCAGAGCGCCAGTGCTTGTGGGGCTGTGGAAGGGCTGGCTAGGGCAGGTGATGGCCAGCAAGAGCTTTCAGTGCTAGCCCCTTTGGTGTGGGAGCAGTGGCTGGACGTTTTGAATTTCGGAGCTGGGCTGTGGCTGTGCCGAGAAGGACCGTCCCCACTGTGCTGTGGCTAGGAAGCTCAGAGCGCCAGTGCTTGTGGGGCTGTGGAAGGGCTGCCTAGGGCAGGTGATGGCCAGCAAGAGCTTTCAGTGCTAGCCCCTTTGGTGTGGGAGCAGTGGCTGGACGTTTTGAATTTCGGAGCTGGGCTGTGGCTGTGCCGAGAAGGAACGTCCCCACTGTGCTGTGGCTAGGAAGCTCAGAGCGCCAGTACTTGTGGGGCTGTGGAAGGGCTGCCTAGGGCAGGTGATGGCCAGCAAGAGCTTTCAGTGCTAGCCCCTTTGGTGTGGGAGCAGTGGCAGGACATTTTGAATTTCAGAGCTGGGCTGTGGCTGTGCCGAGAAGGAACATCCCCACTATGCTGTGGCTAGGAAGCTCAGAGCGCCAGTGCTTGTGGGGCTGTGGAAGGGCTGCCTAGGGCAGGTGATGGCCAGCAAGAGCTTTCAGTGCTAGCCCCTTTGGTGTGGGAGCAGTGGCTGGACGTTTCGAATTTCGGAGCTGGGCTCTGGCTGTGCCGAGAAGGACCGTCCCCACTGTGCTGTGGCTAGGAAGCTCAGAGCGCCAGTGCTTGTGGGGCTGTGGAAGGGCTGGCTAGGGCAGGTGATGGCCAGCAAGAGCTTTCAGTGCTAGCCCCTTTGGTGTGGGAGCAGTGGCTGGACGTTTTGAATTTCGGAGCTGGGCTGTGGCTGTGCTGAGAAGGAACATCCCCACTGTGCTGTGGCTAGGAAGCTCAGAGCGCCAGTGCTTGTGGGGCTGTGGAAGGGCTGCCTAGGGCAGGTGATGGCCAGCAAGAGCTTTCAGTGCTAGCCCCTTTGGTGTGGGAGCAGTGGCTGGACGTTTTGAATTTCGGAGCTGGGCTGTGGCTGTGCTGAGAAGGAACGTCCCCACTGTGCTGTGGCTAGGAAGCTCAGAGCGCCAGTGCTTGTGGGGCTGTGGAAGTGCTGCCTAGGGAAGGTGATGGCCAGCAAGAACTTTCAGTGGTAGCCCCTTTGGTGTGGGAGCAGTGGCTGGACGTTTTGAATTTCGGAGCTGGGCTGTGGCTGTGCCGAGAAGGAACGTCCCCACTGTGCTGTGGCTAGGAAGCTCAGAGCGCCAGTGCTTGTGGGGCTGTGGAAGGGCTGCCTAGGGAAGGTGATGGCCAGCAAGAGCTTTCAGAGCTAGCCCTTTTGGTGTGGGAGCAGTGGCTGGACGTTTTGAATTTCGGAGCTGGGCTGTGGCTGTGCCGAGAAGGAACGTCCCCACTGTGCTGTGGCTAGGAAGCTCAGAGCGCCAGTGCTTGTGGGGCTGTGGAAGGGCTGCCTAGGGCAGGTGATGGCCAGCAAGAGCTTTCAGTGCTAGCCCCTTTGGTGTGGGAGCAGTGGCTGGACGTTTTGAATTTCGGAGCTGGGCTGTGGCTGTGCCGAGAAGGAACGTCCCCACTGTGCTGTGGCTAGGAAGCTCAGAGCGCCAGTGCTTGTGGGGCTGTGGAAGGGCTGCCTAGGGCAGGTGATGGCCAGCAAGAGCTTTCAGTGCTAGCCCCTTTGGTGTGGGAGCAGTGGCAGGACATTTTGAATTTCAGAGCTGGGCTGTGGCTGTGCCGAGAAGGAACATCCCCACTATGCTGTGGCTAGGAAGCTCAGAGCGCCAGTGCTTGTGGGGCTGTGGAAGGGCTGCCTAGGGAAGGTGATGGCCAGCAAGAGCTTTCAGTGCTAGCCCCTTTGGTGTGGGAGCAGTGGCTGGACGTTTCCGATTTGGGAGCTGGGCTGTGGCTGTGCTGAGAAGGAACGTCCCCACTGTGCTGTGGCTAGGAAGCTCAGAGCGCCAGTGCTTGTGGAGCTGTGGAAGGGCTGCCTAGGGCAGGTGATGGCCAGCAAGAGCTTTCAGTGCTAGCCCCTTTGGTGTGGGAGCAGTGGCTGGACGTTTTGAATTTCGGAGCTGGGCTGTGGCTGTGCCGAGAAGGAACGTCCCCACTGTGCTGTGGCTAGGAAGCTCAGAGCGCCAGTGCTTGTGGGGCTGTGGAAGGGCTGCCTAGGGCAGGTGATGGCCAGCAAGAGCTTTCAGTGCTAGCCCCTTTGGTGTGGGAGCAGTGGCTGGACGTTTTGAATTTCGGAGCTGGGCTGTGGCTGTGCCGAGAAGGAACATCCCCACTGTGCTGTGGCTAGGAAGCTCAGAGCGCCAGTGCTTGTGGGGCTGTGGAAGGGCTGCCTAGGGAAGGTGATGGCCAGCAAGAGCTTTCAGTGCTAGCCCCTTTGGTGTGGGAGCAGTGGCTGGACGTTTTGAATTTCGGAGCTGGGCTGTGGCTGTGCTGAGAAGGAACGTCCCCACTGTGGTGTGGCTAGGAAGCTCAGAGCGCCAGTGCTTGTGGGGCTGTGGAAGGGCTGCCTAGGGAAGGTGATGGCCAGCAAGAGCTTTCAGAGCTAGCCCTTTTGGTGTGGGAGCAGTGGCTGGACGTTTTGAATTTCGGAGCTGGGCTGTGGCTGTGCCGAGAAGGAACGTCCCCACTGTGCTGTGGCTAGGAAGCTCAGAGCGCCAGTGCTTGTGGGGCTGTGGAAGGGCTGCCTAGGGAAGGTGATGGCCAGCAAGAGCTTTCAGTGCTAGCCCCTTTGGTGTGGGAGCAGTGGCTGGACGTTTTGAATTTCGGAGCTGGGCTGTGGCTGTGCCGAGAAGGACCGTCCCCACTGTGCTGTGGCTAGGAAGCTCAGAGCGCCAGTGCTTGTGGGGCTGTGGAAGGGCTGCCTAGGGCAGGTGATGGCCAGCAAGAGCTTTCAGTGCTAGCCCCTTTGGTGTGGGAGCAGTGGCTGGACGTTTTGAATTTCGGAGCTGGGCTGTGGCTGTGCTGAGAAGGAACATCCCCACTGTGCTGTGGCTAGGAAGCTCAGAGCGCCAGTGCTTGTGGGGCTGTGGAAGGGCTGCCTAGGGCAGGTGATGGCCAGCAAGAGCTTTCAGTGCTAGCCCCTTTGGTGTGGGAGCAGTGGCTGGACGTTTTGAATTTCGGAGCTGGGCTGTGGCTGTGCTGAGAAGGAACGTCCCCACTGTGCTGTGGCTAGGAAGCTCAGAGCGCCAGTGCTTGTGGGGCTGTGGAAGTGCTGCCTAGGGAAGGTGATGGCCAGCAAGAACTTTCAGTGGTAGCCCCTTTGGTGTGGGAGCAGTGGCTGGACGTTTTGAATTTCGGAGCTGGGCTGTGGCTGTGCCGAGAAGGAACGTCCCCACTGTGCTGTGGCTAGGAAGCTCAGAGCGCCAGTGCTTGTGGGGCTGTGGAAGGGCTGCCTAGGGAAGGTGATGGCCAGCAAGAGCTTTCAGAGCTAGCCCTTTTGGTGTGGGAGCAGTGGCTGGACGTTTTGAATTTCGGAGCTGGGCTGTGGCTGTGCCGAGAAGGAACGTCCCCAGTGTGCTGTGGCTAGGAAGCTCAGAGCGCCAGTGCTTGTGGGGCTGTGGAAGGGCTGGCTAGGGCAGGTGATGGCCAGCAAGAGCTTTCAGTGCTAGCCCCTTTGGTGTGGGAGCAGTGGCTGGACGTTTTGAATTTCGGAGCTGGGCTGTGGCTGTGCCGAGAAGGAACGTCCCCACTGTGCTGTGGCTAGGAAGCTCAGAGCGCCAGTGCTTGTGGGGCTGTGGAAGGGCTGCCTAGGGCAGGTGATGGCCAGCAAGAGCTTTCAGTGCTAGCCCCTTTGGTGTGGGAGCAGTGGCAGGACATTTTGAATTTCAGAGCTGGGCTGTGGCTGTGCCGAGAAGGAACATCCCCACTATGCTGTGGCTAGGAAGCTCAGAGCGCCAGTGCTTGTGGGGCTGTGGAAGGGCTGCCTAGGGAAGGTGATGGCCAGCAAGAGCTTTCAGTGCTAGCCCCTTTGGTGTGGGAGCAGTGGCTGGACGTTTTGAATTTCGGAGCTGGGCTCTGGCTGTGCCGAGAAGGAACGTCCCCACTGTGCTGTGGCTAGGAAGCTCAGAGCGCCAGTGCTTGTGGGGCTGTGGAAGGGCTGCCTAGGGCAGGTGATGGCCAGCAAGAGCTTTCAGTGCTAGCCCCTTTGGTGTGGGAGCAGTGGCTGGACGTTTTGAATTTCGGAGCTGGGCTGTGGCTGTGCCGAGAAGGAACGTCCCCACTGTGCTGTGGCTAGGAAGCTCAGAGCGCCAGTGCTTGTGGGGCTGTGGAAGGGCTGCCTAGGGAAGGTGATGGCCAGCAAGAGCTTTCAGTGCTAGCCCCTTTGGTGTGGGAGCAGTGGCTGGACGTTTTGAATTTCGGAGCTGGGCTGTGGCTGTGCTGAGAAGGAACGTCCCCACTGTGCTGTGGCTAGGAAGCTCAGAGCGCCAGTGCTTGTGGGGCTGTGGAAGGGCTGCCTAGGGAAGGTGATGGCCAGCAAGAACTTTCAGTGGTAGCCCCTTTGGTGTGGGAGCAGTGGCTGGACGTTTTGAATTTCGGAGCTGGGCTGTGGCTGTGCCGAGAAGGAACGTCCCCACTGTGCTGTGGCTAGGAAGCTCAGAGCGCCAGTGCTTGTGGGGCTGTGGAAGGGCTGCCTAGGGCAGGTGATGGCCAGCAAGAGCTTTCAGAGCTAGCCCTTTTGGTGTGGGAGCAGTGGCTGGACGTTTTGAATTTCGGAGCTGGGCTGTGGCTGTGCCGAGAAGGAACGTCCCCACTGTGCTGTGGCTAGGAAGCTCAGAGCGCCAGTGCTTGTGGGGCTGTGGAAGGGCTGGCTAGGGCAGGTGATGGCCAGCAAGAGCTTTCAGTGCTAGCCCCTTTGGTGTGGGAGCAGTGGCTGGACGTTTTGAATTTCGGAGCTGGGCTGTGGCTGTGCCGAGAAGGACCGTCCCCACTGTGCTGTGGCTAGGAAGCTCAGAGCGCCAGTGCTTGTGGGGCTGTGGAAGGGCTGCCTAGGGCAGGTGATGGCCAGCAAGAGCTTTCAGTGCTAGCCCCTTTGGTGTGGGAGCAGTGGCTGGACGTTTTGAATTTCGGAGCTGGGCTGTGGCTGTGCCGAGAAGGAACGTCCCCACTGTGCTGTGGCTAGGAAGCTCAGAGCGCCAGTGCTTGTGGGGCTGTGGAAGGGCTGCCTAGGGCACGTGATGGCCAGCAAGAGCTTTCAGTGCTAGCCCCTTTGGTGTCGGAGCAGTGGCAGGACATTTTGAATTTCAGAGCTGGGCTGTGGCTGTGCCGAGAAGGAACATCCCCACTATGCTGTGGCTAGGAAGCTCAGAGCGCCAGTGCTTGTGGGGCTGTGGAACGGCTGCCTAGGGCAGGTGATGGCCAGCAAGAGCTTTCAGTGCTAGCCCCTTTGGTGTGGGAGCAGTGGCTGGACGTTTCGAATTTCGGAGCTGGGCTGTGGCTGTGCCGAGAAGGAACGTCCCCACTGTGCTGTGGCTAGGAAGCTCAGAGCGCCAGTGCTTGTGGGGCTGTGGAAGGGCTGGCTAGGGCAGGTGATGGCCAGCAAGAGCTTTCAGTGCTAGCCCCTTTGGTGTGGGAGCAGTGGCTGGACGTTTTGAATTTCGGAGCTGGGCTGTGGCTGTGCTGAGAAGGAACATCCCCACTGTGCTGTGGCTAGGAAGCTCAGAGCGCCAGTGCTTGTAGGGCTGTGGAAGGGCTGCCTAGGGCAGGTGATGGCCAGCAAGAGCTTTCAGTGCTAGCCCCTTTGGTGTGGGAGCAGTGGCTGGACGTTTTGAATTTCGGAGCTGGGCTGTGGCTGTGCTGAGAAGGAACGTCCCCACTGTGCTGTGGCTAGGAAGCTCAGAGCGCCAGTGCTTGTGTGGCTGTGGAAGTGCTGCCTAGGGAAGGTGATGGCCAGCAAGAACTTTCAGTGGTAGCCCCTTTGGTGTGGGAGCAGTGGCTGGACGTTTTGAATTTCGGAGCTGGGCTGTGGCTGTGCCGAGAAGGAACGTCCCCACTGTGCTGTGGCTAGGAAGCTCAGAGCGCCAGTGCTTGTGGGGCTGTGGAAGGGCTGCCTAGGGAAGGTGATGGCCAGCAAGAGCTTTCAGAGCTAGCCCTTTTGGTGTGGGAGCAGTGGCTGGACGTTTTGAATTTCGGAGCTGGGCTGTGGCTGTGCCGAGAAGGAACGTCCCCACTGTGCTGTGGCTAGGAAGCTCAGAGCGCCAGTGCTTGTGGGGCTGTGGAAGGGCTGCCTAGGGCAGGTGATGGCCAGCAAGAGCTTTCAGAGCTAGCCCTTTTGGTGTGGGAGCAGTGGCTGGACGTTTTGAATTTCGGAGCTGGGCTGTGGCTGTGCCGAGAAGGAACGTCCCCACTGTGCTGTGGCTAGGAAGCTCAGAGCGCCAGTGCTTGTGGGGCTGTGGAAGGGCTGCCTAGGGAAGGTGATGGCCAGCAAGAGCTTTCAGTGCTAGCCCCTTTGGTGTGGGAGCAGTGGCTGGACGTTTTGAATTTCGGAGCTGGGCTGTGGCTGTGCCGAGAAGGAACGTCCCCACTGTGCTGTGGCTAGGAAGCTCAGAGCGCCAGTGCTTGTGGGGCTGTGGAAGGGCTGCCTAGGGAAGGTGATGGCCAGCAAGAGCTTTCAGTGCTAGCCCCTTTGGTGTGGGAGCAGTGGCTGGACGTTTCCGATTTGGGAGCTGGGCTGTGGCTGTGCTGAGAAGGAACGTCCCCACTGTGCTGTGGCTAGGAAGCTCAGAGCGCCAGTGCTTGTGGAGCTGTGGAACGGCTGCCTAGGGCAGGTGCTGGCCAGCAAGAGCTTTCAGTGCTAGCCCCTTTGGTGTGGGAGCAGTGGCTGGACGTTTTGAATTTCGGAGCTGGGCTGTGGCTGTGCCGAGAAGGAACGTCCCCACTGTGCTGTGGCTAGGAAGCTCAGAGCGCCAGTGCTTGTGGGGCTGTGGAAGGGCTGCCTAGGGAAGGTGATGGTCAGCAAGAGCTTTCAGTGCTAGCCCCTTTGGTGTGGGAGCAGTGGCTGGACGTTTTGAATTTCGGAGCTGGGCTGTGGCTGTGCCGAGAAGGAACATCCCCACTGTGCTGTGGCTAGGAAGCTCAGAGCGCCAGTGCTTGTGGGGCTGTGGAAGGGCTGCCTAGGGCAGGTGATGGCCAGCAAGAGCTTTCAGTGCTAGCCCCTTTGGTGTGGGAGCAGTGGCTGGACGTTTTGAATTTCGGAGCTGGGCTGTGGCTGTGCCGAGAAGGAACGTCCCCACTGTGCTGTGGCTAGGAAGCTCAGAGCGCCAGTGCTTGTGGGGCTGTGGAAGGGCTGCCTAGGGAAGGTGATGGCCAGCAAGAGCTTTCAGAGCTAGCCCTTTTGGTGTGGGAGCAGTGGCTGGACGTTTTGAATTTCGGAGCTGGGCTGTGGCTGTGCCGAGAAGGAACGTCCCCACTGTGCTGTGGCTAGGAAGCTCAGAGCGCCAGTGCTTGTGGGGCTGTGGAAGGGCTGCCTGGGGAAGGTGATGGCCAGCAAGAGCTTTCAGTGCTAGCCCCTTTGGTGTGGGAGCAGTGGCTGGACGTTTTGAATTTCGGAGCTGGGCTGTGGCTGTGCTGAGAAGGAACGTCCCCAGTGTGCTGTGGCTAGGAAGGTCAGAGCGCCAGTGCTTGTGGGGCTGTGGAAGGGCTGGCTAGGGCAGGTGATGGCCAGCAAGAGCTTTCAGTGCTAGCCCCTTTGGTGTGGGAGCAGTGGCTGGACGTTTTGAATTTCGGAGCTGGGCTGTGGCTGTGCCGAGAAGGAACGTCCCCACTGTGCTGTGGCTAGGAAGCTCAGAGCGCCAGTGCTTGTGGGGCTGTGGAAGGGCTGCCTAGGGCAGGTGATGGCCAGCAAGAGCTTTCAGTGCTAGCCCCTTTGGTGTGGGAGCAGTGGCTGGACGTTTTGAATTTCGGAGCTGGGCTGTGGCTGTGCCGAGAAGGAACGTCCCCACTGTGCTGTGGCTAGGAAGCTCAGAGCGCCAGTGCTTGTGGGGCTGTGGAAGGGCTGCCTAGGGCAGGTGATGGCCAGCAAGAGCTTTCAGTGCTAGCCCCTTTGGTGTGGGAGCAGTGGCAGGACATTTTGAATTTCAGAGCTGGGCTGTGGCTGTGCCGAGAAGGATCATCCCCACTATGCTGTGGCTAGGAAGCTCAGAGCGCCAGTGCTTGTGGGGCTGTGGAAGGGCTGGCTAGGGCAGGTGATGGCCAGCAAGAGCTTTCAGTGCTAGCCCCTTTGGTGTGGGAGCAGTGGCTGGACGTTTCGAATTTCGGAGCTGGGCTCTGGCTGTGCCGAGAAGGAACGTCCCCACTGTGCTGTGGCTAGGAAGCTCAGAGCGCCAGTGCTTGTGGGGCTGTGGAAGGGCTGCCTAGGGCAGGTGATGGCCAGCAAGAGCTTTCAGTGCTAGCCCCTTTGGTGTGGGAGCAGTGGCTGGACGTTTTGAATTTCGGAGCTGGGCTGTGGCTGTGCCGAGAAGGAACGTCCCCACTGTGCTGTGGCTAGGAAGCTCAGAGCGCCAGTGCTTGTGGGGCTGTGGAAGGGCTGCCTAGGGAAGGTGATGGCCAGCAAGAGCTTTCAGAGCTAGCCCTTTTGGTGTGGGAGCAGTGGCTGGACGTTTTGAATTTCGGAGCTGGGCTGTGGCTGTGCCGAGAAGGAACGTCCCCACTGTGCTGTGGCTAGGAAGCTCAGAGCGCCAGTGCTTGTGGGGCTGTGGAAGGGCTGCCTGGGGAAGGTGATGGCCAGCAAGAGCTTTCAGTGCTAGCCCCTTTGGTGTGGGAGCAGTGGCTGGACGTTTCGAATTTCGGAGCTGGGCTGTGGCTGTGCTGAGAAGGAACGTCCCCACTGTGCTGTGGCTAGGAAGCTCAGAGCGCCAGTGCTTGTGGGGCTGTGGAAGGGCTGCCTAGGGAAGGTGATGGCCAGCAAGAGCTTTCAGTGCTAGCCCCTTTGGTGTGGGAGCAGTGGCTGGACGTTTTGAATTTCGGAGCTGGGCTGTGGCTGTGCCGAGAAGGAACGTCCCCACTGTGCTGTGGCTAGGAAGCTCAGAGCGCCAGTGCTTGTGGGGCTGTGGAAGGGCTGCCTAGGGCAGGTGATGGCCAGCAAGAGCTTTCAGTGCTAGCCCCTTTGGTGTGGGAGCAGTGGCTGGACGTTTTGAATTTCGGAGCTGGGCTGTGGCTGTGCCGAGAAGGAACGTCCCCACTGTGCTGTGGCTAGGAAGCTCAGAGCGCCAGTGCTTGTGGGGCTGTGGAAGGGCTGCCTAGGGCAGGTGATGGCCAGCAAGAGCTTTCAGTGCTAGCCCCTTTGGTGTGGGAGCAGTGGCTGGACGTTTCGAATTTCGGAGCTGGGCTCTGGCTGTGCCGAGAAGGAACGTCCCCACTGTGCTGTGGCTAGGAAGCTCAGAGCGCCAGTGCTTGTGGGGCTGTGGAAGGGCTGGCTAGGGCAGGTGATGGCCAGCAAGAGCTTTCAGTGCTAGCCCCTTTGGTGTGGGAGCAGTGGCTGGACGTTTTGAATTTCGGAGCTGGGCTGTGGCTGTGCTGAGAAGGAACATCCCCATTGTGCTGTGGCTAGGAAGCTCAGAGCGCCAGTGCTTGTGGGGCTGTGGAAGGGCTGCCTAGGGCAGGTGATGGCCAGCAAGAGCTTTCAGTGCTAGCCCCTTTGGTGTGGGAGCAGTGGCTGGACGTTTTGAATTTCGGAGCTGGGCTGTGGCTGTGCTGAGAAGGAACGTCCCCACTGTGCTGTGGCTAGGAAGCTCAGAGCGCCAGTGCTTGTGGGGCTGTGGAAGTGCTGCCTAGGGAAGGTGATGGCCAGCAAGAACTTTCAGTGGTAGCCCCTTTGGTGTGGGAGCAGTGGCTGGACGTTTTGAATTTCGGAGCTGGGCTGTGGCTGTGCCGAGAAGGAACGTCCCCACTGTGCTGTGGCTAGGAAGCTCAGAGCGCCAGTGCTTGTGGGGCTGTGGAAGGGCTGGCTAGGGCAGGTGATGGCCAGCAAGAGCTTTCAGTGCTAGCCCCTTTGGTGTGGGAGCAGTGGCTGGACGTTTTGAATTTCGGAGCTGGGCTGTGGCTGTGCCGAGAAGGAACGTCCCCACTGTGCTGTGGCTAGGAAGCTCAGAGCGCCAGTGCTTGTGGGGCTGTGGAAGGGCTGCCTAGGGAAGGTGATGGCCAGCAAGAGCTTTCAGTGCTAGCCCCTTTGGTGTGGGAGCAGTGGCTGGACGTTTCCGACTTGGGAGCTGGGCTGTGGCTGTGCCGAGAAGGAACGTCCCCACTGTGCTGTGGCTAGGAAGCTCAGAGCGCCAGTGCTTGTGGGGCTGTGGAAGGGCTGCCTAGGGCAGGTGATGGCCAGCAAGAGCTTTCAGTGCTAGCCCCTTTGGTGTGGGAGCAGTGGCTGGACGTTTCGAATTTCGGAGCTGGGCTGTGGCTGTGCCGAGAAGGAACGTCCCCACTGTGCTGTGGCTAGGAAGCTCAGAGCGCCAGTGCTTGTGGGGCTGTGGAAGGGCTGCCTAGGGAAGGTGATGGCCAGCAAGAGCTTTCAGTGCTAGCCCCTTTGGTGTGGGAGCAGTGGCTGGACGTTTTGAATTTCGGAGCTGGGCTGTGGCTCTGCCAAGAAGGAACGTCCCCACTGTGCTGTGGCTAGGAAGCTCAGAGCGCCAGTGCTTGTCGGGCTGTGGAAGGGCTACCTAGGGCAGGTGATGGCCAGCAAGAGCTTTCAGTGCTAGCCCCTTTGGTGTGGGAGCAGTGGCTGGACGTTTTGAATTTCGGAGCTGGGCTGTGGCTGTGCCGAGAAGGAACGTCCCCACTGTGCTGTGGCTAGGAAGCTCAGAGCGCCAGTGCTTGTGGGGCTGTGGAAGGGCTGGCTAGGGCAGGTGATGGCCAGCAAGAGCTTTCAGTGCTAGCCCCTTTGGTGTGGGAGCAGTGGCTGGACATTTTGAATTTCGGAGCTGGGCTGTGGCTGTGCCGAGAAGGAACGTCCCTACTATGCTGTGGCTAGGAAGCTCAGAGCGCCAGTGCTTGTGGGGCTGTTGAAGGGCTGCCTAGGGAAGGTGATGGCCAGCAAGAGCTTTCAGAGCTAGCCCTTTTGGTGTGGGAGCAGTGGCTGGACGTTTTGAATTTCGGAGCTGGGCTGTGGCTGTGCCGAGAAGGAACGTCCCCACTGTGCTGTGGCTAGGAAGCTCAGAGCGCCAGTGCTTGTGGGGCTGTGGAAGGGCTGCCTAGGGAAGGTGATGGCCAGCAAGAGCTTTCAGTGCTAGCCCCTTTGGTGTGGGAGCAGTGGCTGGACGTTTCCGATTTGGGAGCTGGGCTGTGGCTGTGCCGAGAAGGAACGTCCCCACTGTGCTGTGGCTAGGAAGCTCAGAGCGCCAGTGCTTGTGGGGCTGTGGAAGGGCTGCCTAGGGCAGGTGATGGCCAGCAAGAGCTTTCAGTGCTAGCCCCTTTGGTGTGGGAGCAGTGGCTGGACGTTTTGAATTTCGGAGCTGGGCTCTGGCTGTGCCGAGAAGGAACGTCCCCACTGTGCTGTGGCTAGGAAGCTCAGAGCGCCAGTGCTTGTGGGGCTGTGGAAGGGCTGCCTAGGGAAGGTGATGGCCAGCAAGAGCTTTCAGTGCTAGCCCCTTTGGTGTGGGAGCAGTGGCTGGACGTTTTGAATTTCGGAGCTGGGCTGTGGCTGTGCCGAGAAGGAACGTCCCCACTGTGCTGTGGCTAGGAAGCTCAGAGCGCCAGTGCTTGTGGGGCTGTGGAAGGGCTGCCTAGGGCAGGTGATGGCCAGCAAGAGCTTTCAGTGCTAGCCCCTTTGGTGTGGGAGCAGTGGCTGGACGTTTTGAATTTCGGAGCTGGGCTGTGGCTGTGCTGAGAAGGAACGTCCCCACTGTGCTGTGGCTAGGAAGCTCAGAGCGCCAGTGCTTGTGGGGCTGTGGAAGGGCTGCCTAGGGAAGGTGATGGCCAGCAAGAACTTTCAGTGGTAGCCCCTTTGGTGTGGGAGCAGTGGCTGGACGTTTTGAATTTCGGAGCTGGGCTGTGGCTGTGCCGAGAAGGAACGTCCCCACTGTGCTGTGGCTAGGAAGCTCAGAGCGCCAGTGCTTGTGGGGCTGTGGAAGGGCTGCCTAGGGAAGGTGATGGCCAGCAAGAGCTTTCAGTGCTAGCCCCTTTGGTGTGGGAGCAGTGGCTGGACGTTTCGAATTTCGGAGCTGGGCTGTGGCTGTGCCGAGAAGGAACGTCCCCACTGTGCTGTGGCTAGGAAGCTCAGAGCGCCAGTGCTTGTGGGGCTGTGGAAGGGCTGCCTAGGGCAGGTGATGGCCAGCAAGAGCTTTCAGTGCTAGCCCCTTTGGTATGGGAGCAGTGGCTGGACGTTTTGAATTTCGGAGCTGGGCTGTGGCTGTGCCGAGAAGGAACGTCCCCACTGTGCTGTGGCTAGGAAGCTCAGAGCGCCAGTGCTTGTGGGGCTGTGGAAGGGCTGCCTAGGGAAGGTGATGGCCAGCAAGAGCTTTCAGTGCTAGCCCCTTTGGTGTGGGAGCAGTGGCTGGACGTTTTGAATTTCGGAGCTGGGCTGTGGCTGTGCCAAGAAGGAACGTCCCCACTGTGCTGTGGCTAGGAAGCTCAGAGCGCCAGTGCTTGTGGGGCTGTGGAAGGGCTGCCTAGGGCAGGTGATGGCCAGCAAGAGCTTTCAGTGCTAGCCCCTTTGGTGTGGGAGCAGTGGCTGGACGTTTTGAATTTCGGAGCTGGGCTGTGGCTGTGCCGAGAAGGAACGTCCCCACTGTGCTGTGGCTAGGAAGCTCAGAGCGCCAGTGCTTGTGGGGCTGTGGAAGGGCTGCCTAGGGAAGGTGAGGGCCAGCAAGAGCTTTCAGTGCTAGCCCCTTTGGTGTGGGAGCAGTGGCTGGACGTTTCGAATTTCGGAGCTGGGCTGTGGCTGTGCCGAGAAGGAACGTCCCTACTATGCTGTGGCTAGGAAGCTCAGAGCGCCAGTGCTTGTGGGGCTGTGGAAGGGCTGCCTAGGGAAGGTGATGGCCAGCAAGAGCTTTCAGAGCTAGCCCTTTTGGTGTGGGAGCAGTGGCTGGACGTTTTGAATTTCGGAGCTGGGCTGTGGCTGTGCCAAGAAGGAACGTCCCCACTGTGCTGTGGCTAGGAAGCTCAGAGCGCCAGTGCTTGTGGGGCTGTGGAAGGGCTGCCTAGGGAAGGTGATGGCCAGCAAGAGCTTTCAGTGCTAGCCCCTTTGGTGTGGGAGCAGTGGCTGGACGTTTCCGATTTGGGAGCTGGGCTGTGGCTGTGCTGAGAAGGAACGTCCCCACTGTGCTGTGGCTAGGAAGCTCAGAGCGCCAGTGCTTGTGGGGCTGTGGAAGGGCTGCCTAGGGCAGGTGATGGCCAGCAAGAGCTTTCAGTGCTAGCCCCTTTGGTGTGGGAGCAGTGGCTGGACGTTTTGAATTTCGGAGCTGGGCTGTGGCTGTGCCGAGAAGGAACGTCCCCACTGTGCTGTGGCTAGGAAGCTCAGAGCGCCAGTGCTTGTGGGGCTGTGGAAGGGCTGCCTAGGGCAGGTGATGGCCAGCAAGAGCTTTCAGTGCTAGCCCCTTTGGTGTGGGAGCAGTGGCTGGACGTTTTGAATTTCGGAGCTGGGCTGTGGCTGTGCCGAGAAGGAACGTCCCCACTGTGCTGTGGCTAGGAAGCTCAGAGCGCCAGTGCTTGTGGGGCTGTGGAAGGGCTGCCTAGGGCAGGTGATGGCCAGCAAGAGCTTTCAGTGCTAGCCCCTTTGGTGTGGGAGCAGTGGCAGGACATTTTGAATTTCAGAGCTGGGCTGTGGCTGTGCCGAGAAGGAACATCCCCACTATGCTGTGGCTAGGAAGCTCAGAGCGCCAGTGCTTGTGGGGCTGTGGAAGGGCTGGCTAGGGCAGGTGATGGCCAGCAAGAGCTTTCAGTGCTAGCCCCTTTGGTGTGGGAGCAGTGGCTGGACGTTTCGAATTTCGGAGCTGGGCTCTGGCTGTGCCGAGAAGGAACGTCCCCACTGTGCTGTGGCTAGGAAGCTCAGAGCGCCAGTGCTTGTGGGGCTGTGGAAGGGCTGCCTAGGGCAGGTGATGGCCAGCAAGAGCTTTCAGTGCTAGCCCCTTTGGTGTGGGAGCAGTGGCTGGACGTTTTGAATTTCGGAGCTGGGCTGTGGCTGTGCTGAGAAGGAACGTCCCCACTGTGCTGTGGCTAGGAAGCTCAGAGCGCCAGTGCTTGTGGGGCTGTGGAAGGGCTGCCTAGGGCAGGTGATGGCCAGCAAGAGCTTTCAGTGCTAGCCCCTTTGGTGTGGGAGCAGTGGCTGGACGTTTTGAATTTCGGAGCTGGGCTCTGGCTGTGCCGAGAAGGAACGTCCCCACTGTGCTGTGGCTAGGAAGCTCAGAGCGCCAGTGCTTGTGGGGCTGTGGAAGGGCTGCCTAGGGAAGGTGATGGCCAGCAAGAGCTTTCAGTGCTAGCCCCTTTGGTGTGGGAGCAGTGGCTGGACGTTTTGAATTTCGGAGCTGGGCTGTGGCTGTGCCGAGAAGGAACGTCCCCACTGTGCTGTGGCTAGGAAGCTCAGAGCGCCAGTGCTTGTGGGGCTGTGGAAGGGCTGCCTAGGGCAGGTGATGGCCAGCAAGAGCTTTCAGTGCTAGCCCCTTTGGTGTGGGAGCAGTGGCTGGACGTTTTGAATTTCGGAGCTGGGCTGTGGCTGTGCTGAGAAGGAACGTCCCCACTGTGCTGTGGCTAGGAAGCTCAGAGCGCCAGTGCTTGTGGGGCTGTGGAAGGGCTGCCTAGGGAAGGTGATGGCCAGCAAGAACTTTCAGTGGTAGCCCCTTTGGTGTGGGAGCAGTGGCTGGACGTTTTGAATTTCGGAGCTGGGCTGTGGCTGTGCCGAGAAGGAACGTCCCCACTGTGCTGTGGCTAGGAAGCTCAGAGCGCCAGTGCTTGTGGGGCTGTGGAAGGGCTGCCTAGGGAAGGTGATGGCCAGCAAGAGCTTTCAGTGCTAGCCCCTTTGGTGTGGGAGCAGTGGCTGGACGTTTCGAATTTCGGAGCTGGGCTGTGGCTGTGCCGAGAAGGAACGTCCCCACTGTGCTGTGGCTAGGAAGCTCAGAGCGCCAGTGCTTGTGGGGCTGTGGAAGGGCTGCCTAGGGCAGGTGATGGCCAGCAAGAGCTTTCAGTGCTAGCCCCTTTGGTATGGGAGCAGTGGCTGGACGTTTTGAATTTCGGAGCTGGGCTGTGGCTGTGCCGAGAAGGAACGTCCCCACTGTGCTGTGGCTAGGAAGCTCAGAGCGCCAGTGCTTGTGGGGCTGTGGAAGGGCTGCCTAGGGAAGGTGATGGCCAGCAAGAGCTTTCAGTGCTAGCCCCTTTGGTGTGGGAGCAGTGGCTGGACGTTTTGAATTTCGGAGCTGGGCTGTGGCTGTGCCAAGAAGGAACGTCCCCACTGTGCTGTGGCTAGGAAGCTCAGAGCGCCAGTGCTTGTGGGGCTGTGGAAGGGCTGCCTAGGGCAGGTGATGGCCAGCAAGAGCTTTCAGTGCTAGCCCCTTTGGTGTGGGAGCAGTGGCTGGACGTTTTGAATTTCGGAGCTGGGCTGTGGCTGTGCCGAGAAGGAACGTCCCCACTGTGCTGTGGCTAGGAAGCTCAGAGCGCCAGTGCTTGTGGGGCTGTGGAAGGGCTGCCTAGGGAAGGTGAGGGCCAGCAAGAGCTTTCAGTGCTAGCCCCTTTGGTGTGGGAGCAGTGGCTGGACGTTTTGAATTTCGGAGCTGGGCTGTGGCTGTGCCGAGAAGGAACGTCCCTACTATGCTGTGGCTAGGAAGCTCAGAGCGCCAGTGCTTGTGGGGCTGTGGAAGGGCTGCCTAGGGAAGGTGATGGCCAGCAAGAGCTTTCAGAGCTAGCCCTTTTGGTGTGGGAGCAGTGGCTGGACGTTTTGAATTTCGGAGCTGGGCTGTGGCTGTGCCAAGAAGGAACGTCCCCACTGTGCTGTGGCTAGGAAGCTCAGAGCGCCAGTGCTTGTGGGGCTGTGGAAGGGCTGCCTAGGGAAGGTGATGGCCAGCAAGAGCTTTCAGTGCTAGCCCCTTTGGTGTGGGAGCAGTGGCTGGACGTTTCCGATTTGGGAGCTGGGCTGTGGCTGTGCTGAGAAGGAACGTCCCCACTGTGCTGTGGCTAGGAAGCTCAGAGCGCCAGTGCTTGTGGGGCTGTGGAAGGGCTGGCTAGGGCAGGTGATGGCCAGCAAGAGCTTTCAGTGCTAGCCCCTTTGGTGTGGGAGCAGTGGCTGGACGTTTTGAATTTCGGAGCTGGGCTGTGGCTGTGCCGAGAAGGAACGTCCCCACTGTGCTGTGGCTAGGAAGCTCAGAGCGCCAGTGCTTGTGGGGCTGTGGAAGGGCTGCCTAGGGCAGGTGATGGCCAGCAAGAGCTTTCAGTGCTAGCCCCTTTGGTGTGGGAGCAGTGGCTGGACGTTTTGAATTTCGGAGCTGGGCTGTGGCTGTGCCGAGAAGGAACGTCCCCACTGTGCTGTGGCTAGGAAGCTCAGAGCGCCAGTGCTTGTGGGGCTGTGGAAGGGCTGCCTAGGGCAGGTGATGGCCAGCAAGAGCTTTCAGTGCTAGCCCCTTTGGTGTGGGAGCAGTGGCAGGACATTTTGAATTTCAGAGCTGGGCTGTGGCTGTGCCGAGAAGGAACATCCCCACTATGCTGTGGCTAGGAAGCTCAGAGCGCCAGTGCTTGTGGGGCTGTGGAAGGGCTGGCTAGGGCAGGTGATGGCCAGCAAGAGCTTTCAGTGCTAGCCCCTTTGGTGTGGGAGCAGTGGCTGGACGTTTCGAATTTCGGAGCTGGGCTCTGGCTGTGCCGAGAAGGAACGTCCCCACTGTGCTGTGGCTAGGAAGCTCAGAGCGCCAGTGCTTGTGGGGCTGTGGAAGGGCTGCCTAGGGCAGGTGATGGCCAGCAAGAGCTTTCAGTGCTAGCCCCTTTGGTGTGGGAGCAGTGCCTGGACGTTTTGAATTTCGGAGCTGGGCTGTGGCTGTGCTGAGAAGGAACATCCCCACTGTGCTGTGGCTAGGAAGCTCAGAGCGCCAGTGCTTGTGGGGCTGTGGAAGGGCTGCCTAGGGAAGGTGATGGCCAGCAAGAGCTTTCAGTGCTAGCCCCTTTGGTGTGGGAGCAGTGGCTGGACGTTTTGAATTTCAGAGCTGGGCTGTGGCTGTGCTGAGAAGGAACGTCCCCACTGTGCTGTGGCTAGGAAGCTCAGAGCGCCAGTGCTTGTGGGGCTGTGGAAGTGCTGCCTAGGGAAGGTGATGGCCAGCAAGAACTTTCAGTGGTAGCCCCTTTGGTGTGGGAGCAGTGGCTGGACGTTTTGAATTTCGGAGCTGGGCTGTGGCTGTGCCGAGAAGGAACGTCCCCACTGTGCTGTGGCTAGGAAGCTCAGAGCGCCAGTGCTTGTGGGGCTGTGGAAGGGCTGCCTAGGGCAGGTGCTGGCCAGCAAGAGCTTTCAGTGCTAGCCCCTTTGGTGTGGGAGCAGTGGCTGGACGTTTTGAATTTCGGAGCTGGGCTGTGGCTGTGCCGAGAAGGAACGTCCCCACTGTGCTGTGGCTAGGAAGCTCAGAGCGCCAGTGCTTGTGGGGCTGTGGAATGGCTGCCTAGGGAAGGTGATGGCCAGCAAGAGCTTTCAGTGCTAGCCCCTTTGGTGTGGGAGCAGTGGCTGGACGTTTCCGACTTGGGAGCTGGGCTGTGGCTGTGCCGAGAAGGAACGTCCCCACTGTGCTGTGGCTAGGAAGCTCAGAGCGCCAGTGCTTGTGGGGCTGTGGAAGGGCTGCCTAGGGCAGGTGATGGCCAGCAAGAGCTTTCAGTGCTAGCCCCTTTGGTGTGGGAGCAGTGGCTGGACATTTCGAATTTCGGAGCTGGGCTGTGGCTGTGCCGAGAAGGAACGTCCCCACTGTGCTGTGGCTAGGAAGCTCAGAGCGCCAGTGCTTGTGGGGCTGTGGAAGGGCTGCCTAGGGAAGGTGATGGCCAGCAAGATCTTTCAGTGCTAGCCCTTTTGGTGTGGGAGCAGTGGCTGGACGTTTCGAATTTCAGAGCTGGGCTGTGGCTGTGCCGAGAAGGAACGTCCCCACTGTGCTGTGGCTAGGAAGCTCAGAGCGCCAGTGCTTGTGGGGCTGTGGAAGGGCTGGCTAGGGCAGGTGATGGCCAGCAAGAGCTTTCAGTGCTAGCCCCTTTGGTGTGGGAGCAGTGGCTGGACGTTTTGAATTTCGGAGCTGGGCTGTGGCTGTGCCGAGAAGGAACGTCCCCACTGTGCTGTGGCTAGGAAGCTCAGAGCGCCAGTGCTTGTGGGGCTGTGGAAGGGCTGGCTAGGGCAGGTGATGGCCAGCAAGAGCTTTCAGTGCTAGCCCCTTTGGTGTGGGAGCAGTGGCTGGACGTTTTGAATTTCGGAGCTGGGCTGTGGCTGTGCCGAGAAGGAACGTCCCCACTGTGCTGTGGCTAGGAAGCTCAGAGCGCCAGTGCTTGTCGGGCTGTGGAAGGGCTACCTAGGGCAGGTGATGGCCAGCAAGAGCTTTCAGTGCTAGCCCCTTTGGTGTGGGAGCAGTGGCAGGACATTTTGAATTTCGGAGCTGGGCTGTGGCTGTGCCGAGAAGGAACGTCCCCACTGTGCTGTGGCTAGGAAGCTCAGAGCGCCAGTGCTTGTGGGGCTGTGGAAGGGCTGGCTAGGGCAGGTGATGGCCAGCAAGAGCTTTCAGTGTTAGCCCCTTTGGTGTGGGAACAGTGGCTGGACATTTTGAATTTCGGAGCTGGGCTGTGGCTGTGCCGAGAAGGAACGTCCCTACTATGCTGTGGCTAGGAAGCTCAGAGCGCCAGTGCTTGTGGGGCTGTGGAAGGGCTGCCTAGGGCAGGTGATGGCCAGCAAGAGCTTTCAGTGCTAGCCCCTTTGGTGTGGGAGCAGTGGCTGGACGTTTTGAATTTCGGAGCTGGGCTGTGGCTGTGCCGAGAAGGAACGTCCCCACTGTGCTGTGGCTAGGAAGCTCAGAGGGCCAGTGCTTGTGGGGCTGTGGAAGGGCTGCCTAGGGCAGGTGATGGCCAGCAAGAGCTTTCAGTGCTAGCCCCTTTGGTGTGGGAGCAGTGGCTGGACGTTTCGAATTTCGGAGCTGGGCTGTGGCTGTGCTGAGAAGGAACGTCCCCACTGTGCTGTGGCTAGGAAGCTCAGAGCGCCAGTGCTTGTGGGGCTATGGAAGGGCTGCCTAGGGAAGGTGATGGCCAGCAAGAGCTTTCAGTGCTAGCCCTTTTGGTGTGGGAGCAGTGGCTGGACGTTTCGAATTTCGGAGCTGGGCTGTGGCTGTGCCGAGAAGGAACGTCCCCACTGTGCTGTGGCTAGGAAGCTCAGAGCGCCAGTGCTTGTGGGGCTGTGGAAGGGCTGCCTAGGGCAGGTGATGGCCAGCAAGAGCTTTCAGTGCTAGCCCCTTTGGTGTGGGAGCAGTGGCTGGACGTTTCCGATTTGCGAGCTGGGCTGTGGCTGTGCTGAGAAGGAACGTCCCCACTGTGCTGTGGCTAGGAAGCTCAGAGCGCCAGTGCTTGTGGAGCTGTGGAAGGGCTGGCTAGGGCAGGTGCTGGCCAGCAAGAGCTTTCAGTGCTAGCCCCTTTGGTGTGGGAGCAGTGGCTGGACGTTTTGAATTTGGGAGCTGGGCTGTGGCTGTGCCGAGAAGGAACGTCCCCACTGTGCTGTGGCTAGGAAGCTCAGAGCGCCAGTGCTTGTGGGGCTGTGGAAGGGCTGCCTAGGGCAGGTGATGGCCAGCAAGAGCTTTCAGTGCTAGCCCCTTTGGTGTGGGAGCAGTGGCTGGACATTTTGAATTTCGGAGCTGGGCTGTGGCTGTGCCGAGAAGGAACATCCCCACTGTGCTGTGGCTAGGAAGCTCAGAGCGCCAGTGCTTGTGGGGCTGTGGAAGGGCTGCCTAGGGAAGGTGATGGCCAGCAAGAGCTTTCGGTGCTAGCCCCTTTGGTGTGGGAGCAGTGGCTGGACGTTTTGAATTTCGGAGCTGGGCTGTGGCTGTGCTGAGAAGGAACGTCCCCACTGTGCTGTGGCTAGGAAGCTCAGAGCGCCAGTGCTTGTGGGGCTGTGGAAGGGCTGCCTAGGGAAGGTGATGGCCAGCAAGAGCTTTCAGAGCTAGCCCTTTTGGTGTGGGAGCAGTGGCTGGACGTTTTGAATTTCGGAGCTGGGCTGTGGCTGTGCCGAGAAGGAACGTCCCCACTGTGCTGTGGCTAGGAAGCTCAGAGCGCCAGTGCTTGTGGGGCTGTGGAAGGGCTGGCTAGGGCAGGTGATGGCCAGCAAGAGCTTTCAGTGCTAGCCCCTTTGGTGTGGGAGCAGTGGCTGGACGTTTTGAATTTCGGAGCTGGGCTGTGGCTGTGCCGAGAAGGAACGTCCCCACTGTGCTGTGGCTAGGAAGCTCAGAGCGCCAGTGCTTGTGGGGCTGTGGAAGGGCTGCCTAGGGCAGGTGATGGCCAGCAAGAGCTTTCAGTGCTAGCCCCTTTGGTGTGGGAGCAGTGGCTGGACGTTTTGAATTTCGGAGCTGGGCTGTGGCTGTGCCGAGAAGGAACGTCCCCACTGTGCTGTGGCTAGGAAGCTCAGAGCGCCAGTGCTTGTGGGGCTGTGGAAGGGCTGCCTAGGGCAGGTGATGGCCAGCAAGAGCTTTCAGTGCTAGCCCCTTTGGTGTGGGAGCAGTGGCTGGACGTTTTGAATTTCGGAGCTGGGCTGTGGCTGTGCCGAGAAGGAACGTCCCCACTGTGCTGTGGCTAGGAAGCTCAGAGCGCCAGTGCTTGTGGGGCTGTGGAAGGGCTGCCTAGGGAAGGTGATGGCCAGCAAGAGCTTTCAGTGCTAGCCCCTTTGGTGTGGGAGCAGTGGCTGGACGTTTCGAATTTCGGAGCTGGGCTGTGGCTGTGCCGAGAAGGAACGTCCCCACTGTGCTGTGGCTAGGAAGCTCAGAGCGCCAGTGCTTGTGGGGCTGTGGAAGGGCTGGCTAGGGCAGGTGATGGCCAGCAAGAGCTTTCAGTGCTAGCCCCTTTGGTGTGGGAGCAGTGGCTGGACGTTTTGAATTTCGGAGCTGGGCTGTGGCTGTGCCGAGAAGGAACGTCCCCACTGTGCTGTGGCTAGGAAGCTCAGAGCGCCAGTGCTTGTGGGGCTGTGGAAGGGCTGCCTAGGGAAGGTGATGGCCAGCAAGAGCTTTCAGTGCTAGCCCCTTTGGTGTGGGAGCAGTGGCTGGACGTTTTGAATTTCGGAGCTGGGCTGTGGCTGTGCCAAGAAGGAACGTCCCCACTGTGCTGTGGCTAGGAAGCTCAGAGCGCCAGTGCTTGTCGGGCTGTGGAAGGGCTACCTAGGGCAGGTGATGGCCAGCAAGAGCTTTCAGTGCTAGCCCCTTTGGTGTGGGAGCAGTGGCTGGACGTTTTGAATTTCGGAGCTGGGCTGTGGCTGTGCCGAGAAGGAACGTCCCCACTGTGCTGTGGCTAGGAAGCTCAGAGCGCCAGTGCTTGTGGGGCTGTGGAAGGGCTGCCTAGGGCAGGTGATGGCCAGCAAGAGCTTTCAGTGCTAGCCCCTTTGGTGTGGGAACAGTGGCTGGACATTTTGAATTTCGGAGCTGGGCTGTGGCTGTGCCGAGAAGGAACGTCCCTACTATGCTGTGGCTAGGAAGCTCAGAGCGCCAGTGCTTGTGGTGCTGTGGAAGGGCTGCCTAGGGCAGGTGATGGCCAGCAAGAGCTTTCAGTGCTAGCCCCTTTGGTGTGGGAGCAGTGGCTGGACGTTTTGAATTTCGGAGCTGGGCTGTGGCTGTGCTGAGAAGGAACGTCCCCACTGTGCTGTGGCTAGGAAGCTCAGAGCGCCAGTGCTTGTGGGGCTGTGGAAGGGCTGCCTAGGGCAGGTGCTGGCCAGCAAGAGCTTTCAGTGCTAGCCCCTTTGGTGTGGGAGCAGTGGCTGGACGTTTTGAATTTCGGAGCTGGGCTGTGGCTGTGCCGAGAAGGAACGTCCCCACTGTGCTGTGGCTAGGAAGCTCAGAGCGCCAGTGCTTGTGGGGCTATGGAAGGGCTGCCTAGGGAAGGTGATGGCCAGCAAGAGCTTTCAGAGCTAGCCCTTTTGGTGTGGGAGCAGTGGCTGGACGTTTTGAATTTCGGAGCTGGGCTGTGGCTGTGCCAAGAAGGAACGTCCCCACTGTGCTGTGGCTAGGAAGCTCAGAGCGCCAGTGCTTGTGGGGCTGTGGAAGGGCTGCCTAGGGCAGGTGATGGCCAGCAAGAGCTTTCAGTGCTAGCCCCTTTGGTGTGGGAGCAGTGGCTGGACGTTTTGAATTTCGGAGCTGGGCTGTGGCTGTGCCGAGAAGGAACGTCCCCACTGTGCTGTGGCTAGGAAGCTCAGAGCGCCAGTGCTTGTGGGGCTGTGGAAGGGCTGCCTAGGGCAGGTGCTGGCCAGCAAGAGCTTTCAGTGCTAGCCCCTTTGGTGTGGGAGCAGTGGCTGGACGTTTTGAATTTCGGAGCTGGGCTGTGGCTGTGCCGAGAAGGACCGTCCCCACTGTGCTGTGGCTAGGAAGCTCAGAGCGCCAGTGCTTGTGGGGCTGTGGAAGGGCTGCCTAGGGAAGGTGATGGCCAGCAAGATCTTTCAGTGCTAGCCCTTTTGGTGTGGGAGCAGTGGCTGGACGTTTCGAATTTCGGAGCTGGGCTGTGGCTGTGCCGAGAAGGAACGTCCCCACTGTGCTGTGGCTAGGAAGCTCAGAGCGCCAGTGCTTGTGGGGCTGTGGAAGGGCTGCCTAGGGAAGGTGATGGCCAGCAAGAGCTTTCAGTGCTAGCCCCTTTGGTGTGGGAGCAGTGGCTGGACGTTTCCGATTTGCGAGCTGGGCTGTGGCTGTGCTGAGAAGGAACGTCCCCACTGTGCTGTGGCTAGGAAGCTCAGAGCGCCAGTGCTTGTGGAGCTGTGGAAGGGCTGCCTAGGGCAGGTGATGGCCAGCAAGAGCTTTCAGTGCTAGCCCCTTTGGTGTGGGAGCAGTGGCTGGACGTTTTGAATTTGGGAGCTGGGCTGTGGCTGTGCCGAGAAGGAACGTCCCCACTGTGCTGTGGCTAGGAAGCTCAGAGCGCCAGTGCTTGTGGGGCTGTGGAAGGGCTGCCTAGGGCAGGTGATGGCCAGCAGGAGCTTTCAGTGCTAGCCCCTTTGGTGTGGGAGCAGTGGCTGGACGTTTTGAATTTCGGAGCTGGGCTGTGGCTGTGCCGAGAAGGAACATCCCCACTGTGCTGTGGCTAGGAAGCTCAGAGCGCCAGTGCTTGTGGGGCTGTGGAAGGGCTGCCTAGGGAAGGTGATGGCCAGCAAGAGCTTTCGGTGCTAGCCCCTTTGGTGTGGGAGCAGTGGCTGGACGTTTTGAATTTCGGAGCTGGGCTGTGGCTGTGCTGAGAAGGAACGTCCCCACTGTGCTGTGGCTAGGAAGCTCAGAGCGCCAGTGCTTGTGGGGCTGTGGAAGGGCTGCCTAGGGCAGGTGATGGGCAGCAAGAGCTTTCAGAGCTAGCCCCTTTGGTGTGGGAGCAGTGGCTGGACGTTTTGAATTTCGGAGCTGGGCTGTGGCTGTGCCGAGAAGGAACGTCCCCACTGTGCTGTGGCTAGGAAGCTCAGAGCGCCAGTGCTTGTGGGGCTGTGGAAGGGCTGCCTAGGGAAGGTGATGGCCAGCAAGAGCTTTCAGTGCTAGCCCCTTTGGTGTGGGAGCAGTGGCTGGACGTTTTGAATTTCGGAGCTGGGCTGTGGCTGTGCTGAGAAGGAACGTCCCCACTGTGCTGTGGCTAGGAAGCTCAGAGCGCCAGTGCTTGTGGGGCTGTGGAAGGGCTGGCTAGGGCAGGTGATGGCCAGCAAGAGCTTTCAGTGCTAGCCCCTTTGGTGTGGGAGCAGTGGCTGGACGTTTTGAATTTCGGAGCTGGGCTGTGGCTGTGCCGAGAAGGAACGTCCCCACTGTGCTGTGGCTAGGAAGCTCAGAGCGCCAGTGCTTGTGGGGCTGTGGAAGGGCTGCCTAGGGAAGGTGATGGCCAGCAAGAGCTTTCGGTGCTAGCCCCTTTGGTGTGGGAGCAGTGGCTGGACGTTTTGAATTTCGGAGCTGGGCTGTGGCTGTGCTGAGAAGGAACGTCCCCAGTGTGCTGTGGCTAGGAAGCTCAGAGCGCCAGTGCTTGTGGGGCTGTGGAAGGGCTGTCTAGGGCAGGTGATGGCCAGCAAGAGCTTTCAGTGCTAGCCCCTTTGGTGTGGGAGCAGTGGCTGGACGTTTTGAATTTCGGAGCTGGGCTGTGGCTGTGCCGAGAAGGAACGTCCCCACTGTGCTGTGGCTAGGAAGCTCAGAGCGCCAGTGCTTGTGGGGCTGTGGAAGGGCTGCCTAGGGAAGGTGATGGCCAGCAAGAGCTTTCAGAGCTAGCCCTTTTGGTGTGGGAGCAGTGGCTGGACGTTTTGAATTTCGGAGCTGGGCTGTGGCTGTGCTGAGAAGGAACGTCCCCACTGTGCTGTGGCTAGGAAGCTCAGAGCGCCAGTGCTTGTGGGGCTGTGGAAGGGCTGCCTAGGGCAGGTGATGGCCAGCAAGAGCTTTCAGTGCTAGCCCCTTTGGTGTGGGAGCAGTGGCTGGACGTTTTGAATTTCGGAGCTGGGCTGTGGCTGTGCCGAGAAGGAACGTCCCCACTGTGCTGTGGCTAGGAAGCTCAGAGCGCCAGTGCTTGTGGGGCTGTGGAAGGGCTGCCTAGGGCAGGTGATGGCCAGCAAGAGCTTTCAGTGCTAGCCCCTTTGGTGTGGGAGCAGTGGCTGGACATTTTGAATTTCGGAGCTGGGCTGTGGCTGTGCCGAGAAGGAACATCCCCACTGTGCTGTGGCTAGGAAGCTCAGAGCGCCAGTGCTTGTGGGGCTGTGGAAGGGCTGCCTAGGGCAGGTGATGGCCAGCAAGAGCTTTCAGTGCTAGCCCCTTTGGTGTGGGAGCAGTGGCTGGACGTTTTGAATTTCGGAGCTGGGCTGTGGCTGTGCTGAGAAGGAACGTCCCCACTGTGCTGTGGCTAGGAAGCTCAGAGCGCCAGTGCTTGTGGGGCTGTGGAAGGGCTGCCTAGGGCAGGTGATGGCCAGCAAGAGCTTTCAGTGCTAGCCCCTTTGGTGTGGGAGCAGTGGCTGGACGTTTTGAATTTCGGAGCTGGGCTGTGGCTGTGCTGAGAAGGAACGTCCCCACTGTGCTGTGGCTAGGAAGCTCAGAGCGCCAGTGCTTGTGGGGCTGTGGAAGGGCTGGCTAGGGCAGGTGATGGCCAGCAAGAGCTTTCAGTGCTAGCCCCTTTGGTGTGGGAGCAGTGGCTGGACGTTTTGAATTTCGGAGCTGGGCTGTGGCTGTGCCGAGAAGGAACGTCCCCACTGTGCTGTGGCTAGGAAGCTCAGAGCGCCAGTGCTTGTGGGGCTGTGGAAGGGCTGCCTAGGGAAGGTGATGGCCAGCAAGAGCTTTCAGAGCTAGCCCCTTTGGTGTGGGAGCAGTGGCTGGACGTTTTGAATTTCGGAGCTGGGCTGTGGCTGTGCCGAGAAGGAACGTCCCCACTGTGCTGTGGCTAGGAAGCTCAGAGCGCCAGTGCTTGTGGGGCTGTGGAAGGGCTGCCTAGGGCAGGTGATGGCCAGCAAGAGCTTTCAGTGCTAGCCTCTTTGGTGTGGGAGCAGTGGCTGGACGTTTTGAATTTCGGAGCTGGGCTGTGGCTGTGCTGAGAAGGAACGTCCCCACTGTTGTGTGGCTAGGAAGCTCAGAGCGCCAGTGCTTGTGGGGCTGTGGAAGGGCTGCCTAGGGAAGGTGATGGCCAGCAAGAGCTTTCAGAGCTAGCCCTTTTGGTGTGGGAGCAGTGGCTGGACGTTTTGAATTTCGGAGCTGGGCTGTGGCTGTGCCGAGAAGGAACGTCCCCACTGTGCTGTGGCTAGGAAGCTCAGAGCGCCAGTGCTTGTGGGGCTGTGGAAGGGCTGCCTAGGGCAGGTGATGGCCAGCAAGAGCTTTCAGTGCTAGCCCCTTTGGTGTGGGAGCAGTGGCTGGACGTTTTGAATTTCGGAGCTGGGCTGTGGCTGTGCTGAGAAGGAACTTCCCCACTGTGCTGTGGCTAGGAAGCTCAGAGCGCCAGTGCTTGTGGGGCTGTGGAAGGGCTGCCTAGGGCAGGTGATGGCCAGCAAGAGCTTTCAGTGCTAGCCCCTTTGGTGTGGGAGCAGTGGCTGGACGTTTTGAATTTCGGAGCTGGGCTGTGGCTGTGCCGAGAAGGAACGTCCCCACTGTGCTGTGGCTAGGAAGCTCAGAGCGCCAGTGCTTGTGGGGCTGTGGAAGGGCTGCCTAGGGCAGGTGATGGCCAGCAAGAGCTTTCAGTGCTAGCCCCTTTGGTGTGGGAGCAGTGGCTGGACGTTTTGAATTTCGGAGCTGGGCTGTGGCTGTGCCGAGAAGGAACGTCCCCACTGTGCTGTGGCTAGGAAGCTCAGAGCGCCAGTGCTTGTGGGGCTGTGGAAGGGCTGCCTAGGGCAGGTGATGGCCAGCAAGAGCTTTCAGTGCTAGCCCCTTTGGTGTGGGAGCAGTGGCTGGACATTTTGAATTTCGGAGCTGGGCTGTGGCTGTGCCGAGAAGGAACATCCCCACTGTGCTGTGGCTAGGAAGCTCAGAGCGCCAGTGCTTGTGGGGCTGTGGAAGGGCTGCCTAGGGAAGGTGATGGCCAGCAAGAGCTTTCAGTGCTAGCCCCTTTGGTGTGGGAGCAGTGGCTGGACGTTTTGAATTTCGGAGCTGGGCTGTGGCTGTGCTGAGAAGGAACGTCCCCACTGTGCTGTGGCTAGGAAGCTCAGAGCGCCAGTGCTTGTGGGGCTGTGGAAGGGCTGCCTAGGGCAGGTGATGGCCAGCAAGAGCTTTCAGTGCTAGCCCCTTTGGTGTGGGAGCAGTGGCTGGACGTTTTGAATTTCGGAGCTGGGCTGTGGCTGTGCTGAGAAGGAACGTCTCCACTGTGCTGTGGCTAGGAAGCTCAGAGCGCCAGTGCTTGTGGGGCTGTGGAAGGGCTGCCTAGGGCAGGTGATGGCCAGCAAGAGCTTTCAGTGCTAGCCCCTTTGGTGTGGGAGCAGTGGCTGGACGTTTTGAATTTCGGAGCTGGGCTGTGGCTGTGCTGAGAAGGAACGTCCCCACTGTGCTGTGGCTAGGAAGCTCAGAGCGCCAGTGCTTGTGGGGCTGTGGAAGGGCTGCCTAGGGAAGGTGATGGCCAGCAAGAGCTTTCAGTGCTAGCCCCTTTCGTGTGGGAGCAGTGGCTGGACCTTTCGAATTTCGGAGCTGGGCTGTGGCTGTGCCGAGAAGGAACGTCCCCACTGTGCTGTGGCTAGGAAGCTCAGAGCGCCAGTGCTTGTGGGGCTATGGAAGGGCTGCCTAGGGAAGGTGATGGCCAGCAAGAGCTTTCAGAGCTAGCCCTTTTGGTGTGGGAGCAGTGGCTGGACGTTTTGAATTTCGGAGCTGGGCTGTGGCTGTGCCGAGAAGGAACGTCCCCAGTGTGCTGTGGCTAGGAAGCTCAGAGCGCCAGTGCTTGTGGGGCTGTGGAAGGGCTGGCTAGGGCAGGTGATGGCCAGCAAGAGCTTTCAGTGCTAGCCCCTTTGGTGTGGGAGCAGTGGCTTGACGTTTCCGACGTGGGAGCTGGGCTGTGGCTGTGCCGAGAAGGAACGTCCCCACTGTGCTGTGGCTAGGAAGCTCAGAGCGCCAGTGCTTGTGGGGCTGTGGAAGGGCTGCCTAGGGCAGGTGATGGCCAGCAAGAGCTTTCAGTGCTAGCCCCTTTGGTGTGGGAGCAGTGGCTGGACGTTTTGAATTTCGGAGCTGGGCTGTGGCTGTGCCGAGAAGGAACGTCCCCACTGTGCTGTGGCTAGGAAGCTCAGAGCGCCAGTGCTTGTGGGGCTGTGGAAGGGCTACCTAGGGCAGGTGATGGCCAGCAAGAGCTTTCAGTGCTAGCCCCTTTGGTGTGGGAGCAGTGGCTGGACATTTTGAATTTCGGAGCTGGGCTGTGGCTGTGCCGAGAAGGAACGTCCCCACTGTGCTGTGGCTAGGAAGCTCAGAGCGCCAGTGCTTGTGGGGCTGTTGAAGGGCTGGCTAGGGCAGGTGATGGCCAGCAAGAGCTTTCAGTGTTAGCCCCTTTGGTGTGGGAGCAGTGGCTGGACATTTTGAATTTCGGAGCTGGGCTGTGGCTGTGCCGAGAAGGAACGTCCCCACTGTGCTGTGGCTAGGAAGCTCAGAGCGCCAGTGCTTGTGGGGCTGTGGAAGGGCTGCCTAGGGCAGGTGATGGCCAGCAAGAGCTTTCAGTGCTAGCCCCTTTGGTGTGGGAGCAGTGGCTGGACGTTTTGAATTTCGGAGCTGGGCTGTGGCTGTGCCGAGAAGGAACGTCCCCACTGTGCTGTGGCTAGGAAGCTCAGAGCGCCAGTGCTTGTGGGGCTGTGGAAGGGCTGCCTAGGGCAGGTGATGGCCAGCAAGAGCTTTCAGTGCTAGCCCCTTTGGTGTGGGAGCAGTGGCTGGACGTTTTGAATTTCGGAGCTGGGCTGTGGCTGTGCCGAGAAGGAACGTCCCCACTGTGCTGTGGCTAGGAAGCTCAGAGCGCCAGTGCTTGTGGGGCTGTGGAAGGGCTGCCTAGGGAAGGTGATGGCCAGCAAGAGCTTTCAGAGCTAGCCCTTTTGGTGTGGGAGCAGTGGCTGGACGTTTTGAATTTCGGAGCTGGGCTGTGGCTGTGCTGAGAAGGAACGTCCCCACTGTGCTGTGGCTAGGAAGCTCAGAGCGCCAGTGCTTGTGGGGCTGTGGAAGGGCTGCCTAGGGCAGGTGATGGCCAGCAAGAGCTTTCAGTGCTAGCCCCTTTGGTGTGGGAGCAGTGGCTGGACGTTTCGAATTTCGGAGCTGGGCTGTGGCTGTGCTGAGAAGGAACGTCCCCACTGTGCTGTGGCTAGGAAGCTCAGAGCGCCAGTGCTTGTGGGGCTGTGGAAGGGCTGCCTAGGGCAGGTGATGGCCAGCAAGAGCTTTCAGTGCTAGCCCCTTTGGTGTGGGAGCAGTGGCTGGACGTTTTGAATTTCGGAGCTGGGCTGTGGCTGTGCCGAGAAGGAACGTCCCCACTGTGCTGTGGCTAGGAAGCTCAGAGCGCCAGTGCTTGTGGGGCTGTGGAAGGGCTGGCTAGGGCAGGTGATGGCCAGCAAGAGCTTTCAGTGCTAGCCCCTTTGGTGTGGGAGCAGTGGCTGGACGTTTTGAATTTCGGAGCTGGGCTGTGGCTGTGCCGAGAAGGAACGTCCCCACTGTGGTGTGGCTAGGAAGCTCAGAGCGCCAGTGCTTGTGGGGCTGTGGAAGGGCTGCCTAGGGCAGGTGATGGCCAGCAAGAGCTTTCAGTGCTAGCCCCTTTGGTGTGGGAGCAGTGGCTGGACGTTTTGAATTTCGGAGCTGGGCTGTGGCTGTGCCGAGAAGGAACGTCCCCACTGTGCTGTGGCTAGGAAGCTCAGAGCGCCAGTGCTTGTGGGGCTGTGGAAGTGCTGCCTAGGGAAGGTGATGGCCAGCAAGAACTTTCAGTGGTAGCCCCTTTGGTGTGGGAGCAGTGGCTGGACGTTTTGAATTTCGGAGCTGGGCTGTGGCTGTGCCGAGAAGGAACGTCCCCCCACTGTGCTGTGGCTAGGAAGCTCAGAGCGCCAGTGCTTGTGGGGCTGTGGAAGGGCTGCCTAGGGCAGGTGATGGCCAGCAAGAGCTTTCAGTGCTAGCCCCTTTGGTGTGGGAGCAGTGGCTGGACGTTTTGAATTTCGGAGCTGGGCTGTGGCTGTGCCGAGAAGGAACGTCCCCACTGTGCTGTGGCTAGGAAGCTCAGAGCGCCAGTGCTTGTGGGGCTGTGGAAGGGCTGGCTAGGGCAGGTGATGGCCAGCAAGAGCTTTCAGTGCTAGCCCCTTTGGTGTGGGAGCAGTGGCTTGACGTTTCCGACGTGGGAGCTGGGCTGTGGCTGTGCCGAGAAGGAACGTCCCCACTGTGCTGTGGCTAGGAAGCTCAGAGCGCCAGTGCTTGTGGGGCTGTGGAAGGGCTGCCTAGGGAAGGTGATGGCCAGCAAGAGCTTTCAGTGCTAGCCCCTTTGGTGTGGGAGCAGTGGCTGGACGTTTTGAATTTCGGAGCTGGGCTGTGGCTGTGCCAAGAAGGAACGTCCCCACTGTGCTGTGGCTAGGAAGCTCAGAGCGCCAGTGCTTGTGGGGCTGTGGAAGGGCTGCCTAGGGCAGGTGATGGCCAGCAAGAGCTTTCAGTGCTAGCCCCTTTGGTGTGGGAGCAGTGGCTGGACGTTTTGAATTTCGGAGCTGGGCTGTGGCTGTGCCAAGAAGGAACTTCCCCACTGTGCTGTGGCTAGGAAGCTCAGAGCGCCAGTGCTTGTGGGGCTGTGGAAGGGCTGGCTAGGGCAGGTGATGGCCAGCAAGAGCTTTCAGTGCTAGCCCCTTTGGTGTGGGAGCAGTGGCTGGACGTTTTGAATTTCGGAGCTGGGCTGTGGCTGTGCCGAGAAGGAACGTCCCCACTGTGCTGTGGCTAGGAAGCTCAGAGCGCCAGTGCTTGTGGGGCTGTGGAAGGGCTGCCTAGGGCAGGTGATGGCCAGCAAGAGCTTTCAGTGCTAGCCCCTTTGGTGTGGGAGCAGTGGCTGGACGTTTTGAATTTCGGAGCTGGGCTGTGGCTGTGCCGAGAAGGAACGTCCCCACTGTGCTGTGGCTAGGAAGCTCAGAGCGCCAGTGCTTGTGGGGCTGTGGAAGGGCTGCCTAGGGCAGGTGATGGCCAGCAAGAGCTTTCAGTGCTAGCCCCTTTGGTGTGGGAGCAGTGGCTGGACATTTTGAATTTCGGAGCTGGGCTGTGGCTGTGCCGAGAAGGAACATCCCCACTGTGCTGTGGCTAGGAAGCTCAGAGCGCCAGTGCTTGTGGGGCTGTGGAAGGGCTGCCTAGGGAAGGTGATGGCCAGCAAGAGCTTTCAGTGCTAGCCCCTTTGGTGTGGGAGCAGTGGCTGGACGTTTTGAATTTCGGAGCTGGGCTGTGGCTGTGCTGAGAAGGAACGTCCCCACTGTGCTGTGGCTAGGAAGCTCAGAGCGCCAGTGCTTGTGGGGCTGTGGAAGGGCTGCCTAGGGCAGGTGATGGCCAGCAAGAGCTTTCAGTGCTAGCCCCTTTGGTGTGGGAGCAGTGGCTGGACGTTTTGAATTTCGGAGCTGGGCTGTGGCTGTGCTGAGAAGGAACGTCTCCACTGTGCTGTGGCTAGGAAGCTCAGAGCGCCAGTGCTTGTGGGGCTGTGGAAGGGCTGCCTAGGGCAGGTGATGGCCAGCAAGAGCTTTCAGTGCTAGCCCCTTTGGTGTGGGAGCAGTGGCTGGACGTTTTGAATTTCGGAGCTGGGCTGTGGCTGTGCTGAGAAGGAACGTCCCCACTGTGCTGTGGCTAGGAAGCTCAGAGCGCCAGTGCTTGTGGGGCTGTGGAAGGGCTGCCTAGGGAAGGTGATGGCCAGCAAGAGCTTTCAGAGCTAGCCCTTTTGGTGTGGGAGCAGTGGCTGGACGTTTTGAATTTCGGAGCTGGGCTGTGGCTGTGCCGAGAAGGAACGTCCCCACTGTGCTGTGGCTAGGAAGCTCAGAGCGCCAGTGCTTGTGGGGCTGTGGAAGGGCTGGCTAGGGCAGGTGATGGCCAGCAAGAGCTTTCAGTGCTAGCCTCTTTGGTGTGGGAGCAGTGGCTGGACGTTTTGAATTTCGGAGCTGGGCTGTGGCTGTGCCGAGAAGGAACGTCCCCACTGTGCTGTGGCTAGGAAGCTCAGAGCGCCAGTGCTTGTGGGGCTGTGGAAGGGCTGCCTAGGGCAGGTGATGGCCAGCAAGAGCTTTCAGAGCTAGCCCCTTTGGTGTGGGAGCAGTGGCTGGACGTTTTGAATTTCGGAGCTGGGCTGTGGCTGTGCCGAGAAGGAACGTCCCCACTGTGCTGTGGCTAGGAAGCTCAGAGCGCCAGTGCTTGTGGGGCTGTGGAAGGGCTGGCTAGGGCAGGTGATGGCCAGCAAGAGCTTTCAGTGCTAGCCCCTTTCGTGTGGGAGCAGTGGCTGGACCTTTCGAATTTCGGAGCTGGGCTGTGGCTGTGCCGAGAAGGAACGTCCCCACTGTGCTGTGGCTAGGAAGCTCAGAGCGCCAGTGCTTGTGGGGCTATGGAAGGGCTGCCTAGGGAAGGTGATGGCCAGCAAGAGCTTTCAGAGCTAGCCCTTTTGGTGTGGGAGCAGTGGCTGGACGTTTTGAATTTCGGAGCTGGGCTGTGGCTGTGCCGAGAAGGAACGTCCCCAGTGTGCTGTGGCTAGGAAGCTCAGAGCGCCAGTGCTTGTGGGGCTGTGGAAGGGCTGCCTAGGGCAGGTGATGGCCAGCAAGAGCTTTCAGTGCTAGCCCCTTTGGTGTGGGAGCAGTGGCTTGACGTTTCCGACGTGGGAGCTGGGCTGTGGCTGTGCCGAGAAGGAACGTCCCCACTGTGCTGTGGCTAGGAAGCTCAGAGCGCCAGTGCTTGTGGGGCTGTGGAAGGGCTGCCTAGGGCAGGTGATGGCCAGCAAGAGCTTTCAGTGCTAGCCCCTTTGGTGTGGGAGCAGTGGCTGGACGTTTTGAATTTCGGAGCTGGGCTGTGGCTGTGCCGAGAAGGAACGTCCCCACTGTGCTGTGGCTAGGAAGCTCAGAGCGCCAGTGCTTGTGGGGCTGTGGAAGGGCTACCTAGGGCAGGTGATGGCCAGCAAGAGCTTTCAGTGCTAGCCCCTTTGGTGTGGGAGCAGTGGCTGGACATTTTGAATTTCGGAGCTGGGCTGTGGCTGTGCCGAGAAGGAACGTCCCCACTGTGCTGTGGCTAGGAAGCTCAGAGCGCCAGTGCTTGTGGGGCTGTTGAAGGGCTGGCTAGGGCAGGTGATGGCCAGCAAGAGCTTTCAGTGTTAGCCCCTTTGGTGTGGGAGCAGTGGCTGGACATTTTGAATTTCGGAGCTGGGCTGTGGCTGTGCCGAGAAGGAACGTCCCTACTATGCTGTGGCTAGGAAGCTCAGAGCGCCAGTGCTTGTGGGGCTGTGGAAGGGCTGCCTAGGGCAGGTGATGGCCAGCAAGAGCTTTCAGTGCTAGCCCCTTTGGTGTGGGAGCAGTGGCTGGACGTTTTGAATTTCGGAGCTGGGCTGTGGCTGTGCCGAGAAGGAACGTCCCCACTGTGCTGTGGCTAGGAAGCTCAGAGCGCCAGTGCTTGTGGGGCTGTGGAAGGGCTGCCTAGGGCAGGTGATGGCCAGCAAGAGCTTTCAGTGCTAGCCCCTTTGGTGTGGGAGCAGTGGCTGGACGTTTTGAATTTCGGAGCTGGGCTGTGGCTGTGCCGAGAAGGAACGTCCCCACTGTGCTGTGGCTAGGAAGCTCAGAGCGCCAGTGCTTGTGGGGCTGTGGAAGGGCTGCCTAGGGAAGGTGATGGCCAGCAAGAGCTTTCAGAGCTAGCCCTTTTGGTGTGGGAGCAGTGGCTGGACGTTTTGAATTTCGGAGCTGGGCTGTGGCTGTGCCGAGAAGGAACGTCCCCAGTGTGCTGTGGCTAGGAAGCTCAGAGCGCCAGTGCTTGTGGGGCTGTGGAAGGGCTGCCTAGGGCAGGTGATGGCCAGCAAGAGCTTTCAGTGCTAGCCCCTTTGGTGTGGGAGCAGTGGCTGGACGTTTTGAATTTCGGAGCTGGGCTGTGGCTGTGCTGAGAAGGAACGTCCCCACTGTGCTGTGGCTAGGAAGCTCAGAGCGCCAGTGCTTGTGGGGCTGTGGAAGGGCTGGCTAGGGCAGGTGATGGCCAGCAAGAGCTTTCAGTGCTAGCCCCTTTGGTGTGGGAGCAGTGGCTGGACGTTTTGAATTTCGGAGCTGGGCTGTGGCTGTGCCGAGAAGGAACGTCCCCACTGTGCTGTGGCTAGGAAGCTCAGAGCGCCAGTGCTTGTGGGGCTGTGGAAGGGCTGGCTAGGGCAGGTGATGGCCAGCAAGAGCTTTCAGTGCTAGCCCCTTTGGTGTGGGAGCAGTGGCTGGACGTTTTGAATTTCGGAGCTGGGCTGTGGCTGTGCCGAGAAGGAACGTCCCCACTGTGCTGTGGCTAGGAAGCTCAGAGCGCCAGTGCTTGTGGGGCTGTGGAAGGGCTGCCTAGGGCAGGTGATGGCCAGCAAGAGCTTTCAGTGCTAGCCCCTTTGGTGTGGGAGCAGTGGCTGGACGTTTTGAATTTCGGAGCTGGGCTGTGGCTGTGCCGAGAAGGAACGTCCCCACTGTGCTGTGGCTAGGAAGCTCAGAGCGCCAGTGCTTGTGGGGCTGTGGAAGGGCTGCCTAGGGAAGGTGATGGCCAGCAAGAACTTTCAGTGGTAGCCCCTTTGGTGTGGGAGCAGTGGCTGGACGTTTTGAATTTCGGAGCTGGGCTGTGGCTGTGCCGAGAAGGAACGTCCCCCCACTGTGCTGTGGCTAGGAAGCTCAGAGCGCCAGTGCCTGTGGGGCTGTGGAAGGGCTGCCTAGGGCAGGTGATGGCCAGCAAGAGCTTTCAGTGCTAGCCCCTTTGGTGTGGGAGCAGTGGCTGGACGTTTTGAATTTCGGAGCTGGGCTGTGGCTGTGCCGAGAAGGAACGTCCCCACTGTGCTGTGGCTAGGAAGCTCAGAGCGCCAGTGCTTGTGGGGCTGTGGAAGGGCTGCCTAGGGCAGGTGATGGCCAGCAAGAGCTTTCAGTGCTAGCCCCTTTGGTGTGGGAGCAGTGGCTTGACGTTTCCGACGTGGGAGCTGGGCTGTGGCTGTGCCGAGAAGGAACGTCCCCACTGTGCTGTGGCTAGGAAGCTCAGAGCGCCAGTGCTTGTGGGGCTGTGGAAGGGCTGCCTAGGGAAGGTGATGGCCAGCAAGAGCTTTCAGTGCTAGCCCCTTTGGTGTGGGAGCAGTGGCTGGACGTTTTGAATTTCGGAGCTGGGCTGTGGCTGTGCCAAGAAGGAACGTCCCCACTGTGCTGTGGCTAGGAAGCTCAGAGCGCCAGTGCTTGTGGGGCTGTGGAAGGGCTACCTAGGGCAGGTGATGGCCAGCAAGAGCTTTCAGTGCTAGCCCCTTTGGTGTGGGAGCAGTGGCTGGACGTTTTGAATTTCGGAGCTGGGCTGTGGCTGTGCCGAGAAGGAACGTCCCCACTGTGCTGTGGCTAGGAAGCTCAGAGCGCCAGTGCTTGTGGGGCTGTTGAAGGGCTGGCTAGGGCAGGTGATGGCCAGCAAGAGCTTTCAGTGTTAGCCCCTTTGGTGTGGGAGCAGTGGCTGGACATTTTGAATTTCGGAGCTGGGCTCTGGCTGTGCCGAGAAGGAACGTCCCTACTATGCTGTGGCTAGGAAGCTCAGAGCGCCAGTGCTTGTGGGGCTGTGGAAGGGCTGCCTAGGGCAGGTGATGGCCAGCAAGAGCTTTCAGTGCTAGCCCCTTTGGTGTGGGAGCAGTGGCTGGACGTTTTGAATTTCGGAGCTGGGCTGTGGCTGTGCCGAGAAGGAACGTCCCCACTGTGCTGTGGCTAGGAAGCTCAGAGCGCCAGTGCTTGTGGGGCTGTGGAAGGGCTGGCTAGGGCAGGTGATGGCCAGCAAGAGCTTTCAGTGCTAGCCCCTTTGGTGTGGGAGCAGTGGCTGGACGTTTTGAATTTCGGAGCTGGGCTGTGGCTGTGCTGAGAAGGAACGTCCCCACTGTGCTGTGGCTAGGAAGCTCAGAGCGCCAGTGCTTGTGGGGCTGTGGAAGGGCTGCCTAGGGAAGGTGATGGCCAGCAAGAGCTTTCAGAGCTAGCCCTTTTGGTGTGGGAGCAGTGGCTGGACGTTTTGAATTTCGGAGCTGGGCTGTGGCTGTGCCGAGAAGGAACGTCCCCACTGTGCTGTGGCTAGGAAGCTCAGAGCGCCAGTGCTTGTGGGGCTGTGGAAGGGCTGCCTAGGGCAGGTGATGGCCAGCAAGAGCTTTCAGTGCTAGCCCCTTTGGTGTGGGAGCAGTGGCTGGACGTTTTGAATTTCGGAGCTGGGCTGTGGCTGTGCCGAGAAGGAACGTCCCCACTGTGCTGTGGCTAGGAAGCTCAGAGCGCCAGTGCTTGTGGGGCTGTGGAAGGGCTGCCTAGGGCAGGTGATGGCCAGCAAGAGCTTTCAGTGCTAGCCCCTTTGGTGTGGGAGCAGTGGCTGGACGTTTTGAATTTCGGAGCTGGGCTGTGGCTGTGCCGAGAAGGAACGTCCCCACTGTGCTGTGGCTAGGAAGCTCAGAGCGCCAGTGCTTGTGGGGCTGTGGAAGTGCTGCCTAGGGCAGGTGATGGCCAGCAAGAACTTTCAGTGCTAGCCCCTTTGGTGTGGGAGCAGTGGCTGGACGTTTTGAATTTCGGAGCTGGGCTGTGGCTGTGCCGAGAAGGAACGTCCCCCCACTGTGCTGTGGCTAGGAAGCTCAGAGCGCCAGTGCTTGTGGGGCTGTGGAAGGGCTGCCTAGGGAAGGTGATGGCCAGCAAGAGCTTTCAGTGCTAGCCCCTTTGGTGTGGGAGCAGTGGCTGGACGTTTTGAATTTCGGAGCTGGGCTGTGGCTGTGCCGAGAAGGAACGTCCCCACTGTGCTGTGGCTAGGAAGCTCAGAGCGCCAGTGCTTGTGGGGCTGTGGAAGGGCTGCCTAGGGCAGGTGATGGCCAGCAAGAGCTTTCAGTGCTAGCCCCTTTGGTGTGGGAGCAGTGGCTGGACGTTTTGAATTTCGGAGCTGGGCTGTGGCTGTGCCGAGAAGGAACGTCCCCACTGTGCTGTGGCTAGGAAGCTCAGAGCGCCAGTGCTTGTGGGGCTGTGGAAGGGCTGCCTAGGGCAGGTGATGGCCAGCAAGAGCTTTCAGTGCTAGCCCCTTTGGTGTGGGAGCAGTGGCTGGACGTTTTGAATTTCGGAGCTGGGCTGTGGCTGTGCCGAGAAGGAACGTCCCCACTGTGCTGTGGCTAGGAAGCTCAGAGCGCCAGTGCTTGTGGGGCTATGGAAGGGCTGCCTAGGGAAGGTGATGGCCAGCAAGAGCTTTCAGAGCTAGCCCTTTTGGTGTGGGAGCAGTGGCTGGACGTTTTGAATTTCGGAGCTGGGCTGTGGCTGTGCCGAGAAGGAACGTCCCCACTGTGCTGTGGCTAGGAAGCTCAGAGCGCCAGTGCTTGTGGGGCTGTGGAAGGGCTGCCTAGGGCAGGTGATGGCCAGCAAGAGCTTTCAGTGCTAGCCCCTTTGGTGTGGGAGCAGTGGCTGGACGTTTTGAATTTCGGAGCTGGGCTGTGGCTGTGCCGAGAAGGAACGTCCCCACTGTGCTGTGGCTAGGAAGCTCAGAGCGCCAGTGCTTGTGGGGCTGTGGAAGGGCTGCCTAGGGCAGGTGATGGCCAGCAAGAGCTTTCAGTGCTAGCCCCTTTGGTGTGGGAGCAGTGGCTTGACGTTTCCGACGTGGGAGCTGGGCTGTGGCTGTGCCGAGAAGGAACGTCCCCACTGTGCTGTGGCTAGGAAGCTCAGAGCGCCAGTGCTTGTGGGGCTGTGGAAGGGCTGCCTAGGGAAGGTGATGGCCAGCAAGAGCTTTCAGTGCTAGCCCCTTTGGTGTGGGAGCTGTGGCTGGACCTTTCGAATTTCGGAGCTGGGCTGTGGCTGTGCCGAGAAGGAACGTCCCCACTGTGCTGTGGCTAGGAAGCTCAGAGCGCCAGTGCTTGTGGGGCTGTGGAAGGGCTGGCTAGGGCAGGTGATGGCCAGCAAGAGCTTTCAGTGTTAGCCCCTTTGGTGTGGGAGCAGTGGCAGGACATTTTGAATTTCGGAGCTGGGCTGTGGCTGTGCCGAGAAGGAACGTCCCTACTATGCTGTGGCTAGGAAGCTCAGAGCGCCAGTGCTTGTGGGGCTATGGAAGGGCTGCCTAGGGAAGGTGATGGCCAGCAAGAGCTTTCAGAGCTAGCCCTTTTGGTGTGGGAGCAGTGGCTGGACGTTTCGAATTTCGGAGCTGGGCTGTGGCTGTGCCGAGAAGGAACGTCCCCACTGTGCTGTGGCTAGGAAGCTCAGAGCGCCAGTGCTTGTGGGGCTGTGGAAGGGCTGCCTAGGGAAGGTGAGGGCCAGCAAGAGCTTTCAGTGCTAGCCCCTTTGGTGTGGGAGCAGTGGCTGGACGTTTCGAATTTCGGAGCTGGGCTGTGGCTGTGCTGAGAAGGAACGTCCCCACTGTGCTGTGGCTAGGAAGCTCAGAGCGCCAGTGCTTGTGGGGCTGTGGAAGGGCTGCCTAGGGAAGGTGATGGCC
The DNA here is from genome assembly GCF_965638725.1 of Aptenodytes patagonicus. NCBI lineage: Eukaryota > Metazoa > Chordata > Aves > Sphenisciformes > Spheniscidae > Aptenodytes > Aptenodytes patagonicus. The sequence continues at coordinate 242,792 of NW_027472058.1, forward strand.
AGCAAGAGCTTTCAGAGGTAGCCCTTTTGGTGTGGGAGCAGTGGCTGGACGTTTCGAATTTCGGAGCTGGGCTGTGGCTGTGCCGAGAAGGAACGTCCCCACTGTGCTGTGGCTAGGAAGCTCAGAGCGCCAGTGCTTGTGGGGCTGTGGAAGGGCTGCCTAGGGAAGGTGATGGCCAGCAAGAGCTTTCAGTGCTAGCCCCTTTGGTGTGGGAGCAGTGGCTGGACGTTTTGAATTTCGGAGCTGGGCTGTGGCTGTGCCGAGAAGGAACGTCCCCACTGTGCTGTGGCTAGGAAGCTGAGAGCGCCAGTGCTTGTGGGGCTGTGGAAGGGCTGCCTAGGGCAGGTGATGGCCAGCAAGAGCTTTCAGTGCTAGCCCCTTTGGTGTGGGAGCAGTGGCTGGACGTTTTGAATTTCGGAGCTGGGCTGTGACTGTGCCGAGAAGGAACGTCCCCACTGTGCTGTGGCTAGGAAGCTCAGAGCGCCAGTGCTTGTGGGGCTGTGGAAGGGCTGGCTAGGGCAGGTGATGGCCAGCAAGAGCTTTCAGTGCTAGCCCCTTTGGTGTGGGAGCAGTGGCTGGACGTTTTGAATTTCGGAGCTGGGCTGTGGCTGTGCCGAGAAGGAACGTCCCCACTGTGCTGTGGCTAGGAAGCTCAGAGCGCCAGTGCTTGTGGGGCTGTGGAAGGGCTGGCTAGGGCAGGTGATGGCCAGCAAGAGCTTTCAGTGCTAGCCCCTTTGGTGTGGGAGCAGTGGCTGGACGTTTCGAATTTCGGAGCTGGGCTGTGGCTGTGCCGAGAAGGAACGTCCCCACTGTGCTGTGGCTAGGAAGCTCAGAGCGCCAGTGCTTGTGGGGCTGTGGAAGGGCTGCCTAGGGCAGGTGATGGCCAGCAAGAGCTTTCAGTGCTAGCCCCTTTGGTGTGGGAGCAGTGGCTGGACGTTTTGAATTTCGGAGCTGGGCTGTGGCTGTGCCGAGAAGGAACGTCCCCAGTGTGCTGTGGCTAGGAAGCTCAGAGCGCCAGTGCTTGTGGGGCTGTGGAAGGGCTGCCTAGGGCAGGTGATGGCCAGCAAGAGCTTTCAGTGCTAGCCCCTTTGGTGTGGGAGCAGTGGCTGGACGTTTTGAATTTCGGAGCTGGGCTGTGGCTGTGCCGAGAAGGACCGTCCCCACTGTGCTGTGGCTAGGAAGCTCAGAGCGCCAGTGCTTGTGGGGCTGTGGAAGGGCTGCCTAGGGAAGGTGATGGCCAGCAAGAGCTTTCAGTGCTAGCCCCTTTGGTGTGGGAGCAGTGGCTGGACGTTTCGAATTTCGGAGCTGGGCTGTGGCTCTGCTGAGAAGGAACGTCCCCACTGTGCTGTGGCTAGGAAGCTCAGAGCGCCAGTGCTTGTGGGGCTGTGGAAGGGCTGGCTAGGGCAGGTGATGGCCAGCAAGAGCTTTCAGTGCTAGCCCCTTTGGTGTCTGAGCAGTGGCTGGACATTTTGAATTTCGGAGCTGGGCTCTGGCTGTGCCGAGAAGGAACGTCCCCACTGTGCTGTGGCTAGGAAGCTCAGAGCGCCAGTGCTTGTGGGGCTGTGGAAGGGCTGCCTAGGGAAGGTGAGGGCCAGCAAGAGCTTTCAGTGCTAGCCCCTTTGGTGTGGGAGCAGTGGCTGGACGTTTTGAATTTCGGAGCTGGGCTCTGGCTGTGCTGAGAAGGAACGTCCCCACTGTGCTGTGGCTAGGAAGCTCAGAGCGCCAGTGCTTGTGGGGCTGTGGAAGGGCTGCCTAGGGCAGGTGATGGCCAGCAAGAGCTTTCAGTGCTAGCCCCTTTGGTGTGGGAGCAGTGGCTGGACGTTTTGAATTTCGGAGCTGGGCTGTGGCTGTGCCGAGAAGGAACGTCCCCACTGTGCTGTGGCTAGGAAGCTCAGAGCACCAGTGCTTGTGGGGCTGTGGAAGGGCTGCCTAGGGCAGGTGATGGCCAGCAAGAGCTTTCAGTGTTAGCCCCTTTGGTGTGGGAGCAGTGGCTGGACGTTTTGAATTTCGGAGCTGGGCTGTGGCTGTGCCGAGAAGGAACGTCCCCACTGTGCTGTGGCTAGGAAGCTCAGAGCGCCAGTGCTTGTGGGGCTGTGGAAGGGCTGCCTAGGGAAGGTGATGGCCAGCAAGAGCTTTCAGTGCTAGCCCCTTTGGTGTGGGAGCAGTGGCTGGACGTTTTGAATTTCGGAGCTGGGCTGTGGCTGTGCCGAGAAGGAACGTCCCCACTGTGCTGTGGCTAGGAAGCTCAGAGCACCAGTGCTTGTGGGGCTGTGGAAGGGCTGCCTAGGGAAGGTGATGGGCCGCAAGAGTTTTCAGTGCTAGCCCCTTTGGTGTGGGAGCAGTGGCTGGACGTTTTGAATTTCGGAGCTGGGCTGTGGCTGTGCCGAGAAGGAACGTCCCCACTGTGCTGTGGCTAGGAAGCTCAGAGCGCCAGTGCTTGTTGGGCTGTGGAAGGGCTGGCTAGGGCAGGTGATGGCCAGCAAGAGCTTTCAGTGCTAGCCCCTTTGGTGTGGGAGCAGTGGCTGGACGTTTTGAATTTCGGAGCTGGGCTGTGGCTGTGCCGAGAAGGAACGTCCCCACTGTGCTGTGGCTAGGAAGCTCAGAGCGCCAGTGCTTGTGGGGCTGTGGAAGGGCTGCCTAGGGAAGGTGATGGCCAGCAAGAGCTTTCAGTGCTAGCCCCTTTGGTGTGGGAGCAGTGGCTGGACGTTTTGAATTTCGGAGCTGGGCTCTGGCTGTGCTGAGAAGGAACGTCCCCACTGTGCTGTGGCTAGGAAGCTCAGAGCGCCAGTGCTTGTGGGGCTGTGGAAGGGCTGCCTAGGGAAGGTGATGGCCAGCAAGAGCTTTCAGTGCTAGCCCCTTTGGTGTGGGAGCAGTGGCTGGACGTTTTGAATTTCGGAGCTGGGCTGTGGCTGTGCCGAGAAGGAACGTCCCCACTGTGCTGTGGCTAGGAAGCTCAGAGCGCCAGTGCTTGTGGGGCTGTGGAAGGGCTGCCTAGGGAAGGTGATGGCCAGCAAGAGCTTTCAGTGCTAGCCCCTTTGGTGTGGGAGCAGTGGCTGGACGTTTTGAATTTCGGAGCTGGGCTGTGGCTGTGCCGAGAAGGAACGTCCCCACTGTGCTGTGGCTAGGAAGCTCAGAGCGCCAGTGCTTGTGGGGCTGTGGAAGGGCTGCCTAGGGCAGGTGCTGGCCAGCAAGAGCTTTCAGTGCTAGGCCCTTTGGTGTGGGAGCAGTGGCTGGACGTTTTGAATTTCGGAGCTGGGCTGTGGCTGTGCCGAGAAGGAACGTCCCCACTGTGCTGTGGCTAGGAAGCTCAGAGCGCCAGTGCTTGTGGGGCTGTGGAAGGGCTGCCTAGGGCAGGTGATGGCCAGCAAGAGCTTTCAGTGCTAGCCCCTTTGGTGTGGGAGCAGTGGCTGGACGTTTTGAATTTCGGAGCTGGGCTGTGGCTGTGCCGAGAAGGAACGTCCCCACTGTGCTGTGGCTAGGAAGCTCAGAGCGCCAGTGCTTGTGGGGCTGTGGAAGGGCTGCCTAGGGCAGGTGATGGCCAGCAAGAGCTTTCAGTGCTAGCCCCTTTGGTGTGGGAGCAGTGGCTGGACATTTCGAATTTCGGAGCTGGGCTGCGACTGTGCCGAGAAGGAACGTCCCCACTGTGCTGTGGCTAGGAAGCTCAGAGCGCCAGTGCTTGTGGGGCTGTGGAAGGGCTGCCTAGGGCAGGTGATGGCCAGCAAGAGCTTTCAGTGCTAGCCCCTTTGGTGTGGGAGCAGTGGCTGGACGTTTTGAATTTCGGAGCTGGGCTGTGGCTGTGCCGAGAAGGAACGTCCCCACTGTGCTGTGGCTAGGAAGCTGAGAGCGCCAGTGCTTGTGGGGCTGTGGAAGGGCTGCCTAGGGCAGGTGATGGCCAGCAAGAGCTTTCAGTGCTAACCCCTTTCGTGTGGGAGCAGTGGCTGGACGTTTTGAATTTCGGAGCTGGGCTGTGGCTGTGCCGAGAAGGAACGTCCCCACTGTGCTGTGGCTAGGAAGGTCACAGCGCCAGTGCTTGTGGGGCTGTGGAAGGGCTGCCTAGGGCAGGTGATGGCCAGCAAGCGCTTTCAGTGCTAGCCCCTTTGGTGTGGGAGGAGTGGCTGGACGTTTTGAATTTCGGAGCTGGGCTGTGGCTGTGCCGAGAAGGAACGTCCCCACTGTGCTGTGGCTAGGAAGCTCAGAGCGCCAGTGCTTGTGGGGCTGTGGAAGGGCTGCCTAGGGCAGGTGATGGCCAGCAAGAGCTTTCAGTGCTAGCCCCTTTGGTGTGGGAGCAGTGGCTGGACGTTTTGAATTTCGGAGCTGGGCTGTGGCTGTGCTGAGAAGGAACGTCCCCACTGTGCTGTGGCTAGGAAGCTCAGAGCGCCAGTGCTTGTGGGGCTGTGGAAGGGCTGCCTAGGGCAGGTGATGGCCAGCAAGAGCTTTCAGTGCTAGCCCCTTTGGTGTGGGAGCAGTGGCTGGACGTTTTGAATTTCGGAGCTGGGCTGTGGCTGTGCCGAGAAGGAACGTCCCCACTGTGCTGTGGCTAGGAAGCTCAGAGCGCCAGTGCTTGTGGGGCTGTGGAAGGGCTGGCTAGGGCAGGTGATGGCCAGCAAGAGCTTTCAGTGCTAACCCCTTTCGTGTGGGAGCAGTGGCTGGACGTTTTGAATTTCGGAGCTGGGCTGTGGCTGTGCCGAGAAGGAACGTCCCCACTATGCTGTGGCTAAGAAGCTCAGACCGCCAGTGCTTGTGGGGCTGTGGAAGGGCTGCCTAGGGCAGGTGATGGCCAGCAAGAGCTTTCAGTGCTAGCCCCTTTGGTGTGGGAGCAGTGGCTGGACGTTTCGAATTTCGGAGCTGGGCTGTGGCTGTGCTGAGAAGGAACGTCCCCACTGTGCTGTGGCTAGGAAGCTCAGAGCGCCAGTGCTTGTGGGGCTGTGGAAGGGCTGCCTAGGGCAGGTGATGGCCAGCAAGAGCTTTCAGTGCTAGCCCCTTTCGTGTGGGAGCAGTGGCTGGACGTTTTGAATTTCGGAGCTGGGCTGTGGCTGTGCCGAGAAGGAACGTCCCCACTATGCTGTGGCTAGGAAGCTCAGAGCGCCAGTGCTTGTGGGGCTGTGGAAGGGCTGCCTAGGGCAGGTGATGGCCAGCAAGAGCTTTCAGTGCTAGCCCCTTTGGTGTGGGAGCAGTGGCTGGACGTTTTGAATTTCGGAGCTGGGCTGTGGCTGTGCCGAGAAGGAACGTCCCCACTGTGCTGTGGCTAGGAAGCTCAGAGCGCCAGTGCTTGTGGGGCTGTGGAAGGGCTGCCTAGGGCAGGTGATGGCCAGCAAGAGCTTTCAGTGCTAGCCCTTTTGGTGTGGGAGCAGTGGCTGGACGTTTCGAATTTCGGAGCTGGGCTGTGGCTGTGCTGAGAAGGAACGTCCCCACTGTGCTGTGGCTAGGAAGCTCAGAGCGCCAGTGCTTGTGGGGCTGTGGAAGGGCTGGCTAGGGCAGGTGATGGCCAGCAAGAGCTTTCAGTGCTAGCCCCTTTGGTGTGGGAGCAGTGGCTGGACGTTTTGAATTTCGGAGCTGGGCTGTGGCTGTGCCGAGAAGGAACGTCCCCACTGTGCTGTGGCTAGGAAGCTCAGAGCGCCAGTGCTTGTGGGGCTGTGGAAGGGCTGCCTAGGGCAGGTGATGGCCAGCAAGAGCTTTCAGTGCTAGCCCCTTTGGTGTGGGAGCAGTGGCTGGACGTTTTGAATTTCGGAGCTGGGCTGTGGCTGTGCCGAGAAGGAACGTCCCCACTGTGCTGTGGCTAGGAAGCTCAGAGCGCCAGTGCTTGTGGGGCTGTGGAAGGGCTGGCTAGGGCAGGTGATGGCCAGCAAGAGCTTTCAGTGCTAGCCCCTTTGGTGTGGGAGCAGTGGCTGGACGTTTCGAATTTCGGAGCTGGGCTGTGGCTGTGCTGAGAAGGAACGTCCCCACTGTGCTGTGGCTAGGAAGCTCAGAGCGCCAGTGCTTGTGGGGCTGTGGAAGGGCTGCCTAGGGCAGGTGATGGCCAGCATGAGCTTTCAGTGCTAGCCCCTTTCGTGTGGGAGCAGTGGCTGGACGTTTTGAATTTCGGAGCTGGGCTGTGGCTGTGCCGAGAAGGAACGTCCCCACTATGCTGTGGCTAGGAAGCTCAGAGCGCCAGTGCTTGTGGGGCTGTGGAAGGGCTGGCTAGGGCAGGTGATGGCCAGCAAGAGCTTTCAGTGCTAGCCCCTTTGGTGTGGGAGCAGTGGCTGGACGTTTCGAATTTCGGAGCTGGGCTGTGGCTGTGCTGAGAAGGAACGTCCCCACTGTGCTGTGGCTAGGAAGCTCAGAGCGCCAGTGCTTGTGGGGCTGTGGAAGGGCTGCCTAGGGCAGGTGATGGCCAGCAAGAGCTTTCAGTGCTAGCCCCTTTGCTGTGGGAGCAGTGGCTGGACGTTTTGAATTTCGGAGCTGGGCTGTGGCTGTGCTGAGAAGGAACGTCCCCACTGTGCTGTGGCTAGGAAGCTCAGAGCGCCAGTGCTTGTGGGGCTGTGGAAGGGCTGGCTAGGGCAGGTGATGGCCAGCAAGAGCTTTCAGTGCTAGCCCCTTTGGTGTGGGAGCAGTGGCTGGACGTTTTGAATTTCGGAGCTGGGCTGTGGCTGTGCCGAGAAGGAACGTCCCCACTGTGCTGTGGCTAGGAAGCTCAGAGCGCCAGTGCTTGTGGGGCTGTGGAAGGGCTGCCTAGGGCAGGTGATGGCCAGCAAGAGCTTTCAGTGCTAGCCCCTTTGGTGTGGGAGCAGTGGCTGGACGTTTTGAATTTCGGAGCTGGGCTGTGGCTGTGCCGAGAAGGAACGTCCCCACTGTGCTGTGGCTAGGAAGCTCAGAGCGCCAGTGCTTGTGGGGCTGTGGAAGGGCTGCCTAGGGCAGGTGCTGGCCAGCAAGAGCTTTCAGTGCTAGCCCCTTTGGTGTGGGAGCAGTGGCTGGACGTTTTGAATTTCGGAGCTGGGCTGTGGCTGTGCCGAGAAGGAACGTCCCCACTGTGCTGTGGCTAGGAAGCTCAGAGCGCCAGTGCTTGTGGGGCTGTGGAAGGGCTGCCTAGGGAAGGTGATGGCCAGCAAGAGCTTTCAGTGCTAGCCCCTTTGGTGTGGGAGCAGTGGCTGGACGTTTTGAATTTCGGAGCTGGGCTGTGGCTGTGCCGAGAAGGAACGTCCCCACTGTGCTGTGGCTAGGAAGCTCAGAGCGCCAGTGCTTGTGGGGCTGTGGAAGGGCTGCCTAGGGCAGGTGATGGCCAGCAAGAGCTTTCAGTGCTAGCCCCTTTGGTGTGGGAGCAGTGGCTGGACGTTTTGAATTTCGGAGCTGGGCTGTGGCTGTGCCGAGAAGGAACGTCCCCACTGTGCTGTGGCTAGGAAGCTCAGAGCGCCAGTGCTTGTGGGGCTGTGGAAGGGCTGCCTAGGGCAGGTGCTGGCCAGCAAGAGCTTTCAGTGCTAGCCCCTTTGGTGTGGGAGCAGTGGCTGGACGTTTTGAATTTCGGAGCTGGGCTGTGGCTGTGCCGAGAAGGAACGTCCCCACTGTGCTGTGGCTAGGAAGCTCAGAGCGCCAGTGCTTGTGGGGCTGTGGAAGGGCTGCCTAGGGAAGGTGATGGCCAGCAAGAGCTTTCAGTGCTAGCCCCTTTCGTGTGGGAGCAGTGGCTGGACGTTTTGAATTTCGGAGCTGGGCTGTGGCTGTGCCGAGAAGGAACGTCCCCACTGTGCTGTGGCTAGGAAGCTCAGAGCGCCAGTGCTTGTGGGGCTGTGGAAGGGCTGCCTAGGGCAGGTGATGGCCAGCAAGAGCTTTCAGTGCTAGCCCCTTTGGTGTGGGAGCAGTGGCTGGACGTTTTGAATTTCGGAGCTGGGCTGTGGCTGTGCCGAGAAGGACCGTCCCCACTGTGCTGTGGCTAGGAAGCTCAGAGCGCCAGTGCTTGTGGGGCTGTGGAAGGGCTGCCTAGGGCAGGTGATGGCCAGCAAGAGCTTTCAGTGCTAGCCCCTTTGGTGTGGGAGCAGTGGCTGGACGTTTTGAATTTCGGAGCTGGGCTGTGGCTGTGCCGAGGAGGAACGTCCCCACTGTGCTGTGGCTAGGAAGCTCAGAGCGCCAGTGCTTGTGGGGCTGTGGAAGGGCTGGCTAGGGCAGGTGATGGCCAGCAAGAGCTTTCAGTGCTAGCCCCTTTGGTGTGGGAGCAGTGGCTGGACGTTTCGAATTTCGGAGCTGGGCTGTGGCTGTGCTGAGAAGGAACGTCCCCACTGTGCTGTGGCTAGGAAGCTCAGAGCGCCAGTGCTTGTGGGGCTGTGGAAGGGCTGCCTAGGGCAGGTGATGGCCAGCATGAGCTTTCAGTGCTAGCCCCTTTCGTGTGGGAGCAGTGGCTGGACGTTTTGAATTTCGGAGCTGGGCTGTGGCTGTGCCGAGAAGGAACGTCCCCACTATGCTGTGGCTAGGAAGCTCAGAGCGCCAGTGCTTGTGGGGCTGTGGAAGGGCTGCCTAGGGCAGGTGATGGCCAGCAAGAGCTTTCAGTGCTAGCCCCTTTGGTGTGGGAGCAGTGGCTGGACGTTTTGAATTTCGGAGCTGGGCTGTGGCTGTGCCGAGAAGGAACGTCCCCACTGTGCTGTGGCTAGGAAGCTCAGAGCGCCAGTGCTTGTGGGGCTGTGGAAGGGCTGCCTAGGGCAGGTGCTGGCCAGCAAGAGCTTTCAGTGCTAGCCCCTTTGGTGTGGGAGCAGTGGCTGGACGTTTTGAATTTCGGAGCTGGGCTGTGGCTGTGCCGAGAAGGAACGTCCCCACTGTGCTGTGGCTAGGAAGCTCAGAGCGCCAGTGCTTGTGGGGCTGTGGAAGGGCTGCCTAGGGAAGGTGATGGCCAGCAAGAGCTTTCAGTGCTAGCCCCTTTCGTGTGGGAGCAGTGGCTGGACGTTTTGAATTTCGGAGCTGGGCTGTGGCTGTGCCGAGAAGGAACGTCCCCACTGTGCTGTGGCTAGGAAGCTCAGAGCGCCAGTGCTTGTGGGGCTGTGGAAGGGCTGCCTAGGGCAGGTGATGGCCAGCAAGAGCTTTCAGTGCTAGCCCCTTTGGTGTGGGAGCAGTGGCTGGACGTTTTGAATTTCGGAGCTGGGCTGTGGCTGTGCCGAGAAGGACCGTCCCCACTGTGCTGTGGCTAGGAAGCTCAGAGCGCCAGTGCTTGTGGGGCTGTGGAAGGGCTGCCTAGGGCAGGTGATGGCCAGCAAGAGCTTTCAGTGCTAGCCCCTTTGGTGTGGGAGCAGTGGCTGGACGTTTTGAATTTCGGAGCTGGGCTGTGGCTGTGCCGAGGAGGAACGTCCCCACTGTGCTGTGGCTAGGAAGCTCAGAGCGCCAGTGCTTGTGGGGCTGTGGAAGGGCTGGCTAGGGCAGGTGATGGCCAGCAAGAGCTTTCAGTGCTAGCCCCTTTGGTGTGGGAGCAGTGGCTGGACGTTTCGAATTTCGGAGCTGGGCTGTGGCTGTGCTGAGAAGGAACGTCCCCACTGTGCTGTGGCTAGGAAGCTCAGAGCGCCAGTGCTTGTGGGGCTGTGGAAGGGCTGCCTAGGGCAGGTGATGGCCAGCATGAGCTTTCAGTGCTAGCCCCTTTCGTGTGGGAGCAGTGGCTGGACGTTTTGAATTTCGGAGCTGGGCTGTGGCTGTGCCGAGAAGGAACGTCCCCACTATGCTGTGGCTAGGAAGCTCAGAGCGCCAGTGCTTGTGGGGCTGTGGAAGGGCTGCCTAGGGCAGGTGATGGCCAGCAAGAGCTTTCAGTGCTAGCCCCTTTGGTGTGGGAGCAGTGGCTGGACGTTTCGAATTTCGGAGCTGGGCTGTGGCTGTGCTGAGAAGGAACGTCCCCACTGTGCTGTGGCTAGGAAGCTCAGAGCGCCAGTGCTTGTGGGGCTGTGGAAGGGCTGCCTAGGGCAGGTGATGGCCAGCAAGAGCTTTCAGTGCTAGCCCCTTTGGTGTGGGAGCAGTGGCTGGACGTTTTGAATTTCGGAGCTGGGCTGTGGCTGTGCTGAGAAGGAACGTCCCCACTGTGCTGTGGCTAGGAAGCTCAGAGCGCCAGTGCTTGTGGGGCTGTGGAAGGGCTGGCTAGGGCAGGTGATGGCCAGCAAGAGCTTTCAGTGCTAGCCCCTTTGGTGTGGGAGCAGTGGCTGGACGTTTTGAATTTCGGAGCTGGGCTGTGGCTGTGCCGAGAAGGAACGTCCCCACTGTGCTGTGGCTAGGAAGCTCAGAGCGCCAGTGCTTGTGGGGCTGTGGAAGGGCTGCCTAGGGCAGGTGATGGCCAGCAAGAGCTTTCAGTGCTAGCCCCTTTGGTGTGGGAGCAGTGGCTGGACGTTTTGAATTTCGGAGCTGGGCTGTGGCTGTGCCGAGAAGGAACGTCCCCACTGTGCTGTGGCTAGGAAGCTCAGAGCGCCAGTGCTTGTGGGGCTGTGGAAGGGCTGCCTAGGGCAGGTGCTGGCCAGCAAGAGCTTTCAGTGCTAGCCCCTTTGGTGTGGGAGCAGTGGCTGGACGTTTTGAATTTCGGAGCTGGGCTGTGGCTGTGCCGAGAAGGAACGTCCCCACTGTGCTGTGGCTAGGAAGCTCAGAGCGCCAGTGCTTGTGGGCTGTGGAAGGGCTGCCTAGGGAAGGTGATGGCCAGCAAGAGCTTTCAGTGCTAGCCCCTTTCGTGTGGGAGCAGTGGCTGGACGTTTTGAATTTCGGAGCTGGGCTGTGGCTGTGCCGAGAAGGAACGTCCCCACTGTGCTGTGGCTAGGAAGCTCAGAGCGCCAGTGCTTGTGGGGCTGTGGAAGGGCTGCCTAGGGCAGGTGATGGCCAGCAAGAGCTTTCAGTGCTAGCCCCTTTGGTGTGGGAGCAGTGGCTGGACGTTTTGAATTTCGGAGCTGGGCTGTGGCTGTGCCGAGAAGGACCGTCCCCACTGTGCTGTGGCTAGGAAGCTCAGAGCGCCAGTGCTTGTGGGGCTGTGGAAGGGCTGCCTAGGGCAGGTGATGGCCAGCATGAGCTTTCAGTGCTAGCCCCTTTCGTGTGGGAGCAGTGGCTGGACGTTTTGAATTTCGGAGCTGGGCTGTGGCTGTGCCGAGAAGGAACGTCCCCACTGTGCTGTGGCTAGGAAGCTCAGAGCGCCAGTGCTTGTGGGGCTGTGGAAGGGCTGCCTAGGGCAGGTGATGGCCAGCAAGAGCTTTCAGTGCTAGCCCCTTTGGTGTGGGAGCAGTGGCTGGACGTTTCGAATTTCGGAGCTGGGCTGTGGCTGTGCTGAGAAGGAACGTCCCCACTGTGCTGTGGCTAGGAAGCTCAGAGCGCCAGTGCTTGTGGGGCTGTGGAAGGGCTGCCTAGGGCAGGTGATGGCCAGCATGAGCTTTCAGTGCTAGCCCCTTTCGTGTGGGAGCAGTGGCTGGACGTTTTGAATTTCGGAGCTGGGCTGTGGCTGTGCCGAGAAGGAACGTCCCCACTATGCTGTGGCTAGGAAGCTCAGAGCGCCAGTGCTTGTGGGGCTGTGGAAGGGCTGCCTAGGGCAGGTGATGGCCAGCAAGAGCTTTCAGTGCTAGCCCCTTTGGTGTGGGAGCAGTGGCTGGACGTTTCGAATTTCGGAGCTGGGCTGTGGCTGTGCTGAGAAGGAACGTCCCCACTGTGCTGTGGCTAGGAAGCTCAGAGCGCCAGTGCTTGTGGGGCTGTGGAAGGGCTGCCTAGGGCAGGTGATGGCCAGCAAGAGCTTTCAGTGCTAGCCCCTTTGGTGTGGGAGCAGTGGCTGGACGTTTTGAATTTCGGAGCTGGGCTGTGGCTGTGCTGAGAAGGAACGTCCCCACTGTGCTGTGGCTAGGAAGCTCAGAGCGCCAGTGCTTGTGGGGCTGTGGAAGGGCTGCCTAGGGCAGGTGATGGCCAGCAAGAGCTTTCAGTGCTAGCCCCTTTGGTGTGGGAGCAGTGGCTGGACGTTTTGAATTTCGGAGCTGGGCTGTGGCTGTGCCGAGAAGGAACGTCCCCACTGTGCTGTGGCTAGGAAGCTCAGAGCGCCAGTGCTTGTGGGGCTGTGGAAGGGCTGCCTAGGGCAGGTGATGGCCAGCAAGAGCTTTCAGTGCTAGCCCCTTTGGTGTGGGAGCAGTGGCTGGACGTTTTGAATTTCGGAGCTGGGCTGTGGCTGTGCCGAGAAGGACCGTCCCCACTGTGCTGTGGCTAGGAAGCTCAGAGCGCCAGTGCTTGTGGGGCTGTGGAAGGGCTGCCTAGGGAAGGTGATGGCCAGCAAGAGCTTTCAGTGCTAGCCCCTTTGGTGTGGGAGCAGTGGCTGGACGTTTTGAATTTCGGAGCTGGGCTGTGGCTGTGCCGAGAAGGAACGTCCCCACTGTGCTGTGGCTAGGAAGCTCAGAGCGCCAGTGCTTGTGGGGCTGTGGAAGGGCTGCCTAGGGAAGGTGATGGCCAGCAAGAGCTTTCAGTGCTAGCCCCTTTCGTGTGGGAGCAGTGGCTGGATGTTTTGAATTTCGGAGCTGGGCTGTGGCTGTGCCGAGAAGGAACGTCCCCACTGTGCTGTGGCTAGGAAGCTCAGAGCGCCAGTGCTTGTGGGGCTGTGGAAGGGCTGCCTAGGGCAGGTGATGGCCAGCAAGAGCTTTCAGTGCTAGCCCCTTTGGTGTGGGAGCAGTGGCTGGACGTTTTGAATTTCGGAGCTGGGCTGTGGCTGTGCCGAGAAGGACCGTCCCCACTGTGCTGTGGCTAGGAAGCTCAGAGCGCCAGTGCTTGTGGGGCTGTGGAAGGGCTGCCTAGGGCAGGTGCTGGCCAGCAAGAGCTTTCAGTGCTAGCCCCTTTGGTGTGGGAGCAGTGGCTGGACGTTTTGAATTTCGGAGCTGGGCTGTGGCTGTGCCGAGAAGGAACGTCCCCACTGTGCTGTGGCTAGGAAGCTCAGAGCGCCAGTGCTTGTGGGGCTGTGGAAGGGCTGCCTAGGGAAGGTGATGGCCAGCAAGAGCTTTCAGTGCTAGCCCCTTTCGTGTGGGAGCAGTGGCTGGACGTTTTGAATTTCGGAGCTGGGCTGTGGCTGTGCCGAGAAGGAACGTCCCCACTGTGCTGTGGCTAGGAAGCTCAGAGCGCCAGTGCTTGTGGGGCTGTGGAAGGGCTGCCTAGGGCAGGTGATGGCCAGCAAGAGCTTTCAGTGCTAGCCCCTTTGGTGTGGGAGCAGTGGCTGGACGTTTTGAATTTCGGAGCTGGGCTGTGGCTGTGCTGAGAAGGAACGTCCCCACTGTGCTGTGGCTAGGAAGCTCAGAGCGCCAGTGCTTGTGGGGCTGTGGAAGGGCTGCCTAGGGCAGGTGATGGCCAGCAAGAGCTTTCAGTGCTAGCCCCTTTGGTGTGGGAGCAGTGGCTGGACGTTTTGAATTTCGGAGCTGGGCTGTGGCTGTGCCGAGAAGGAACGTCCCCACTGTGCTGTGGCTAGGAAGCTCAGAGCGCCAGTGCTTGTGGGGCTGTGGAAGGGCTGGCTAGGGCAGGTGATGGCCAGCAAGAGCTTTCAGTGCTAGCCCTTTTGGTGTGGGAGCAGTGGCTGGACGTTTTGAATTTCGGAGCTGGGCTGTGGCTGTGCCGAGAAGGAACGTCCCCACTGTGCTGTGGCTAGGAAGCTCAGAGCGCCAGTGCTTGTGGGGCTGTGGAAGGGCTGCCTAGGGCAGGTGATGGCCAGCAAGAGCTTTCAGTGCTAGCCCCTTTGGTGTGGGAGCAGTGGCTGGACGTTTTGAATTTCGGAGCTGGGCTGTGGCTGTGCCGAGAAGGAACGTCCCCACTGTGCTGTGGCTAGGAAGCTCAGAGCGCCAGTCCTTGTGGGGCTGTGGAAGGGCTGCCTAGGGCAGGTGATGGCCAGCAAGAGCTTTCAGTGCTAGCCCCTTTGGTGTGGGAGCAGTGGCTGGACGTTTTGAATTTCGGAGCTGGGCTGTGGCTGTGCCGAGAAGGAACGTCCCCACTGTGCTGTGGCTAGGAAGCTCAGAGCGCCAGTGCTTGTGGGGCTGTGGAAGGGCTGCCTAGGGCAGGTGATGGCCAGCAAGAGCTTTCAGTGCTAGCCCCTTTGGTGTGGGAGCAGTGGCTGGACGTTTTGAATTTCGGAGCTGGGCTGTGGCTGTGCCGAGAAGGAACGTCCCCACTGTGCTGTGGCTAGGAAGCTCAGAGGGCCAGTGCTTGTAGGGCTGTGGAAGGGCTGCCTAGGGCAGGTGATGGCCAGCAAGAGCTTTCAGTGCTAGCCCCTTTGGTGTGGGAGCAGTGGCTGGACGTTTTGAATTTCGGAGCTGGGCTGTGGCTGTGCCGAGGAGGAACGTCCCCACTGTGCTGTGGCTAGGAAGCTCAGAGCGCCAGTGCTTGTGGGGCTGTGGAAGGGCTGGCTAGGGCAGGTGATGGCCAGCAAGAGCTTTCAGTGCTAGCCCCTTTCGTGTGGGAGCAGTGGCTGGATGTTTTGAATTTCGGAGCTGGGCTGTGGCTGTGCCGAGAAGGAACGTCCCCACTGTGCTGTGGCTAGGAAGCTCAGAGCGCCAGTGCTTGTGGGGCTGTGGAAGGGCTGCCTAGGGCAGGTGATGGCCAGCAAGAGCTTTCAGTGCTAGCCCCTTTGGTGTGGGAGCAGTGGCTGGACGTTTTGAATTTCGGAGCTGGGCTGTGGCTGTGCCGAGAAGGACCGTCCCCACTGTGCTGTGGCTAGGAAGCTCAGAGCGCCAGTGCTTGTGGGGCTGTGGAAGGGCTGCCTAGGGCAGGTGATGGCCAGCAAGAGCTTTCAGTGCTAGCCCCTTTGGTGTGGGAGCAGTGGCTGGACGTTTTGAATTTCGGAGCTGGGCTGTGGCTGTGCCGAGAAGGAACGTCCCCACTGTGCTGTGGCTAGGAAGCTCAGAGCGCCAGTGCTTGTGGGGCTGTGGAAGGGCTGCCTAGGGAAGGTGATGGCCAGCAAGAGCTTTCAGTGCTAGCCCCTTTCGTGTGGGAGCAGTGGCTGGACGTTTTGAATTTCGGAGCTGGGCTGTGGCTGTGCCGAGAAGGAACGTCCCCACTGTGCTGTGGCTAGGAAGCTCAGAGCGCCAGTGCTTGTGGGGCTGTGGAAGGGCTGCCTAGGGCAGGTGATGGCCAGCAAGAGCTTTCAGTGCTAGCCCCTTTGGTGTGGGAGCAGTGGCTGGACGTTTTGAATTTCGGAGCTGGGCTGTGGCTGTGCTGAGAAGGAACGTCCCCACTGTGCTGTGGCTAGGAAGCTCAGAGCGCCAGTGCTTGTGGGGCTGTGGAAGGGCTGGCTAGGGCAGGTGATGGCCAGCAAGAGCTTTCAGTGCTAGCCCCTTTCGTGTGGGAGCAGTGGCTGGACCTTTCGAATTTCGGAGCTGGGCTGTGGCTGTGCCGAGAAGGAACGTCCCCACTGTGCTGTGGCTAGGAAGCTCAGAGCGCCAGTGCTTGTGGGGCTGTGGAAGGGCTGGCTAGGGCAGGTGATGGCCAGCAAGAGCTTTCAGTGCTAGCCCCTTTGGTGTGGGAGCAGTGGCTGGACGTTTTGAATTTCGGAGCTGGGCTGTGGCTGTGCCGAGAAGGAACGTCCCCACTGTGCTGTGGCTAGGAAGCTCAGAGCGCCAGTGCTTGTGGGGCTGTGGAAGGGCTGCCTAGGGCAGGTGATGGCCAGCAAGAGCTTTCAGTGCTAGCCCCTTTGGTGTGGGAGCAGTGGCTGGACGTTTTGAATTTCGGAGCTGGGCTGTGGCTGTGCCGAGAAGGAACGTCCCCACTGTGCTGTGGCTAGGAAGCTCAGAGCGCCAGTCCTTGTGGGGCTGTGGAAGGGCTGCCTAGGGCAGGTGATGGCCAGCAAGAGCTTTCAGTGCTAGCCCCTTTGGTGTGGGAGCAGTGGCTGGACGTTTTGAATTTCGGAGCTGGGCTGTGGCTGTGCCGAGAAGGAACGTCCCCACTGTGCTGTGGCTAGGAAGCTCAGAGCGCCAGTGCTTGTGGGGCTGTGGAAGGGCTGCCTAGGGCAGGTGATGGCCAGCAAGAGCTTTCAGTGCTAGCCCCTTTGGTGTGGGAGCAGTGGCTGGACGTTTTGAATTTCGGAGCTGGGCTGTGGCTGTGCCGAGAAGGAACGTCCCCACTGTGCTGTGGCTAGGAAGCTCAGAGGGCCAGTGCTTGTAGGGCTGTGGAAGGGCTGCCTAGGGCAGGTGATGGCCAGCAAGAGCTTTCAGTGCTAGCCCCTTTGGTGTGGGAGCAGTGGCTGGACGTTTTGAATTTCGGAGCTGGGCTGTGGCTGTGCCGAGGAGGAACGTCCCCACTGTGCTGTGGCTAGGAAGCTCAGAGCGCCAGTGCTTGTGGGGCTGTGGAAGGGCTGGCTAGGGCAGGTGATGGCCAGCAAGAGCTTTCAGTGCTAGCCCCTTTGGTGTGGGAGCAGTGGCTGGACGTTTCGAATTTCGGAGCTGGGCTGTGGCTGTGCTGAGAAGGAACGTCCCCACTGTGCTGTGGCTAGGAAGCTCAGAGCGCCAGTGCTTGTGGGGCTGTGGAAGGGCTGCCTAGGGCAGGTGATGGCCAGCATGAGCTTTCAGAGCTAGCCCCTTTCGTGTGGGAGCAGTGGCTGGACGTTTTGAATTTCGGAGCTGGGCTGTGGCTGTGCCGAGAAGGAACGTCCCCACTATGCTGTGGCTAGGAAGCTCAGAGCGCCAGTGCTTGTGGGGCTGTGGAAGGGCTGCCTAGGGCAGGTGATGGCCAGCAAGAGCTTTCAGTGCTAGCCCCTTTGGTGTGGGAGCAGTGGCTGGACGTTTCGAATTTCGGAGCTGGGCTGTGGCTGTGCTGAGAAGGAACGTCCCCACTGTGCTGTGGCTAGGAAGCTCAGAGCGCCAGTGCTTGTGGGGCTGTGGAAGGGCTGGCTAGGGCAGGTGATGGCCAGCAAGAGCTTTCAGTGGTAGCCCCTTTGGTGTGGGAGCAGTGGCTGGACGTTTTGAATTTCGGAGCTGGGCTGTGGCTGTGCTGAGAAGGAACGTCCCCACTGTGCTGTGGCTAGGAAGCTCAGAGCGCCAGTGCTTGTGGGGCTGTGGAAGGGCTGCCTAGGGCAGGTGATGGCCAGCAAGAGCTTTCAGTGCTAGCCCCTTTGGTGTGGGAGCAGTGGCTGGACGTTTTGAATTTCGGAGCTGGGCTGTGGCTGTGCCGAGAAGGAACGTCCCCACTGTGCTGTGGCTAGGAAGCTCAGAGCGCCAGTGCTTGTGGGGCTGTGGAAGGGCTGCCTAGGGCAGGTGCTGGCCAGCAAGAGCTTTCAGTGCTAGCCCCTTTGGTGTGGGAGCAGTGGCTGGACGTTTTGAATTTCGGAGCTGGGCTGTGGCTGTGCTGAGAAGGAACGTCCCCACTGTGCTGTGGCTAGGAAGCTCAGAGCGCCAGTGCTTGTGGGGCTGTGGAAGGGCTGCCTAGGGA
Organism: Aptenodytes patagonicus; assembly: GCF_965638725.1. Taxonomy (NCBI): domain Eukaryota; kingdom Metazoa; phylum Chordata; class Aves; order Sphenisciformes; family Spheniscidae; genus Aptenodytes; species Aptenodytes patagonicus. The sequence continues at coordinate 260,126 of NW_027472058.1, forward strand.
AGGTGATGGCCAGCAAGAGCTTTCAGTGCTAGCCCCTTTCGTGTGGGAGCAGTGGCTGGACGTTTTGAATTTCGGAGCTGGGCTGTGGCTGTGCCGAGAAGGAACGTCCCCACTATGCTGTGGCTAGGAAGCTCAGAGCGCCAGTGCTTGTGGGGCTGTGGAAGGGCTGCCTAGGGCAGGTGATGGCCAGCAAGAGCTTTCAGTGCTAGCCCCTTTGGTGTGGGAGCAGTGGCTGGACCTTTCGAATTTCGGAGCTGGGCTGCGACTGTGCCGAGAAGGAACGTCCCCACTGTGCTGTGGCTAGGAAGCTCAGAGCGCCAGTGCTTGTGGGGCTGTGGAAGGGCTGGCTAGGGCAGGTGATGGCCAGCAAGAGCTTTCAGTGCTAACCCCTTTCGTGTGGGAGCAGTGGCTGGACGTTTTGAATTTCGGAGCTGGGCTCTGGCTGTGCCGAGAAGGAACGTCCCCACTGTGCTGTGGCTAGGAAGCTCAGAGCGCCAGTGCTTGTGGGGCTGTGGAAGGGCTGGCTAGGGCAGGTGATGGCCAGCAAGAGCTTTCAGTGCTAGCCCCTTTGGTGTGGGAGCAGTGGCTGGACGTTTTGAATTTCGGAGCTGGGCTGTGGCTGTGCTGAGAAGGAACGTCCCCACTGTGCTGTGGCTAGGAAGCTCAGAGCGCCAGTGCTTGTGGGGCTGTGGAAGGGCTGCCTAGGGCAGGTGATGGCCAGCAAGAGCTTTCAGTGCTAGCCCCTTTGGTGTGGGAGCAGTGGCAGGACATTTTGAATTTCGGAGCTGGGCTGTGGCTGTGCCGAGAAGGACCGTCCCCACTGTGCTGTGGCTAGGAAGCTCAGAGCGCCAGTGCTTGTGGGGCTGTGGAAGGGCTGCCTAGGGCAGGTGATGGCCAGCAAGAGCTTTCAGTGCTAGCCCCTTTGGTGTGGGAGCAGTGGCTGGACGTTTTGAATTTCGGAGCTGGGCTGTGGCTGTGCCGAGGAGGAACGTCCCCACTGTGCTGTGGCTAGGAAGCTCAGAGCGCCAGTGCTTGTGGGGCTGTGGAAGGGCTGGCTAGGGCAGGTGATGGCCAGCAAGAGCTTTCAGTGCTAGCCCCTTTGGTGTGGGAGCAGTGGCTGGACGTTTCGAATTTCGGAGCTGGGCTGTGGCTGTGCTGAGAAGGAACGTCCCCACTGTGCTGTGGCTAGGAAGCTCAGAGCGCCAGTGCTTGTGGGGCTGTGGAAGGGCTGCCTAGGGCAGGTGATGGCCAGCATGAGCTTTCAGTGCTAGCCCCTTTCGTGTGGGAGCAGTGGCTGGACGTTTTGAATTTCGGAGCTGGGCTGTGGCTGTGCCGAGAAGGAACGTCCCCACTATGCTGTGGCTAGGAAGCTCAGAGCGCCAGTGCTTGTGGGGCTGTGGAAGGGCTGCCTAGGGCAGGTGATGGCCAGCAAGAGCTTTCAGTGCTAGCCCCTTTGGTGTGGGAGCAGTGGCTGGACGTTTTGAATTTCGGAGCTGGGCTGTGGCTGTGCCGAGAAGGAACGTCCCCACTGTGCTGTGGCTAGGAAGCTCAGAGCGCCAGTGCTTGTGGGGCTGTGGAAGGGCTGCCTAGGGCAGGTGCTGGCCAGCAAGAGCTTTCAGTGCTAGCCCCTTTGGTGTGGGAGCAGTGGCTGGACGTTTTGAATTTCGGAGCTGGGCTGTGGCTGTGCCGAGAAGGAACGTCCCCACTGTGCTGTGGCTAGGAAGCTCAGAGCGCCAGTGCTTGTGGGGCTGTGGAAGGGCTGCCTAGGGAAGGTGATGGCCAGCAAGAGCTTTCAGTGCTAGCCCCTTTCGTGTGGGAGCAGTGGCTGGACGTTTTGAATTTCGGAGCTGGGCTGTGGCTGTGCCGAGAAGGAACGTCCCCACTGTGCTGTGGCTAGGAAGCTCAGAGCGCCAGTGCTTGTGGGGCTGTGGAAGGGCTGCCTAGGGCAGGTGATGGCCAGCAAGAGCTTTCAGTGCTAGCCCCTTTGGTGTGGGAGCAGTGGCTGGACGTTTTGAATTTCGGAGCTGGGCTGTGGCTGTGCCGAGAAGGACCGTCCCCACTGTGCTGTGGCTAGGAAGCTCAGAGCGCCAGTGCTTGTGGGGCTGTGGAAGGGCTGCCTAGGGCAGGTGATGGCCAGCAAGAGCTTTCAGTGCTAGCCCCTTTGGTGTGGGAGCAGTGGCTGGACGTTTTGAATTTCGGAGCTGGGCTGTGGCTGTGCCGAGGAGGAACGTCCCCACTGTGCTGTGGCTAGGAAGCTCAGAGCGCCAGTGCTTGTGGGGCTGTGGAAGGGCTGGCTAGGGCAGGTGATGGCCAGCAAGAGCTTTCAGTGCTAGCCCCTTTGGTGTGGGAGCAGTGGCTGGACGTTTCGAATTTCGGAGCTGGGCTGTGGCTGTGCTGAGAAGGAACGTCCCCACTGTGCTGTGGCTAGGAAGCTCAGAGCGCCAGTGCTTGTGGGGCTGTGGAAGGGCTGCCTAGGGCAGGTGATGGCCAGCATGAGCTTTCAGTGCTAGCCCCTTTGGTGTGGGAGCAGTGGCTGGACGTTTTGAATTTCGGAGCTGGGCTGTGGCTGTGCCGAGAAGGAACGTCCCCACTATGCTGTGGCTAGGAAGCTCAGAGCGCCAGTGCTTGTGGGGCTGTGGAAGGGCTGCCTAGGGCAGGTGATGGCCAGCAAGAGCTTTCAGTGCTAGCCCCTTTGGTGTGGGAGCAGTGGCTGGACGTTTCGAATTTCGGAGCTGGGCTGTGGCTGTGCTGAGAAGGAACGTCCCCACTGTGCTGTGGCTAGGAAGCTCAGAGCGCCAGTGCTTGTGGGGCTGTGGAAGGGCTGCCTAGGGCAGGTGATGGCCAGCAAGAGCTTTCAGTGCTAGCCCCTTTGGTGTGGGAGCAGTGGCTGGACGTTTTGAATTTCGGAGCTGGGCTGTGGCTGTGCTGAGAAGGAACGTCCCCACTGTGCTGTGGCTAGGAAGCTCAGAGCGCCAGTGCTTGTGGGGCTGTGGAAGGGCTGGCTAGGGCAGGTGATGGCCAGCAAGAGCTTTCAGTGCTAGCCCCTTTGGTGTGGGAGCAGTGGCTGGACGTTTTGAATTTCGGAGCTGGGCTGTGGCTGTGCCGAGAAGGAACGTCCCCACTGTGCTGTGGCTAGGAAGCTCAGAGCGCCAGTGCTTGTGGGGCTGTGGAAGGGCTGCCTAGGGCAGGTGATGGCCAGCAAGAGCTTTCAGTGCTAGCCCCTTTGGTGTGGGAGCAGTGGCTGGACGTTTTGAATTTCGGAGCTGGGCTGTGGCTGTGCCGAGAAGGAACGTCCCCACTGTGCTGTGGCTAGGAAGCTCAGAGCGCCAGTGCTTGTGGGGCTGTGGAAGGGCTGCCTAGGGCAGGTGCTGGCCAGCAAGAGCTTTCAGTGCTAGCCCCTTTGGTGTGGGAGCAGTGGCTGGACGTTTTGAATTTCGGAGCTGGGCTGTGGCTGTGCCGAGAAGGAACGTCCCCACTGTGCTATGGCTAGGAAGCTCAGAGCGCCAGTGCTTGTGGGGCTGTGGAAGGGCTGCCTAGGGAAGGTGATGGCCAGCAAGAGCTTTCAGTGCTAGCCCCTTTGGTGTGGGAGCAGTGGCTGGACATTTTGAATTTCGGAGCTGGGCTGTGGCTGTGCCGAGAAGGAACGTCCCCACTGTGCTGTGGCTAGGAAGCTCAGAGCGCCAGTGCTTGTGGGGCTGTGGAAGGGCTGCCTAGGGAAGGTGATGGCCAGCAAGAGCTTTCAGTGCTAGCCCCTTTCGTGTGGGAGCAGTGGCTGGACGTTTTGAATTTCGGAGCTGGGCTGTGGCTGTGCCGAGAAGGAACGTCCCCACTGTGCTGTGGCTAGGAAGCTCAGAGCGCCAGTGCTTGTGGGGCTGTGGAAGGGCTGCCTAGGGCAGGTGATGGCCAGCAAGAGCTTTCAGTGCTAGCCCCTTTGGTGTGGGAGCAGTGGCTGGACGTTTTGAATTTCGGAGCTGGGCTGTGGCTGTGCCGAGAAGGACCGTCCCCACTGTGCTGTGGCTAGGAAGCTCAGAGCGCCAGTGCTTGTGGGGCTGTGGAAGGGCTGCCTAGGGCAGGTGATGGCCAGCATGAGCTTTCAGTGCTAGCCCCTTTCGTGTGGGAGCAGTGGCTGGACGTTTTGAATTTCGGAGCTGGGCTGTGGCTGTGCCGAGAAGGAACGTCCCCACTGTGCTGTGGCTAGGAAGCTCAGAGCGCCAGTGCTTGTGGGGCTGTGGAAGGGCTGCCTAGGGCAGGTGATGGCCAGCAAGAGCTTTCAGTGCTAGCCCCTTTGGTGTGGGAGCAGTGGCTGGACGTTTCGAATTTCGGAGCTGGGCTGTGGCTGTGCTGAGAAGGAACGTCCCCACTGTGCTGTGGCTAGGAAGCTCAGAGCGCCAGTGCTTGTGGGGCTGTGGAAGGGCTGCCTAGGGCAGGTGATGGCCAGCATGAGCTTTCAGTGCTAGCCCCTTTCGTGTGGGAGCAGTGGCTGGACGTTTTGAATTTCGGAGCTGGGCTGTGGCTGTGCCGAGAAGGAACGTCCCCACTATGCTGTGGCTAGGAAGCTCAGAGCGCCAGTGCTTGTGGGGCTGTGGAAGGGCTGCCTAGGGCAGGTGATGGCCAGCAAGAGCTTTCAGTGCTAGCCCCTTTGGTGTGGGAGCAGTGGCTGGACGTTTCGAATTTCGGAGCTGGGCTGTGGCTGTGCTGAGAAGGAACGTCCCCACTGTGCTGTGGCTAGGAAGCTCAGAGCGCCAGTGCTTGTGGGGCTGTGGAAGGGCTGCCTAGGGCAGGTGATGGCCAGCAAGAGCTTTCAGTGCTAGCCCCTTTGGTGTGGGAGCAGTGGCTGGACGTTTTGAATTTCGGAGCTGGGCTGTGGCTGTGCTGAGAAGGAACGTCCCCACTGTGCTGTGGCTAGGAAGCTCAGAGCGCCAGTGCTTGTGGGGCTGTGGAAGGGCTGCCTAGGGCAGGTGCTGGCCAGCAAGAGCTTTCAGTGCTAGCCCCTTTGGTGTGGGAGCAGTGGCTGGACGTTTTGAATTTCGGAGCTGGGCTGTGGCTGTGCCGAGAAGGAACGTCCCCACTGTGCTGTGGCTAGGAAGCTCAGAGCGCCAGTGCTTGTGGGGCTGTGGAAGGGCTGCCTAGGGCAGGTGATGGCCAGCAAGAGCTTTCAGTGCTAGCCCCTTTGGTGTGGGAGCAGTGGCTGGACGTTTTGAATTTCGGAGCTGGGCTGTGGCTGTGCCGAGAAGGACCGTCCCCACTGTGCTGTGGCTAGGAAGCTCAGAGCGCCAGTGCTTGTGGGGCTGTGGAAGGGCTGCCTAGGGAAGGTGATGGCCAGCAAGAGCTTTCAGTGCTAGCCCCTTTGGTGTGGGAGCAGTGGCTGGACGTTTTGAATTTCGGAGCTGGGCTGTGGCTGTGCCGAGAAGGAACGTCCCCACTGTGCTGTGGCTAGGAAGCTCAGAGCGCCAGTGCTTGTGGGACTGTGGAAGGGCTGCCTAGGGAAGGTGATGGCCAGCAAGAGCTTTCAGTGCTAGCCCCTTTCGTGTGGGAGCAGTGGCTGGATGTTTTGAATTTCGGAGCTGGGCTGTGGCTGTGCCGAGAAGGAACGTCCCCACTGTGCTGTGGCTAGGAAGCTCAGAGCGCCAGTGCTTGTGGGGCTGTGGAAGGGCTGCCTAGGGCAGGTGATGGCCAGCAAGAGCTTTCAGTGCTAGCCCCTTTGGTGTGGGAGCAGTGGCTGGACGTTTTGAATTTCGGAGCTGGGCTGTGGCTGTGCCGAGAAGGACCGTCCCCACTGTGCTGTGGCTAGGAAGCTCAGAGCGCCAGTGCTTGTGGGGCTGTGGAAGGGCTGCCTAGGGCAGGTGCTGGCCAGCAAGAGCTTTCAGTGCTAGCCCCTTTGGTGTGGGAGCAGTGGCTGGACGTTTTGAATTTCGGAGCTGGGCTGTGGCTGTGCCGAGAAGGAACGTCCCCACTGTGCTGTGGCTAGGAAGCTCAGAGCGCCAGTGCTTGTGGGGCTGTGGAAGGGCTGCCTAGGGAAGGTGATGGCCAGCAAGAGCTTTCAGTGCTAGCCCCTTTCGTGTGGGAGCAGTGGCTGGACGTTTTGAATTTCGGAGCTGGGCTGTGGCTGTGCCGAGAAGGAACGTCCCCACTGTGCTGTGGCTAGGAAGCTCAGAGCGCCAGTGCTTGTGGGGCTGTGGAAGGGCTGCCTAGGGCAGGTGATGGCCAGCAAGAGCTTTCAGTGCTAGCCCCTTTGGTGTGGGAGCAGTGGCTGGACGTTTTGAATTTCGGAGCTGGGCTGTGGCTGTGCTGAGAAGGAACGTCCCCACTGTGCTGTGGCTAGGAAGCTCAGAGCGCCAGTGCTTGTGGGGCTGTGGAAGGGCTGGCTAGGGCAGGTGATGGCCAGCAAGAGCTTTCAGTGCTAGCCCCTTTGGTGTGGGAGCAGTGGCTGGACGTTTTGAATTTCGGAGCTGGGCTGTGGCTGTGCCGAGAAGGAACGTCCCCACTGTGCTGTGGCTAGGAAGCTCAGAGCGCCAGTGCTTGTGGGGCTGTGGAAGGGCTGGCTAGGGCAGGTGATGGCCAGCAAGAGCTTTCAGTGCTAGCCCCTTTGGTGTGGGAGCAGTGGCTGGACGTTTTGAATTTCGGAGCTGGGCTGTGGCTGTGCCGAGAAGGAACGTCCCCACTGTGCTGTGGCTAGGAAGCTCAGAGCGCCAGTGCTTGTGGGGCTGTGGAAGGGCTGCCTAGGGCAGGTGATGGCCAGCAAGAGCTTTCAGTGCTAGCCCCTTTGGTGTGGGAGCAGTGGCTGGACGTTTTGAATTTCGGAGCTGGGCTGTGGCTGTGCCGAGAAGGAACGTCCCCACTGTGCTGTGGCTAGGAAGCTCAGAGCGCCAGTCCTTGTGGGGCTGTGGAAGGGCTGCCTAGGGCAGGTGATGGCCAGCAAGAGCTTTCAGTGCTAGCCCCTTTGGTGTGGGAGCAGTGGCTGGACGTTTTGAATTTCGGAGCTGGGCTGTGGCTGTGCCGAGAAGGACCGTCCCCACTGTGCTGTGGCTAGGAAGCTCAGAGCGCCAGTGCTTGTGGGGCTGTGGAAGGGCTGCCTAGGGCAGGTGCTGGCCAGCAAGAGCTTTCAGTGCTAGCCCCTTTGGTGTGGGAGCAGTGGCTGGACGTTTTGAATTTCGGAGCTGGGCTGTGGCTGTGCCGAGAAGGAACGTCCCCACTGTGCTGTGGCTAGGAAGCTCAGAGGGCCAGTGCTTGTAGGGCTGTGGAAGGGCTGCCTAGGGCAGGTGATGGCCAGCAAGAGCTTTCAGTGCTAGCCCCTTTGGTGTGGGAGCAGTGGCTGGACGTTTTGAATTTCGGAGCTGGGCTGTGGCTGTGCCGAGGAGGAACGTCCCCACTGTGCTGTGGCTAGGAAGCTCAGAGCGCCAGTGCTTGTGGGGCTGTGGAAGGGCTGGCTAGGGCAGGTGATGGCCAGCAAGAGCTTTCAGTGCTAGCCCCTTTGGTGTGGGAGCAGTGGCTGGACGTTTCGAATTTCGGAGCTGGGCTGTGGCTGTGCTGAGAAGGAACGTCCCCACTGTGCTGTGGCTAGGAAGCTCAGAGCGCCAGTGCTTGTGGGGCTGTGGAAGGGCTGCCTAGGGCAGGTGATGGCCAGCATGAGCTTTCAGAGCTAGCCCCTTTCGTGTGGGAGCAGTGGCTGGACGTTTTGAATTTCGGAGCTGGGCTGTGGCTGTGCCGAGAAGGAACGTCCCCACTATGCTGTGGCTAGGAAGCTCAGAGCGCCAGTGCTTGTGGGGCTGTGGAAGGGCTGCCTAGGGCAGGTGATGGCCAGCAAGAGCTTTCAGTGCTAGCCCCTTTGGTGTGGGAGCAGTGGCTGGACGTTTCGAATTTCGGAGCTGGGCTGTGGCTGTGCTGAGAAGGAACGTCCCCACTGTGCTGTGGCTAGGAAGCTCAGAGCGCCAGTGCTTGTGGGGCTGTGGAAGGGCTGGCTAGGGCAGGTGATGGCCAGCAAGAGCTTTCAGTGCTAGCCCCTTTGGTGTGGGAGCAGTGGCTGGACGTTTTGAATTTCGGAGCTGGGCTGTGGCTGTGCTGAGAAGGAACGTCCCCACTGTGCTGTGGCTAGGAAGCTCAGAGCGCCAGTGCTTGTGGGGCTGTGGAAGGGCTGCCTAGGGCAGGTGATGGCCAGCAAGAGCTTTCAGTGCTAGCCCCTTTGGTGTGGGAGCAGTGGCTGGACGTTTTGAATTTCGGAGCTGGGCTGTGGCTGTGCCGAGAAGGAACGTCCCCACTGTGCTGTGGCTAGGAAGCTCAGAGCGCCAGTGCTTGTGGGGCTGTGGAAGGGCTGCCTAGGGCAGGTGATGGCCAGCAAGAGCTTTCAGTGCTAGCCCCTTTGGTGTGGGAGCAGTGGCTGGACGTTTTGAATTTCGGAGCTGGGCTGTGGCTGTGCCGAGAAGGAACGTCCCCACTGTGCTGTGGCTAGGAAGCTCAGAGCGCCAGTGCTTGTGGGGCTGTGGAAGGGCTGCCTAGGGCAGGTGCTGGCCAGCAAGAGCTTTCAGTGCTAGCCCCTTTGGTGTGGGAGCAGTGGCTGGACGTTTTGAATTTCGGAGCTGGGCTGTGGCTGTGCTGAGAAGGAACGTCCCCACTGTGCTGTGGCTAGGAAGCTCAGAGCGCCAGTGCTTGTGGGGCTGTGGAAGGGCTGCCTAGGGAAGGTGATGGCCAGCAAGAGCTTTCAGTGCTAGCCCCTTTCGTGTGGGAGCAGTGGCTGGACGTTTTGAATTTCGGAGCTGGGCTGTGGCTGTGCCGAGAAGGAACGTCCCCACTGTGCTGTGGCTAGGAAGCTCAGAGCGCCAGTGCTTGTGGGGCTGTGGAAGGGCTGCCTAGGGCAGGTGATGGCCAGCAAGAGCTTTCAGTGCTAGCCCCTTTGGTGTGGGAGCAGTGGCTGGACCTTTCGAATTTCGGAGCTGGGCTGCGACTGTGCCGAGAAGGAACGTCCCCACTGTGCTGTGGCTAGGAAGCTCAGAGCGCCAGTGCTTGTGGGGCTGTGGAAGGGCTGGCTAGGGCAGGTGATGGCCAGCAAGAGCTTTCAGTGCTAACCCCTTTCGTGTGGGAGCAGTGGCTGGACGTTTTGAATTTCGGAGCTGGGCTCTGGCTGTGCCGAGAAGGAACGTCCCCACTGTGCTGTGGCTAGGAAGCTCAGAGCGCCAGTGCTTGTGGGGCTGTGGAAGGGCTGGCTAGGGCAGGTGATGGCCAGCAAGAGCTTTCAGTGCTAACCCCTTTCGTGTGGGAGCAGTGGCTGGACGTTTTGAATTTCGGAGCTGGGCTGTGGCTGTGCCGAGAAGGAACGTCCCCACTATGCTGTGGCTAGGAAGCTCAGAGCGCCAGTGCTTGTGGGGCTGTGGAAGGGCTGCCTAGGGCAGGTGATGGCCAGCAAGAGCTTTCAGTGCTAGCCCCTTTGGTGTGGGAGCAGTGGCTGGACGTTTCGAATTTCGGAGCTGGGCTGTGGCTGTGCTGAGAAGGAACGTCCCCACTGTGCTGTGGCTAGGAAGCTCAGAGCGCCAGTGCTTGTGGGGCTGTGGAAGGGCTGGCTAGGGCAGGTGATGGCCAGCAAGAGCTTTCAGTGCTAGCCCCTTTGGTGTGGGAGCAGTGGCTGGACGTTTTGAATTTCGGAGCTGGGCTGTGGCTGTGCTGAGAAGGAACGTCCCCACTGTGCTGTGGCTAGGAAGCTCAGAGCGCCAGTGCTTGTGGGGCTGTGGAAGGGCTGCCTAGGGCAGGTGATGGCCAGCAAGAGCTTTCAGTGCTAGCCCCTTTGGTGTGGGAGCAGTGGCTGGACGTTTTGAATTTCGGAGCTGGGCTGTGGCTGTGCCGAGAAGGAACGTCCCCACTGTGCTGTGGCTAGGAAGCTCAGAGCGCCAGTGCTTGTGGGGCTGTGGAAGGGCTGCCTAGGGCAGGTGATGGCCAGCAAGAGCTTTCAGTGCTAGCCCCTTTGGTGTGGGAGCAGTGGCTGGACGTTTTGAATTTCGGAGCTGGGCTGTGGCTGTGCCGAGAAGGAACGTCCCCACTGTGCTGTGGCTAGGAAGCTCAGAGCGCCAGTGCTTGTGGGGCTGTGGAAGGGCTGCCTAGGGCAGGTGATGGCCAGCAAGAGCTTTCAGTGCTAGCCCCTTTGGTGTGGGAGCAGTGGCTGGACGTTTTGAATTTCGGAGCTGGGCTGTGGCTGTGCTGAGAAGGAACGTCCCCACTGTGCTGTGGCTAGGAAGCTCAGAGCGCCAGTGCTTGTGGGGCTGTGGAAGGGCTGCCTAGGGAAGGTGATGGCCAGCAAGAGCTTTCAGTGCTAGCCCCTTTCGTGTGGGAGCAGTGGCTGGACGTTTTGAATTTCGGAGCTGGGCTGTGGCTGTGCCGAGAAGGAACGTCCCCACTATGCTGTGGCTAGGAAGCTCAGAGCGCCAGTGCTTGTGGGGCTGTGGAAGGGCTGCCTAGGGCAGGTGATGGCCAGCAAGAGCTTTCAGTGCTAGCCCCTTTGGTGTGGGAGCAGTGGCTGGACCTTTCGAATTTCGGAGCTGGGCTGCGACTGTGCCGAGAAGGAACGTCCCCACTGTGCTGTGGCTAGGAAGCTCAGAGCGCCAGTGCTTGTGGGGCTGTGGAAGGGCTGGCTAGGGCAGGTGATGGCCAGCAAGAGCTTTCAGTGCTAACCCCTTTCGTGTGGGAGCAGTGGCTGGACGTTTTGAATTTCGGAGCTGGGCTCTGGCTGTGCCGAGAAGGAACGTCCCCACTGTGCTGTGGCTAGGAAGCTCAGAGCGCCAGTGCTTGTGGGGCTGTGGAAGGGCTGGCTAGGGCAGGTGATGGCCAGCAAGAGCTTTCAGTGCTAACCCCTTTCGTGTGGGAGCAGTGGCTGGACGTTTTGAATTTCGGAGCTGGGCTGTGGCTGTGCCGAGAAGGAACGTCCCCACTATGCTGTGGCTAGGAAGCTCAGAGCGCCAGTGCTTGTGGGGCTGTGGAAGGGCTGCCTAGGGAAGGTGATGGCCAGCAAGAGCTTTCAGTGCTAGCCCCTTTGGTGTGGGAGCAGTGGCTGGACGTTTCGAATTTCGGAGCTCGGCTGTGGCTGTGCTGAGAAGGAACGTCCCCACTGTGCTGTGGCTAGGAAGCTCAGAGCGCCAGTGCTTGTGGGGCTGTGGAAGGGCTGCCTAGGGCAGGTGATGGCCAGCAAGAGCTTTCAGTGCTAACCCCTTTCGTGTGGGAGCAGTGGCTGGACGTTTTGAATTTCGGAGCTGGGCTGTGGCTGTGCCGAGAAGGAACGTCCCCACTGTGCTGTGGCTAGGAAGCTCAGAGCGCCAGTGCTTGTGGGGCTGTGGAAGGGCTGCCTAGGGAAGGTGATGGCCAGCAAGAGCTTTCAGTGCTAGCCCCTTTGGTGTGGGAGCAGTGGCTGGACGTTTTGAATTTCGGAGCTGGGCTGTGGCTGTGCCGAGAAGGACCGTCCCCACTGTGCTGTGGCTAGGAAGCTCAGAGCGCCAGTGCTTGTGGGGCTGTGGAAGGGCTGCCTAGGGCAGGTGATGGCCAGCAAGAGCTTTCAGTGCTAGCCCCTTTGGTGTGGGAGCAGTGGCTGGACGTTTTGAATTTCGGAGCTGGGGTGTGGCTGTGCCGAGAAGGAACGTCCCCACTGTGCTGTGGCTAGGAAGCTCAGAGCGCCAGTGCTTGTGGGGCTGTGGAAGGGCTGCCTAGGGCAGGTGATGGCCAGCAAGAGCTTTCAGTGCTAGCCCCTTTGGTGTGGGAGCAGTGGCTGGACGTTTTGAATTTCGGAGCTGGGCTGTGGCTGTGCCGAGAAGGAACGTCCCCACTGTGCTGTGGCTAGGAAGCTCAGAGCGCCAGTGCTTGTGGGGCTGTGGAAGGGCTGCCTAGGGCAGGTGCTGGCCAGCAAGAGCTTTCAGTGCTAGCCCCTTTGGTGTGGGAGCAGTGGCTGGACGTTTTGAATTTCGGAGCTGGGCTGTGGCTGTGCCGAGAAGGAACGTCCCCACTGTGCTGTGGCTAGGAAGCTCAGAGCGCCAGTGCTTGTGGGGCTGTGGAAGGGCTGCCTAGGGCAGGTGATGGCCAGCAAGAGCTTTCAGTGCTAGCCCCTTTGGTGTGGGAGCAGTGGCTGGACGTTTTGAATTTCGGAGCTGGGCTGTGGCTGTGCCGAGAAGGAACGTCCCCACTGTGCTGTGGCTAGGAAGCTCAGAGCGCCAGTGCTTGTGGGGCTGTGGAAGGGCTGCCTAGGGCAGGTGATGGCCAGCAAGAGCTTTCAGTGCTAGCCCCTTTGGTGTGGGAGCAGTGGCTGGACGTTTTGAATTTCGGAGCTGGGCTGTGGCTGTGCCGAGAAGGAACGTCCCCACTGTGCTGTGGCTAGGAAGCTCAGAGGGCCAGTGCTTGTGGGGCTGTGGAAGGGCTGCCTAGGGCAGGTGATGGCCAGCAAGAGCTTTCAGTGCTAGCCCCTTTGGTGTGGGAGCAGTGGCTGGACGTTTTGAATTTCGGAGCTGGGCTGTGGCTGTGCCGAGAAGGAACGTCCCCACTGTGCTGTGGCTAGGAAGCTCAGAGCGCCAGTGCTTGTGGGGCTGTGGAAGGGCTGGCTAGGGCAGGTGATGGCCAGCAAGAGCTTTCAGTGCTAGCCCCTTTGGTGTGGGAGCAGTGGCTGGACGTTTCGAATTTCGGAGCTGGGCTGTGGCTGTGCTGAGAAGGAACGTCCCCACTGTGCTGTGGCTAGGAAGCTCAGAGCGCCAGTGCTTGTGGGGCTGTGGAAGGGCTGCCTAGGGCAGGTGATGGCCAGCATGAGCTTTCAGTGCTAGCCCCTTTCGTGTCGGAGCAGTGGCTGGACGTTTTGAATTTCGGAGCTGGGCTGTGGCTGTGCCGAGAAGGAACGTCCCCACTATGCTGTGGCTAGGAAGCTCAGAGCGCCAGTGCTTGTGGGGCTGTGGAAGGGCTGCCTAGGGCAGGTGATGGCCAGCAAGAGCTTTCAGTGCTAGCCCCTTTGGTGTGGGAGCAGTGGCTGGACGTTTCGAATTTCGGAGCTGGGCTGTGGCTGTGCTGAGAAGGAACGTCCCCACTGTGCTGTGGCTAGGAAGCTCAGAGCGCCAGTGCTTGTGGGGCTGTGGAAGGGCTGCCTAGGGCAGGTGATGGCCAGCAAGAGCTTTCAGTGCTAGCCCCTTTGGTGTGGGAGCAGTGGCTGGACGTTTTGAATTTCGGAGCTGGGCTGTGGCTGTGCTGAGAAGGAACGTCCCCACTGTGCTGTGGCTAGGAAGCTCAGAGCGCCAGTGCTTGTGGGGCTGTGGAAGGGCTGCCTAGGGCAGGTGCTGGCCAGCAAGAGCTTTCAGTGCTAGCCCCTTTGGTGTGGGAGCAGTGGCTGGACGTTTTGAATTTCGGAGCTGGGCTGTGGCTGTGCCGAGAAGGAACGTCCCCACTGTGCTGTGGCTAGGAAGCTCAGAGCGCCAGTGCTTGTGGGGCTGTGGAAGGGCTGCCTAGGGCAGGTGATGGCCAGCAAGAGCTTTCAGTGCTAGCCCCTTTGGTGTGGGAGCAGTGGCTGGACGTTTTGAATTTCGGAGCTGGGCTGTGGCTGTGCCGAGAAGGACCGTCCCCACTGTGCTGTGGCTAGGAAGCTCAGAGCGCCAGTGCTTGTGGGGCTGTGGAAGGGCTGCCTAGGGCAGGTGCTGGCCAGCAAGAGCTTTCAGTGCTAGCCCCTTTGGTGTGGGAGCAGTGGCTGGACGTTTTGAATTTCGGAGCTGGGCTGTGGCTGTGCCGAGAAGGAACGTCCCCACTGTGCTGTGGCTAGGAAGCTCAGAGCGCCAGTGCTTGTGGGGCTGTGGAAGGGCTGCCTAGGGCAGGTGATGGCCAGCAAGAGCTTTCAGTGCTAGCCCCTTTCGTGTGGGAGCAGTGGCTGGACGTTTTGAATTTCGGAGCTGGGCTGTGGCTGTGCCGAGAAGGAACGTCCCCACTGTGCTGTGGCTAGGAAGCTCAGAGCGCCAGTGCTTGTGGGGCTGTGGAAGGGCTGCCTAGGGCAGGTGATGGCCAGCAAGAGCTTTCAGTGCTAGCCCCTTTGGTGTGGGAGCAGTGGCTGGACGTTTTGAATTTCGGAGCTGGGCTGCGACTGTGCCGAGAAGGAACGTCCCCACTGTGCTGTGGCTAGGAAGCTCAGAGCGCCAGTGCTTGTGGGGCTGTGGAAGGGCTGGCTAGGGCAGGTGATGGCCAGCAAGAGCTTTCAGTGCTAACCCCTTTGGTGTGGGAGCAGTGGCTGGACGTTTTGAATTTCGGAGCTGGGCTCTGGCTGTGCCGAGAAGGAACGTCCCCACTGTGCTGTGGCTAGGAAGCTCAGAGCGCCAGTGCTTGTGGGGCTGTGGAAGGGCTGGCTAGGGCAGGTGATGGCCAGCAAGAGCTTTCAGTGCTAACCCCTTTCGTGTGGGAGCAGTGGCTGGACGTTTTGAATTTCGGAGCTGGGCTGTGGCTGTGCCGAGAAGGAACGTCCCCACTATGCTGTGGCTAGGAAGCTCAGAGCGCCAGTGCTTGTGGGGCTGTGGAAGGGCTGCCTAGGGAAGGTGATGGCCAGCAAGAGCTTTCAGTGCTAGCCCCTTTGGTGTGGGAGCAGTGGCTGGACGTTTCGAATTTCGGAGCTCGGCTGTGGCTGTGCTGAGAAGGAACGTCCCCACTGTGCTGTGGCTAGGAAGCTCAGAGCGCCAGTGCTTGTGGGGCTGTGGAAGGGCTGCCTAGGGCAGGTGATGGCCAGCAAGAGCTTTCAGTGCTAACCCCTTTCGTGTGGGAGCAGTGGCTGGACGTTTTGAATTTCGGAGCTGGGCTGTGGCTGTGCCGAGAAGGAACGTCCCCACTGTGCTGTGGCTAGGAAGCTCAGAGCGCCAGTGCTTGTGGGGCTGTGGAAGGGCTGCCTAGGGCAGGTGATGGCCAGCAAGAGCTTTCAGTGCTAGCCCCTTTGGTGTGGGAGCAGTGGCTGGACGTTTTGAATTTCGGAGCTGGGCTGTGGCTGTGCTGAGAAGGAACGTCCCCACTGTGCTGTGGCTAGGAAGCTCAGAGCGCCAGTGCTTGTGGGGCTGTGGAAGGGCTGCCTAGGGCAGGTGATGGCCAGCAAGAGCTTTCAGTGCTAGCCCCTTTGGTGTGGGAGCAGTGGCTGGACGTTTTGAATTTCGGAGCTGGGCTGTGGCTGTGCCGAGAAGGAACGTCCCCACTGTGCTGTGGCTAGGAAGCTCAGAGCGCCAGTGCTTGTGGGGCTGTGGAAGGGCTGCCTAGGGCAGGTGATGGCCAGCAAGAGCTTTCAGTGCTAGCCCCTTTGGTGTGGGAGCAGTGGCTGGACGTTTTGAATTTCGGAGCTGGGCTGTGGCTGTGCCGAGAAGGACCGTCCCCACTGTGCTGTGGCTAGGAAGCTCAGAGCGCCAGTGCTTGTGGGGCTGTGGAAGGGCTGCCTAGGGCAGGTGCTGGCCAGCAAGAGCTTTCAGTGCTAGCCCCTTTGGTGTGGGAGCAGTGGCTGGACGTTTTGAATTTCGGAGCTGGGCTGTGGCTGTGCCGAGAAGGAACGTCCCCACTGTGCTGTGGCTAGGAAGCTCAGAGCGCCAGTGCTTGTGGGGCTGTGGAAGGGCTGCCTAGGGCAGGTGATGGCCAGCAAGAGCTTTCAGTGCTAGCCCCTTTCGTGTGGGAGCAGTGGCTGGACATTTTGAATTTCGGAGCTGGGCTGTGGCTGTGCCGAGAAGGAACGTCCCCACTGTGCTGTGGCTAGGAAGCTCAGAGCGCCAGTGCTTGTGGGGCTGTGGAAGGGCTGCCTAGGGCAGGTGATGGCCAGCAAGAGCTTTCAGTGCTAGCCCCTTTGGTGTGGGAGCAGTGGCTGGACCTTTCGAATTTCGGAGCTGGGCTGCGACTGTGCCGAGAAGGAACGTCCCCACTGTGCTGTGGCTAGGAAGCTCAGAGCGCCAGTGCTTGTGGGGCTGTGGAAGGGCTGGCTAGGGCAGGTGATGGCCAGCAAGAGCTTTCAGTGCTAACCCCTTTCGTGTGGGAGCAGTGGCTGGACGTTTTGAATTTCGGAGCTGGGCTCTGGCTGTGCCGAGAAGGAACGTCCCCACTGTGCTGTGGCTAGGAAGCTCAGAGCGCCAGTGCTTGTGGGGCTGTGGAAGGGCTGGCTAGGGCAGGTGATGGCCAGCAAGAGCTTTCAGTGCTAACCCCTTTCGTGTGGGAGCAGTGGCTGGACGTTTTGAATTTCGGAGCTGGGCTGTGGCTGTGCCGAGAAGGAACGTCCCCACTGTGCTGTGGCTAGGAAGCTCAGAGCGCCAGTGCTTGTGGGGCTGTGGAAGGGCTGCCTAGGGAAGGTGATGGCCAGCAAGAGCTTTCAGTGCTAGCCCCTTTGGTGTGGGAGCAGTGGCTGGACGTTTCGAATTTCGGAGCTGGGCTGTGGCTGTGCTGAGAAGGAACGTCCCCACTGTGCTGTGGCTAGGAAGCTCAGAGCGCCAGTGCTTGTGGGGCTGTGGAAGGGCTGCCTAGGGCAGGTGATGGCCAGCAAGAGCTTTCAGTGCTAACCCCTTTCGTGTGGGAGCAGTGGCTGGACGTTTTGAATTTCGGAGCTGGGCTGTGGCTGTGCCGAGAAGGAACGTCCCCACTGTGCTGTGGCTAGGAAGCTCAGAGCGCCAGTGCTTGTGGGGCTGTGGAAGGGCTGCCTAGGGAAGGTGATGGCCAGCAAGAGCTTTCAGTGCTAGCCCCTTTGGTGTGGGAGCAGTGGCTGGACGTTTTGAATTTCGGAGCTGGGCTGTGGCTGTGCCGAGAAGGAACGTCCCCACTGTGCTGTGGCTAGGAAGCTCAGAGCGCCAGTGCTTGTGGGGCTGTGGAAGGGCTGCCTAGGGAAGGTGATGGGCCGCAAGAGTTTTCAGGGCTAGCCCCTTTGGTGTGGGAGCAGTGGCTGGACGTTTTGAATTTCGGAGCTGGGCTGTGGCTGTGCCGAGAAGGAACGTCCCCACTGTGCTGTGGCTAGGAAGCTCAGAGCGCCAGTGCTTGTGGGGCTGTGGAAGGGCTGCCTAGGGCAGGTGATGGCCAGCAAGAGCTTTCAGTGCTAGCCCTTTTGGTGTGGGAGCAGTGGCTGGACGTTTTGAATTTCGGAGCTGGGCTGTGGCTGTGCTGAGAAGGAACGTCCCCACTGTGCTGTGGCTAGGAAGCTCAGAGCGCCAGTGCTTGTGGGGCTGTGGAAGGGCTGGCTAGGGCAGGTGATGGCCAGCAAGAGCTTTCAGTGCTAGCCCCTTTGGTGTGGGAGCAGTGGCTGGACGTTTTGAATTTCGGAGCTGGGCTGTGGCTGTGCCGAGAAGGAACGTCCCCACTGTGCTGTGGCTAGGAAGCTCAGAGCGCCAGTGCTTGTGGGGCTGTGGAAGGGCTGCCTAGGGCAGGTGATGGCCAGCAAGAGCTTTCAGTGCTAACCCCTTTCGTGTGGGAGCAGTGGCTGGACGTTTTGAATTTCGGAGCTGGGCTGTGGCTGTGCCGAGAAGGAACGTCCCCACTGTGCTGTGGCTAGGAAGCTCAGAGCGCCAGTGCTTGTGGGGCTGTGGAAGGGCTGCCTAGGGCAGGTGCTGGCCAGCAAGAGCTTTCAGTGCCTAGCCCCTTTGGTGTGGGAGCAGTGGCTGGACGTTTTGAATTTCGGAGCTGGCTGTGGCTGTGCCGAGAAGGAACGTCCCCACTGTGCTGTGGCTAGGAAGCTGAGAGCGCCAGTGCTTGTGGGGCTGTGGAAGGGCTGCCTAGGGCAGGTGATGGCCAGCAAGAGCTTTCAGTGCTAGCCCCTTTCGTGTGGGAGCAGTGGCTGGACGTTTTGAATTTCGGAGCTGGGCTGTGGCTGTGCCGAGAAGGAACGTCCCCACTGTGCTGTGGCTAGGAAGCTCAGAGCGCCAGTGCTTGTGGGGCTGTGGAAGGGCTGGCTAGGGCAGGTGATGGCCAGCAAGAGCTTTCAGTGCTAACCCCTTTGGTGTGGGAGCAGTGGCTGGACGTTTTGAATTTCGGAGCTGGGCTGCGACTGTGCCGAGAAGGAACGTCCCCACTGTGCTGTGGCTAGGAAGCTCAGAGCGCCAGTGCTTGTGGGGCTGTGGAAGGGCTGGCTAGGGCAGGTGATGGCCAGCAAGAGCTTTCAGTGCTAGCCCCTTTCGTGTGGGAGCAGTGGCTGGACGTTTTGAATTTCGGAGCTGGGCTGTGGCTGTGCCGAGAAGGAACGTCCCCACTGTGCTGTGGCTAGGAAGCTCAGAGCGCCAGTGCTTGTGGGGCTGTGGAAGGGCTGGCTAGGGCAGGTGATGGGCCAGCAAGAGCTTTCAGTGCTAACCCCTTTCGTGTGGGAGCAGTGGCTGGACGTTTTGAATTTCGGAGCTGGGCTGTGGCTGTGCCGAGAAGGAACGTCCCCACTGTGCTGTGGCTAGGAAGCTCAGAGCGCCAGTGCTTGTGGGGCTGTGGAAGGGCTGCCTAGGGAAGGTGATGGCCAGCAAGAGCTTTCAGTGCTAGCCCCTTTGGTGTGGGAGCAGTGGCTGGACGTTTTGAATTTCGGAGCTGGGCTGTGGCTGTGCTGAGAAGGAACGTCCCCACTGTGCTGTGGCTAGGAAGCTCAGAGCGCCAGTGCTTGTGGGGCTGTGGAAGGGCTGCCTAGGGCAGGTGATGGCCAGCAAGAGCTTTCAGTGCTAGCCCCTTTGGTGTGGGAGCAGTGGCTGGACGTTTTGAATTTCGGAGCTGGGCTGTGGCTGTGCCGAGAAGGAACGTCCCCACTGTGCTGTGGCTAGGAAGCTCAGAGCGCCAGTGCTTGTGGGGCTGTGGAAGGGCTGCCTAGGGCAGGTGATGGCCAGCAAGAGCTTTCAGTGCTAGCCCCTTTGGTGTGGGAGCAGTGGCTGGACGTTTTGAATTTCGGAGCTGGGCTGTGGCTGTGCCGAGAAGGAACGTCACCACTGTGCTGTGGCTAGGAAGCTCAGAGCGCCAGTGGCTTGTGGGGCTGTGGAAGGGCTGCCTAGGGCAGGTGCTGGCCAGCAAGAGCTTTCAGTGCTAGCCCCTTTGGTGTGGGAGCATTGGCTGGACGTTTTGAATTTCGGAGCTGGGCTGTGGCTGTGCCGAGAAGGAACGTCCCCACTGTGCTGTGGCTAGGAAGCTCAGAGCGCCAGTGCTTGTGGGGCTGTGGAAGGGCTGCCTAGGGCAGGTGATGGCCAGCAAGAGCTTTCAGTGCTAACCCCTTTCGTGTGGGAGCAGTGGCTGGACGTTTTGAATTTCGGAGCTGGGCTGTGGCTGTGCCGAGAAGGAACGTCCCCACTGTGCTGTGGCTAGGAAGCTCAGAGCGCCAGTGCTTGTGGGGCGGTGGAAGGGCTGCCTAGGGCAGGTGATGGCCAGCAAGAGCTTTCAGTGCTAGCCCTTTGGTGTGGGAGCAGTGGCTGGACGTTTTGAATTTCGGAGCTGGGCTGTGGCTGTGCTGAGAAGGAACGTCCCCACTGTGCTGTGGCTAGGAAGCTCAGAGCGCCAGTGCTTGTCGGGCTGTGGAAGGGCTGCCTAGGGCAGGTGATGGCCAGCAAGAGCTTTCAGTGCTAGCCCCTTTGGTGTGGGAGCAGTGGCTGGACGTTTTGAATTTCGGAGCTGGGCTGTGGCTGTGCTGAGAAGGAACGTCCCCACTGTGCTGTGGCTAGGAAGCTCAGAGCGCCAGTGCTTGTGGGGCTGTGGAAGGGCTGCCCTAGGGCAGGTGATGGCCAGCAAGAGCTTTCAGTGCTAGCCCCTTTGGTGTGGGAGCAGTGGCTGGACGTTTTGAATTTCGGAGCTGGGCTGTGGCTGTGCCGAGAAGGAACGTCCCCACTGTGCTGTGGCTAGGAAGCTCAGAGCGCCAGTGCTTGTGGGGCTGTGGAAGGGCTGCCTAGGGCAGGTGCTGGCCAGCAAGAGCTTTCAGTGCTAGCCCCTTTGGTGTGGGAGCAGTGGCTGGACGTTTTTGAATTTCGGAGCTGGGCTGTGGCTGTGCCGAGAAGGAACGTCCCACTGTGCTGTGGCTAGGAAGCTCAGAGCGCCAGTGCTTGTGGGGCTGTGGAAGGGCTGCCTAGGGCAGGTGCTGGCCAGCAAGAGCTTTCAGTGCTAGCCCCTTTGGTGTGGGGAGCAGTGGCTGGACGTTTTGAATTTCGGAGCTGGGCTGTGGCTGTGCCGAGAAGGAACGTCCCCACTGTGCTGTGGCTAGGAAGCTCAGAGCGCCAGTGCTTGTGGGGCTGTGGAAGGGCTGCCTAGGGAAGGTGATGGGCCGCAAGAGTTTTCAGGGCTAGCCCCTTTGGTGTGGGAGCAGTGGCTGGACGTTTTGAATTTCGGAGCAGGGCTCTGGCTGTGCCGAGAAGGAACGTCCCCACTGTGCTGTGGCTAGGAAGCTCAGAGCGCCAGTGCTTGTGGGGCTGTGGAAGGGCTGCCTAGGGCAGGTGATGGCCAGCAAGAGCTTTCAGTGCTAGCCCCTTTGGTGTGGGAGCAGTGGCTGGACGTTTTGAATTTCGGAGCTGGGCTGTGGCTGTGCCGAGGAGGAACGTCCCCACTGTGCTGTGGCTAGGAAGCTCAGAGCGCCAGTGCTTGTGGGGCTGTGGAAGGGCTGGCTAGGGCAGGTGATGGCCAGCAAGAGCTTTCAGTGCTAGCCCCTTTGGTGTGGGAGCAGTGGCTGGACGTTTTGAATTTCGGAGCTGGGCTGTGGCTGTGCCGAGAAGGAACGTCCCCACTGTGCTGTGGCTAGGAAGCTCAGAGCGCCAGTGCTTGTGGGGCTGTGGAAGGGCTGCCTAGGGCAGGTGATGGCCAGCAAGAGCTTTCAGTGCTAGCCCCTTTGGTGTGGGAGCAGTGGCTGGACGTTTTGAATTTCGGAGCTGGGCTGTGGCTGTGCCGAGAAGGAACGTCCCCACTGTGCTGTGGCTAGGAAGCTCAGAGCGCCAGTGCTTGTGGGGCTGTGGAAGGGCTGCCTAGGGCAGGTGATGGCCAGCAAGAGCTTTCAGTGCTAGCCCTTTTGGTGTGGGAGCAGTGGCTGGACGTTTTGAATTTCGGAGCTGGGCTGTGGCTGTGCTGAGAAGGAACGTCCCCACTGTGCTGTGGCTAGGAAGCTCAGAGCGCCAGTGCTTGTGGGGGCTGTGGAAGGGCTGGCTAGGGCAGGTGATGGCCAGCAAGAGCTTTCAGTGCTAGCCCCTTTGGTGTGGGAGCAGTGGCTGGACGTTATTGAATTTCGGAGCTGGGCTGTGGCTGTGCCGAGAAGGAACGTCCCCACTGTGCTGTGGCTAGGAAGCTCAGAGCGCCAGTGCTTGTGGGGCTGTGGAAGGGCTGCCTAGGGCAGGTGATGGCCAGCAAGAGCTTTCAGTGCTAACCCCTTTCGTGTGGGAGCAGTGGCTGGACGTTTTGAATTTCGGAGCTGGGCTGTGGCTGTGCCGAGAAGGAACGTCCCCACTGTGCTGTGGCTAGGAAGCTCAGAGCGCCAGTGCTTGTGGGGCTGTGGAAGGGCTGCCTAGGGCAGGTGCTGGCCAGCAAGAGCTTTCAGTGCTAGCCCTTTGGTGTGGGAGCAGTGGCTGGACGTTTTGAATTTCGGAGCTGGGCTGTGGCTGTGCCGAGAAGGAACGTCCCCACTGTGCTGTGGCTAGGAAGCTCAGAGCGCCAGTGCTTGTGGGGCTGTGGAAGGGCTGCCTAGGGCAGGTGATGGCCAGCAAGAGCTTTCAGTGCTAACCCCTTTCCGTGTGGGAGCAGTGGCTGGACGTTTTGAATTTCGGAGCTGGGCTGTGGCTGTGCCGAGAAGGAACGTCCCCACTGTGCTGTGGCTAGGAAGCTCAGAGCGCCAGTGCTTGTGGGGCTGTGGAAGGGCTGGCTAGGGCAGGTGATGGCCAGCAAGAGCTTTCAGTGCTAACCCCTTTCGTGTGGGAGCAGTGGCTGGACGTTTTGAATTTCGGAGCTGGCTGCGACTGTGCCGAGAAGGAACGTCCCCACTGTGCTGTGGCTAGGAAGCTCAGAGCGCCATTGCTTGTGGGGCTGTGGAAGGGCTGCCTAGGGCAGGTGATGGCCAGCAAGAGCTTTCAGTGCTAACCCCTTTCGTGTGGGAGCAGTGGCTGGACGTTTTGAATTTCGGAGCTGGGCTGTGGCTGTGCCGAGAAGGAACGTCCCCACTGTGCTGTGGCTAGGAAGCTCAGAGCGCCAGTGCTTGTGGGGCTGTGGAAGGGCTGGCTAGGGCAGGTGATGGCCAGCAAGAGCTTTCAGTGCTAGCCCCTTTGGTGTGGGAGCAGTGGCTGGACGTTTTGAATTTCGGAGCTGGGCTGTGGCTGTGCCGAGAAGGAACGTCCCCACTATGCTGTGGCTAGGAAGCTCAGAGCGCCAGTGCTTGTGGGCTGTGGAAGGGCTGCCTAGGGAAGGTGATGGCCAGCAAGAGCTTTCAGTGCTAGCCCCTTTGGTGTGGGAGCAGTGGCTGGACGTTTTGAATTTCGGAGCTGGGCTGTGGCTGTGCCGAGAAGGGAACGTCCCCACTGTGCTGTGGCTAGGAAGCTCAGAGCGCCAGTGCTTGTGGGGCTGTGGAAGGGCTGCCTAGGGAAGGTGATGGCCAGCAAGAGCTTTCAGTGCTAGCCCCTTTCATGTGGGAGCAGTGGCTGGACGTTTTGAATTTCGGAGCTGGGCTGTGGCTGTGCCGAGAAGGAACGTCCCCACTGTGCTGTGGCTAGGAAGCTCAGAGCGCCAGTGCTTGTGGGGCTGTGGAAGGGCTGGCTAGGGCAGGTGCTGGCCAGCAAGAGCTTTCAGTGCTAGCCCCTTTGGTGTGGGAGCAGTGGCTGGACGTTTTGAATTTCGGAGCTGGGCTGTGGCTGTGCCGAGAAGGAACGTCCCCACTGTGCTGTGGCTAGGAAGCTCAGAGCGCCAGTGCTTGTGGGGCTGTGGAAGGGCTGCCTAGGGCAGGTGATGGCCAGCAAGAGCTTTCAGTGCTAACCCCTTTCGTGTGGGAGCAGTGGCTGGACGTTTTGAATTTCGGAGCTGGGCTGTGGCTGTGCCGAGAAGGAACGTCCCCACTGTGCTGTGGCTAGGAAGCTCAGAGCGCCAGTGCTTGTGGGGCTGTGGAAGGGCTGGCTAGGGCAGGTGATGGCCAGCAAGAGCTTTCAGTGCTAGCCCCTTTGGTGTGGGAGCAGTGGCTGGACGTTTTGAATTTCGGAGCTGGGCTGTGGCTGTGCCGAGAAGGAACGTCCCCACTGTGCTGTGGCTAGGAAGCTCAGAGCGCCAGTGCTTGTGGGGCTGTGGAAGGGCTGCCTAGGGCAGGTGATGGCCAGCAAGAGCTTTCAGTGCTAACCCCTTTCGTGTGGGAGCAGTGGCTGGACGTTTTGATTTCGGAGCTGGGCTGTGGCTGTGCCGAGAAGGAACGTCCCCACTATGCTGTGGCTAGGAAGCTCAGAGCGCCAGTGCTTGTGGGGCTGTGGAAGGGCTGCCTAGGGAAGGTGGATGGCCAGCAGAGGCTTTCAGTGCTAGCCCCTTTGGTGTGGGAGCAGTGGCTGGCGTTTTGAATTTCGGAGCTGGGCTGTGGCTGTGCCGAGAAGGAACGTCCCCACTGTGCTGTGGCTAGGAAGCTCAGAGCGGCAGTGCTTGTTGGGCTGTGGAAGGGCTGCCTAGGCAGGTGATGGCCAGCAAGAGCTTTCAGTGCTAGCCCCTTTGGTGTGGGAGCAGTGGCTGGACGTTTTGAATTTCGGGAGCTGGGCTGTGGCTGTGCTGAGAAGGAACGTCCCCACTGTGCTGTGGCTAGGAAGCTCAGAGCGCCAGTGCTTGTGGGGCTGTGGAAGGGCTGCCTAGGGCAGGTGATGGCCAGCAAGAGCTTTCAGTGCTAGCCCCTTTGGTGTGGGAGCAGTGGCTGGACGTTTTGAATTTCGGAGCTGGGCTGTGGCTGTGTCGAGAAGAACGTCCCCACTGTGCCGTGGCTAGGAAGCTCAGAGCGCCAGTGCTTGTGGGGCTGTGGAAGGGCTGGCTAGGGCATGGTGATGGCCAGCAAGAGCTTTCAGTGCTAGCCCCTTTGGTGTGGGAGCAGTGGCTGGACGTTTTGAATTTCGGAGCTGGGCTGTGGCTGTGCCGAGAAGGAACGTCCCCACTGTGCTGTGGCTAGGAAGCTCAGAGCGCCAGTGCTTGTGGGGCTGTGGAAGGGCTGCCTAGGGAAGGTGATGGGCCGCAAGAGTTTTCAGGGCTAGCCCCTTTGGTGTGGGAGCAGTGGCTGGACGTTTTGAATTTCGGAGCTGGGCTGTGGCTGTGCCGAGAAGGAACGTCCCCACTGTGCTGTGGCTAGGAAGCTCAGAGCGCCAGTCCTTGTCGGGGCTGTGGAAGGGCTGCTAGGGCAGGTGATGGCCAGCAAGAGCTTTCAGTGCTAGCCCCTTTGGTGTGGGAGCAGTGGCTGGACGTTTTGAATTTCGGAGCTGGGCTGTGGCTGTGCCGAGGAGGAACGTCCCCACTGTGCTGTGGCTAGGAAGCTCAGAGCGCCAGTGCTTGTGGGGCTGTGGAAGGGCTGGCTAGGGCAGGTGATGGCCAGCAAGAGCTTTCAGTGCTAGCCCCTTTGGTGTGGGAGCAGTGGCTGGACGTTTCGAATTTCGCAGCTGGGCTGTGGCTGTGCCGAGAAGGAACGTCCCCACTGTGCTGTGGCTAGGAAGCTCAGAGCGCCAGTGCTTGTGGGGCTGTGGAAGGGCTGGCTAGGGCAGGTGATGGCCAGCAAGAGCTTTCAGTGCTAGCCCCTTTGGTGTGGGAGCAGTGGCTGGACGTTTTGAATTTCGGAGCTGGGCTGTGGCTGTGCCGAGAAGGAACGTCCCCACTGTGCTGTGGCTAGGAAGCTCAGAGCGCCAGTGCCTTGTGGGGCTGTGGAAGGGCTGCCTAGGGCAGGTGATGGCCAGCAAGAGCTTTCAGTGCTAGCCCTTTTGGTGTGGGAGCAGTGGCTGGACGTTTTGAATTTCGGAGCTGGGCTGTGGCTGTGCTGAGAAGGAACGTCCCCACTGTGCTGTGGCTAGGAAGCTCAGAGCGCCAGTGCTTGTGGGGCTGTGGAAGGGCTGGCTAGGCAGGTGCTGGCCAGCAAGAGCTTTCAGTGCTAGCCCCTTTGGTGTGGGAGCAGTGGCTGGACGTTTTGAATTTCGGAGCTGGGCTGTGGCTGTGCCGAGAAGGAACGTCCCCACTGTGCTGTGGCTAGGAAGCTCAGAGCGCCAGTGCTTGTGGGGCTGTGGAAGGGCTGGCTAGGGCAGGTGATGGCCAGCAAGAGCTTTCAGTGCTAGCCCCTTTGGTGTGGGAGCAGTGGCTGGACGTTTTGAATTTCGGAGCTGGGCTGTGGCTGTGCCGAGAAGGAACGTCCCCACTGTGCTGTGGCTAGGAAGCTCAGAGCGCCAGTGCTTGTGGGGCTGTGGAAGGGCTGCCTAGGGAAGGTGCTGGCCAGCAAGAGCTTTCAGTGCTAGCCCCTTTGGTGTGGGAGCAGTGGCTGGACGTTTTGAATTTCGGAGCTGGGCTGTGGCTGTGCCGAGAAGGAACGTCCCCACTGTGCTGTGGCTAGGAAGCTCAGAGCGCCAGTCCTTGTGGGGCTGTGGAAGGGCTGCCTAGGGCAGGTGATGGCCAGCAAGAGCTTTCAGTGCTAGCCCCTTTGGTGTGGGAGCAGTGGCTGGACGTTTTGAATTTCGGAGCTGGGCTGTGGCTGTGCCGAGAAGGAACGTCCCCACTGTGCTGTGGCTAGGAAGCTCAGAGCGCCAGTGGCTTGTGGGGCTGTGGAAGGGCTGCCTAGGGCAGGTGCTGGCCAGCAAGAGCTTTCAGTGCTAGCCCCTTTGGTGTGGGAGCAGTGGCTGGACATTTTGAATTTCGGAGCTGGGCTGTGGCTGTGCCGAGAAGGAACGTCCCCACTGTGCTGTGGCTAGGAAGCTCAGAGCGCCAGTGCTTGTGGGGCTGTGGAAGGGCTGCCTAGGGCAGGTGATGGCCAGCAAGAGCTTTCAGTGC